>NW_027532203.1:9746282-10094594 GCF_008692635.1 Crocuta crocuta | reverse complement strand
TGATTTTTTTTTTTTTTTTTTTTTTTTTTTTTTTTTTTTTTTTTTAGCTACACTTAAATGCAATCGCAAAAAGCCAGTGACAATGCAAAGTAAGAAATTTAAAAATGACTGAGGGAAAGGCCCAGTTTGTTCTGTGACACATGGTGTCAAGAGGTGAAACTGATGTACATAAACAGTCCCACCACCCTATTAGGTTAGGCTGGGGAAAGTTTCCTTTAAAAAAAAAAAACAAAAAAACAAAAATGGATCCAATCTGCCACACTGGAGAAATTTCACATACCTCCTCCAAACCTGTACTCTTCAGGCAGGCAGAGGGAGACATTTTGACAGGTGTTGGTATTTTTTTAAGCAAATCTTGCTATTTGTCACCATCTTTTTCTCCACCCCCCCCTTCCCCTTAAGATTAATGATGGAATTGTTTGCTGCAGCTTTGGTCAATTTAAACTAACCAATAAGTTCAAAGGAGCCGTCCCCTTGACCTCTTTCCATTTCCTCTGACATTTACGGCAGCATTTCACCCTGCTGTGAACTGTCCTTTGCTGAAGGAATGCCAAGAAGAAAGAAAAATGGGTATTTAGTAGGCAGACTGGTTTTTTATCTGCGAGGAATATGTGCAGGGATAGACCCACGCCTGTTTTATTAACAAGAATGTACTTGAACTGAGAACTCAATCTCTGCAATACAAATAGAATTCAACAACGGAAAGGAGGGGAGGGGAATAAATAAGATTAAAAACCCACAGCCTTCTTTCCTGCTCAGTATCTCTCCTAAGTGTTAGGAGCTGTCACAATGGGATTGTGGAGCTTCCAACGAAGTTCAAATAAAGAGATTCACTTCTAACAAGTTTCATTCCATAGCAGGCCTTCAAAAGACACCCAATTTTTTTATTTTTGGTAAGCTACCTGAGATGAAACTATATGTCTCTATTTTTCTAAAATAATCCACTGGGATGAATAAAAAGTGTTACATGTTGGCAGAGAGTTGGGGATGGATTTGCACTGATGTTTGCTTCAACATTGATGAAATGATATCAAGTCAATTCACCCCAATCAAGACATAGCTAAGAAAGTGTTGCTCTCACACACATTTGTGACTATCTTGTCCTCTTCCTCCAGAAATTCTACTCCAGGTAACCATGATGCTACCAGTGAACTTGGCTGGTTACTAAGGAACAATGTCAGAGTTACCAGTCCCTAAAGAGAAAATGTTAAATCAAGGATGTCTGTGTTACAGTTATTATACTAGAAGAATCTCTACTAAATCACACAAAGGTAATGAATAATGGTCAAAGTTCAGACTTCATCATTTTCATTCTTGCTCAAATATTTCAATGAAGGGTTCATCACAAGCCTCGAATTGCTCTAGTCGCTCCCATCTGCTGGAAGTGAGAGTCAGGGAGGACTGGCGAGCCCACAAAACCCCTGGCCAATCTGGGTTACCAACAGTGAACACATGTTCCCGTCCCCAAGGTTGACTGCCTGCCAAATCTGCCTTTGGAAGATCACACCACTCTTCCCCAAATACAGTGCTCCAAGGCACATACTAAGACGTTGAATTTTTTTTTTTCACTGATGAAAGGAAAGTGATAAGGCTATTCAAGGCAGAGTCAAGGAGCAAAACAGTTCTTTGACTTCTTGAGGAAGTGGACTCGTGTACTAGCAGCCCTTGCTGAAGTCACCAGCGTGGAAAAGCCCATATTTTGTTTCCTGTCATCATTTCTAAGTTGGAATGTAGGTTCCTGATTAGACCATATCTTGGCGTTCCTTTATAAAGCTCTTCTCTGTGTGTCCAATGAGGCCAATTAGTTACTTGGCCACTGAATGACCATATCTTTTTATTTATTGGTCTTTCATTAATCCTTTTTGTGTGAATGTGTAGGGGATGGGGAGGAGAGGGAGGTTGATAGCAGGTGAACTTAGGTCCCCTGGAATGTTAGATCTCAGAGATGGTTCAAATTACCTAGCACAAGGAAGTGTCTAATTAGTAGAACTGCTTCAAAGTCTTCATAATACTACAGTAGTAGAATATATTTGGATGAGGACCAAGACAGACAAATTATTCCAAAGCTTGTTTTATAGTGAAAAGCTGAGAATAAAGTTCCAGAAAGTCTAGTGGGGATACCGCTGGAGAAGATTATTTAAAAAACAAAGTGTGTATTTATCACCCCACATATTTCTATTGGGCTCTTTTCCTCTGATGTTTTGTGTCCTAATGGAGCCTCATCTGAGGTAAGGATCCAAGCTTTTTCCTCTCTGAGCAGTTCCCTCAGGTCTGTAACTCTGTAAATACCCTTTCTCTGTAAAATGGTTTTATTCTAGTACTAGACCCTCTGGATTCTGCACCCAGAGTTCCAGGCTACCTAAGGTTTTTATCAGATCAAGTGAATGCAATAACAGGTAATTTTGTATTGTCATACTTCCCTCCTGGTTAGCAGATGTACATTCTAGCAGGAGCTCTCAAAACATATTTTGATTAAAAAGAGTGGTCCTCCAGGGTGTTGATTCCAATTCAGTAAGGGAGATGTTTGGGGGTAGATGAAGTCTTTTGACTCCTTCCAAACCACACTGGGACAAGGCAATGACTACATACTCTGACTCTACAAAGACTTGCCCTAAAGGTTTGTGCTCTATTAATATAAGACGCATGATTTCCCTGATAATTGCTTTTATCTACCACTTGATATTTGCGATAGAGGCACAGTCTCAAGAATTGCCTAGGGCAACTGTCTTGTTTAAAACCAATATTGCTTTAAATCTACACATTTAAAAAGCATAAAAAGCACACAAGTCATACTTTACCCATTTCCGATTTAGTTTCCTGGAGGCACTTTTTACCGTAAATATTTTTGCAATACAAATATACAAGCTTCCTTCTCTTATTTTAGAAGAAATGATTGGTACCCAAGACTTTCTTACAGACTCCTTTACATGAGCAGTTTAGTGTCCTTTTTAAAAGCTCCCTTTTACTAAATTCCTTTCACAGTTACACTTTCCCCTCTTAATCTTCTGATTTATGACCCTGAAAATGAACATTTGGATACTTTTTCCCCCCTGCTCTTCAATATTCATAGTTTAGTTGGCAATTTCCTATACGTTCATGCTTCTCTCTTTTCTCTCTTTCTTCCTTTGATAACTTTTTCTGAAACACACTAGTCTGAAAATCTTTCCCATTTCTCTAAACAGTGTTAAGCTGTAGATGGTACCAATTTCATAAATTGCTTGTCTCATTCTTTGCTCTAAGGAATACAAGAGATAGAAAGGGAATGCTGATATAGCTTATGGCTTCATCAAGAGAAACCTAACAAATAACACTTTAAGAAAAGCAGATGGTTGATGTTAAAGTATGGGACACTGAAAATAAATATTTTGAAAGTTACAAAGATTATTGTCCTTCAGTACCAGACACACAGAAGTTCAAAGAAAACTTATGGTTCCTCCAATCCCAATACTTACGGTACTTAACGATTTCGATTGATTATGGTCATAGATATCTTCCTTGATAAAATTCTAAAATATCTATCAAGCAAACAAACAACCTAACAAGGGAATGACAAAGGATATAAATGGATTCCAAAAGGTTTTATCTTTAAATTTCAACCTGAGGTGATGTTAGGGGAACTTCTAAGAGTTACAAATGTGTTTTCCTAAGTAGTAGTAGCCCATTGCTGGAGGCATGCTGACTGGTCTACTTTGAATCGTAAAAATTGCACATGGGTCAGCATGGCATCTGCTGAAGGATAAGAAGTCTTTCTTCTATTATCCTAGAGAAATACCCCTGGAATTAAAACTCACATTAATCTACTCACGGTTCAATTATCTCCATTATTTCTGATTTAGATAAAGGCCCTAATAATATATTTCCATGTTTTTACTATATATGTCTAATTTTGTTTTTATTTGTTCTAAAGAGTAAGCTTCCAGTTTATTTTATTTTATTTATTTCACCATTAACAAATGCCATATCATTGAGGGTTGATGGCCCTACCCATCCAATTGTCTATGGTAGGAAACCTGGACTCATTCTTGCTTCACACCAATTTACTAAATCCTATGATTTTTTTTTCATCAAAATTCTTCATTAAGCAACATCAGAATATGAGTAATCCACTGGGTTCTATATATCTATAAATTATGCCAGTTGACACCCTCCTGATTTCATAGTTCTGTCTTCAGGGCCTACAGTGTGATGCCGTAAAAATCCCTGTCCTGCTGATCTAGCCACATCAGATTCTGTGCTCACCAGCTGAAGAAGCCAATTCTCTTTACAGTCAGCAGGTTCTTTATCAACTTTTGCCTTCATCAGACACTTAGTGAGTCATGACTGTCTAGACCTGTTCTGTTCAAGTGGTGTTGGGTAATCAGCAGCCATAGAACCATTCGTTTTTAAATTTAAAAGATAGATAATTTCATTTGGTTTTGATTCTAAGGACCACATGGAAGAGACTCCATAAAAAAAGCTTTTCCTTGGATGAGTCAGGATAAAGAATTCAAGGAAAATATTCTAAATTGATAACCTTCCACATGAGCTTTAACACTATTTGTTCGTAAGAGATCTGTGTTTTAAGAGACTCATTTCCTTTCATTTAGCATTTTAAGGTGTCAGATTTTTTTTTTTGATGTTCAATGACTGGACAGTGGGGTAGCTTTGGTAGATGTAAGGGTGAGCTTATTTTAGTTCAGTTTCAGTATCAGTAGGACGATGTCTAAAACACCTGGGGATTGCACACTCTAACCTAACAATGACTTTCATTCTTAATTTGACTCATTCAAAGAAGACATTTGTCTGGTTGGTGCAAATACAGAGAAAAGAGCACAGGTTTCATGTTGAAGATATATAGAAATTAAAATTAAGATTTAGCCCCCAATTCTCTGAATTAGCCTCCCACAAAACAGTGGACACTCAAACCTATATTTCTTTTTTTATCCCCAGATAACAATTTTACATTTATTTCAAGATGCAAATGGGTGATTGCTGTAGCTATTAATTGCCATTTATTTATTTTTAAAAATTTTTCTTACAAATAGTTTATTGTCAAGTTGGTTTCCATATAACACCCAGTGCTCATCCCCACAAGTGCCCTCTTCCATGCCCATCTCCCCCCTCCCCCCGCACATCCATCAGTCCTGTGTGTTTCTCAGCATTCAAGAGTCTCTCATGGTTTGCCTCTCTCCCTTTCCCCCACCATTTCCCCCCTTCTTCTCCCCCATGGTCCTCCGTTAAGTTCCTCCTAATCCTCCTATCCGTGCAAACATATGATATTTGTCCTTCTCTGCCTGACTTATTTCGCTCAGCATAACACCCTCAAGGTCCATCCATGTTGCTACACATGGCCAGATTTCATTGTTTCTCATTGCCATGTAGTATTCCATGGTATAGATAAACCACATCTTCTTGATCCATTCGTCTGTTGATGGACACTTAGGCTCTTTCCATGTTTTAGCTATTGTGGAGAGTGCTGCTATGAACATTGGGGTACATGTGCTCCTATGCATCAGCATTTCTGTATCCCTTGGGTAAATTCCTAGCAGTGCTATTGCTGGGTCATAGGGGAGTTCTATTGTCAAACCTATATTTCAAAGTTATACAGGGACAAGTGCACAATAGGAACCCAAGTGTAGGCTTCATTATCATTACAATGGCCTCTCTTTTTGTATAATTCTACCAATAAAAAGCCTACAAATTCATCAGAAAGTTAATCTGGACTTGGAATCTCTTAAACCTGGGAAACGCAAGGCTCAGAAATGTCAAAGTGAGGTAGAGATTTACGGATGCGTATTCATCATAAGACCTCAGAGAGAATTTAATTTTTATAAGCTACTTTTCTAAAGCTAGCCATTGGGTCATATCATTGGATAATCACAGTTCAATACTGTTCAGTTGTAGCCCATTAGGTTTATCTATTCACGTACATATTTCGTGCTATGTGCCAGACACCATTTTGGTCCTTGAGAAATGTTTAGGACCAACTTTACTTTCACTTCAAATGAAAATGTTTCTATAGTGGTTACTGTTTATTCTTATTTAATTATTATCTCTTCTCTGTTTACTACTCTCCAGAATGAAGAGGTGAAGCTTACAATGATAATTTTCCCACTAAAAATGCATTCTCTTAGTTTGTTTAAAAAAATTGGGATGAAGGGGCGCCTGGGTGGCTTAGTTGGTTAAGCGTCCGACTTTCGTTTAGGTCATGATCTCGCGGTTCGTGGGTTCGAGCCCCGCGTCGGGCTCTGTGCTGACTGCCGGCTCAGAGCCTGGAGCCTGTTTCAGTCTGTGACTCCCTCTCTCTCTGACCCTCCCCTGCTCACGCTCTCTCTCTCTCTCCTAGAAATAAATAAAAAATATTTAAAAACAATAAAATATAAAAAAATTGGGATGGAGAAACTGGTAGACCAGGAGGATTAAACCAGAGGGAAGACCTCTCTGAACGTGTAATGAATGGCTTCTGTGGTTCAATATGCTCAAGTCTGGCTATCTTCTGGGAGAAGCTTTTAAAAAGGTAATACATTGAAATGTACCTCATCTAGGCAATCTTCAAGATTGCTTTCCCTCTTCTTTTGGTTGATAAAGGCTAGAAAAGTTATCAAGAGAACTTACTCTCAAATGAAGCAATACTTTTTAACCGATATACATTCAGATATGTAAGGGAATGGGCCTTGATCTAACTACCAGGGCACACGGGATCTGCAAACTTGGGCACAACTCTTGTTCCAAATGTGGCCCTGTGTGAGCAATTTCTCTGGCTTGTAGCACCACCATTTTGGAGAGCATTGGAGACATGGCATAAGTCAAGGAATAAAAGTTAACCCAGAGTTTTAAAAGCCTTCCCTAAGAGGAATACCCCAACCTTGTACAATGATTTATTTATTTTAAAAAAAGGTTTTTTTAATGTTTATTTCCTTTTAAGAGAGAGAGGGAGTGAGGGGCAGAGAGAGGGTGATACAGAATCTGAAGCAGACCCCAGGATCTGAGCTGTCAGGACAGAGCCCAATGTGGGGCTTGAACCCTTCAGCCATGAGATCATGACCTGAGCCAAAGTCAGACGCTTAACCAACTGAGCCACCCAGGCACCCCTCACAATGATTTATTTCTAATTAACTTGCTTATAAAGAGACATTCTCTCCCTTTTAACAAAATTTGACCCAACGACCGGCTGGATATCCTGTGTAGGCCTGACTCCAGCTTGTACCCCCCAGAAATGTCTATCCAGAGTCTCCTGATCTAACAGTTTGCCTGGTGAGCAGAAACACTTTAGCCATAAACTGCAGTTCTTGTGACTATTGTCAGTAACATGGGGCTCATCAGGAAAATGGTGGGGATCCAAGAAAACTTTCTGCTGTATATTCTTCCACTGATTCATCTAAAAGAAATTTTTGGAGCACTGATAGGCAAATGATAAGCTAGCAATATACAGATGACTCAGATCTCATTATCCTGGGAGTTAGACATGCAGGTGAAGATTCCCGTTATGAAGTTGCATGCCTAATAAGAAAGTTATCTAAGTGTAAAGGAATGAGACAGCATTCTCCTGGAGGAACTAAGGATGGCTTGTGTGTATCACTTCCCATTGTGAGCCTAGGCTGAGGATTGGCCCCAGGGATCTGGGATTTGGAGCTTTACCAAGGGATGTGAAGGTTTTGAAGTGGACAAAGATTCCCGCTGCACAACTGTCCCTTAGCCATGTGTGCTGGCAGGGAGTGCTGTCTTCCTGGAAGGAAGGAGAACATGGAGCCATTTGGCCCTAAGGTCTCTAAGTTAGTTATTACTTCTGCGGAACTTTTTCTAATTCACTGACGGGTAAGCCGATGTCCTCCTGGAGAACAGTATGTGTTACAGAGAGGAGAACTCCAAAAGGCTACTTTCTCCTTGGGGAGAAGCAAAATCAAAACCCAACAGACTCTTTACATGAATTTCCATCAAAAAGAGAAAAAAATCCAGATAGAGATTAGGGAGAGAAAGCAGAAGGAATAAATTTCCTGAATTGAGTGCTGACCTCTAATGAGTGTAATGGGTATAGGTGGACTCGTGTGTGGATGTGATGAGAGATGGGGGTGAATTTGAGCTGTGTGATGGAGGCAGAACAGGAGGAAAGAGGACTCCAGGCAGAGGGCCAACTCTGCAAAGACTCCAAAGGGTGGAAGGTCATGGAGCGATAAGATGGAAAGGGAGAGAAAAGCCAGCTCTCGGAGACAATGCCCACATAATTACCAGGACAGCAATTTCCTCTTAGAGGAAAATATTTGTGCACTTGTGTATTTCCTAATAATTGAATCTGGGCACTCAATCAGCTTCCCGTTTTGCTTGGGTTGTCCCAAAGCTCTGGGCTCTGTTGTATACCAACCATGACTTGGTGCCCCACATCTTAGTACTGGGATCTTGTGTTATTACCCTTGACCTATGTGATTCCAAGACACCCATTGTCCTGTGTATTAAACCACCACAAACCCCTTCTTAAAAATTGTCAAAATATGAGTGTTGAATGGAAGTAATGTATAATAGTATCTCCTATTTAACAATCGATCGGTAAATGTTTCCTGAACACCTCTGATAGTTGGTTCTATTATTTGGAGAGTGAGAAGCACAAGATTAATTTCATATTTGATTGTTAGCTTGTGAGCTCTTTGAGAATATAAATCATGTGCAGATAACATAAAAAGTACTAGGACAGGCATTATAGGCAGGATTGATATTTTATCTGTTTTCACTGCTACAGAGATATTTGCAATAAAAACATTTCAGTGCTTCTCCTTTGAGTAGTATAAGAACTCCCCTAAGATCTACACTTCAAATCTTCCCTCAAGACCCCCACCCCCACCCCCACTCTGGTGCCACAATCTAGGAACTGAGGAAGTATCGCCGGCCATACCAGGGGCCTCTGTTCAGGGACAAGGTCACAGTTGGCTCTGATGGGATGGAACCCATGCCCGGGCTTGTATTAAATACTTTGAATATCACTCTCGAGTTGGTATGAGGTGCTAAATAATCTGTCTTAACAAGATCATTGCTGTATATAATAATGGCTACTGTTATTTAATCACTTACTACGTTCCAGTTTAACAATTATAACTACCCATTCAGGGAGTCCTTCTTAATCCCATTCTACAAAGAAGGCAGCAGGCACCAGGGAAAGGAGCCTAGTCAGCGGAGGAGCCCACTCTCCAAACCTGGTCAGCCAGATTCCACGTCTGAAAAAGTCTTTGTCATCCTGCATGGGATGGTGGGTGGGAGAAGCAGCAGTAAAATGTAAGGGGGAAGGGCATTCCTGGCTGGAAGGGAGGGGGGGCGTCAAGGCATGTTAGGTGGGCAGATGTTGTTCTAGATTTTTTCATTTTCAGCTGCTCCCACTGACCTAATCATCATAAGTACCCTGGAAATTACATCCACTTTTTCTTCTTTTTCCTTTCCCTTTCTTTTTTTCCCCTTTCTTTCTCTCTTTTTGTTTTTTTTTCTTTCTTTGTTTCTTTGTTTCTTTCTTTCTCTTTTGGTCACTACTGTACTTCATAGTAAGTTCAACTACAGCAGAGTAAATTGGACCTTCTTGGCCCCAAAAGACACCATCTGGATTATAAAACAACAGTGTATGCCCTCTGGATTGTTTTCCCTTAGGAAATTCCTCCTTATCTGCTGCCTGGCTACTAAATTAAGGATCATTTTCAGACTTTCTATTCTAATCATTTTGTGCCGTGGTGGTTCAGTTTATTTTGTTTAGTTTATGAAGGGAAAAAACCACCTCTTGTAAAAGACACACAGGTTTAGTCTAGCATAAGAAAACTTTCTCAGATTTCCAGGGAAGGAACAAGTTGGTACTTCACAGTGAAGGAAAGATTTGAGCAATTCAGAGAACAATTGAGAATGGATTAATTGGAGACCCATTGTGGAAGTGAAGACGTTGGAAACAGAAGGAAGAATCAAAGGGAAAGGAGATGCTCTTTTTGGTTATTTCCTACTCTTTTTGTTTTTGTTTTTTTTTTTTAATTCTCTGGCGGCTTAAGCTTTAGGCATAATCAGTAAGCCTGGGAAATCTTTGGGGGGAAAGTAGAGGAGGTGGGGTCATGGGGTCTACAATTTCAAAATGAGGATTCATCCTGTTGAAGGGCAGAGATGAAAAGGTCTTCACCAGTGGTGTTCGGCCCTGTGGTCTCATCAGAGTCCCTGGTAATTCTGAACATACCGCCCCCCTCGCCTTACATTCAGGGAAATGGTCAGTCTGTGCCTTATAGAAATGTTACTGTCCTCTGTTCACTCGCTACCTTTGGCGTCCACGTTTTGTTCTTTCTCACTCTGATGTGAAAAATCCCAAAGCTCTCCCGTCCTCATCTCCCATTGCCACCCACCAGGCCTTATGTCAGACCAGAGTCCCAAACAACATCATTAGAGGGGAGGAAAAAAAAACCCTGTACAGATTGGCTGGCTCCCTGGCCTGGGCTGGTTCAGGCAGCTCTTGGCTTAGATACCCTGCTTTCCTAACACAATCTGTTTTCAAGATTCCTGGGCAATTTCAGGTCCAAGAGGGGGTTTGGTCTTAACTTCACCAAACTCCATCTCTTCTCTGTTCCATTCCACTCAGGCGTAGTGAGGCCCATTTGCCCAGACTCAGTTTTTGGCTTATGTGACTAAGCCGTGTTCTTGGCGCTAGAAAGAATTTCCTGCCCTCTCCTGGCTCAGTGTTCTTTTCTTTCTTTCATAACTTTGCTCCGCCAATGGGCCAAGCATGACTCCATTCGATTCTACCCCAGAGGATTTCGGAAATGGAAAACTACAGAAGATGCTGAGTGGCCACATTTAAAGAAGACGGTGCTCGTAATAGGACATAAAGACAGAAGCTTAGAATGTGGGCCAAAAACCTTACCTTTTCAGACCCTCTGAAAGCACCAAATTCCTCATAGTGTGGATCCTGCTGCTGGCAAAGTGCCAGAAAGTATGAGGGGGAGGGGGACGGACATACAAAAAGTCTTCTGAAGCTCTCTGAAACATTTATCTAAATGAGAAGTGCTGTTCCATTGTGTGTGTGGTTTTATCCTAAGTGAAGAAGTACCTTACAGCTTGCCCTCTAGTTTTAAGAGTAATGGACAATTCACTTCTTTTTCAGTGTTTTTGAATGTTTTTAATATCCCCTTGGGTTATCCTAGGAACATCATTTCCTGGTTCTTCTGTAACATAGAGATGCCCTCAGAGGGGGTAGAAATCCCATTCGTCCCACTCTGAGAGGCCTTAGGACGCCATGCTTTCTTAACGCTCCTGTGGCTTCTCTCTGATCAGCAGCTCCAGCCATTCTCAAGGTAAGGGGAACTCCATTCTGAATCTTGGAAAACTTGTTTGCTTGCAAGTCAACTTCTTCGCCGCCCCCCCACCCCTCGCCGCACCTGTAATTATCAGGACAATGTCTACGTTCAGAATAATTGAGGTTTCCAGAAGTCAGACCTTCAGACAAGTGGAGACTCCTAGAATTAGCAATCTGGAATTTGAAAAAAAAAAAAAAGAAAAAAAAAAAGCTTGATGGCAATGTAGGGTTATGGCAACAGAGTAAATAAAATAGTAAATATAATTTATAAATACTAACTCCTTGTTGGTTATGAAGCCAATTATTTTTCATTATTATTAATTGCTTATAATTATTATCAATTACTTAAATTAGTTCATTTGATCTTCACATGGTCCTTTCAGAGACATATTCTTTCATCTCTATATGATAAATAGATGAAGTAGTTAAAGCTCAAGAGGATCAAGACATGTTTTAAGTCATGTAGCTTTGATTTAAACCCGGGTCGGCGGGTGCCCAACTACCCTCATGTTAGCCAGTTTGCATAGAAGCCTAAATTTCAAATATGACCTTTATTTTCAAAATATATTTTAAATAAAACACATAGAATTATATAAAATGTCTCGTATATTTTTATGAAATCTTAATATTTTTGAAATAAATGAAAGCTTAATTATAGGAAGGGAAAAATACTTAGCTTTTTGACTGATACTCAATGATGACTTAAAACTCAATTAGAAACCATTGCTTTAAGTGGACTTATCAGAACTCTAGTCTGGGGAAAGCAGATTGGTTTTCACTTTCCCCACATGGCAACTTTGACCCATGGAGTGAGTGTGGTTTGGAATGCTGGGTAAAGAGAGATTCTGAATCACCAAGGAAAAAAAATACATGTCAGAAATATCTGTCCTGATCTCATTCGGGTAATGATTTGAACAATCTATTTTAAAAAATCATGAGACATCAGGGGAATTTGAACACTGAATATTTGATGATATTAAAGAATTGTTAATGTTTCGGATATGGTAATAGTGTTGTGATGTTGTTTCTGTGCTTGTTTCTTTCAGAAACACATTCTAAAATATTTACAGATGAAATGCTATGATGTTGGAGATTTGCTTCAAAGTGATTAAGGGTTGGGGTGGGGGTGGGAAGCAGGTGGAGGTATAGAGAAAACCAGATTGGCCCTGAGCTGATAATTGTTGAGGAATCATTAAAATATTCTTTCTTGCATATGCTTCAGTTTTTCCATAATACAAAATTTTTTAAAAAGACAAATCAAAAATGTTTATGAAGGAAAGTAAAAGAAATATGTACTATGGACATGGTGAGTGAGGTAAAGCTGGAAGACTAGTAGAGAGGGGAAGGAGGTGCTCCACTGTGTACTAAGAACTAGCTCTATGCTAATCACATTATAGTATTTTATAAAAGAGAAATCAGGCTCCAAGCAGAAAATGACTTGCTCAAAACAACATTGCTAGAGAATAGAAAGGTTCAGTTAGTGTCCAAGTACCTGCACCCAGTAACCTGTCCACCACCCCCAGCTACACTCCGTGGATACAATAGCTCAAAGTCAGAGCAAAAAAAATATTGAAATACCCATTATATTCTTCTGGACCCCAAGTGTCCAAAACAATTGTATGAACAACTCCATATCAACTAGCCAGAAAGGGCTTTTTTAAAAATAATTTAATTGTATTTTATTTTTCTATTACTTTTTTTTAATGCTTATTTATTTTTGAGGAGCAAGAGTATGAGTGGGGGAGGAGCAGAGAGAAAGGGAGACACAGAATTCGAAGCAGGCTCCAGGTTCCAAGCTGTCAGCACAGAGCCGGATGCAGAGCTCAAACTCAGGAACTGCAAGATCTTGACCTGAGCCAAAGTCGGACGCTTAACTGACTGAGCCACCCAGGCACCCCTAATTGTATTTCAACTGTGGTTTTGCAAGTTGTAGTTTAATTTGGGGATGCCTGTGTATTAACATATAGTTGTAAGAAATGTTATGGAGAGATCCTATATACCTTTTACTTAGTTTCCCTCAATGGGAACACCTTGCATAAAGGTGGTTGAATACAACAACCAGGAAATGAGCACTGATACAATCCACCAGTCTTATTTGGATGTCCCTGATCTTCCGTGTATTAATGTGTGTGTGTGTGTGTGTGTGTGTGTGTGTGTGTGTGTGTTTAGCTCCAGGCCTTATATCACATGTGTAGACTCCTGTAATCCTCACTATAACCAAGACACACACGAGCTGAATCATCACAAAGATTGTTACAAAGAGGTGCTTTGATAGATTACCTACCACTGAGCAAAAAAATTGATTGCCAACCCGTAAGTGCTTTATTTTCTACCTGGATAGGGACTTGAGCAATGAAAAAAGTTAAGCTAACTGAAAACGGAATCTGAATAAAAGAAACGCAAGTAAATTAGTGCAGGTACATAAATGGCAAAGGAGCCCATTTTTAAAAGTCAAGGATATTTTTAAGAGACTATTTTATAAAGCTGTATATAATAATAAAACCCAACTTTCACACATTCAGATAACCAGATTTTTTTCTTCTCTTTTAGCAAATGACTTAACTTCTCTCAGATGGAGTTTTTCATCTGTAAAATGTGGATAATTATACCTATTTATGGAGCAACTTGTGAAGATGGAATAAAATAATATATAAAAAAGCACTCAAGAAATGGTAAAGTACTACTGCTACTCAAAGTCTTGTGATGATTCCCATGAAGAGAACACAAATGATAATTAGGCTGACATCAAGGATTTATTTTTGAAGAGAATCTCCCAGGATATACCAAGCAGCCAGTACCCAGTCTACTACACACCCTACTCTGATAGGCCCATGAAACTGTCATGATTCTCTGTATGATAATTCAGAGAAGCTGAAAAAGAGCCCACTGAGAGTTTCAAAATGGGGGAGATGAAAAGGATCTGAATCCAATTGATAAGTGAATATGTGGACACCCAGAAATATAAAGTGGCATTTGAATGTGTTAATATTTTACTGTATTATAAAGTTTTAACATCATCTCTTAGACATAGAATGAGGGTGAATTTTCGCTTTAGTATTTGATTAATTTGGGACACTGGATGCCTTAAAAAATTGGTGCCCCGGAGAGGTGGCAGCATGGCGAAGTTTGGAAGGATGGAGAACGTGAACCAAGAGCTATGGGTACTGGGACAGGCCTGGCAACCAAAGGCAAATCACTTCACTTTTTTCGGGTCCGTGAGTAGCTCAAAGGGTTAACCCATCAAATTCCTTCTATGCCTCCATTTCTGTTTGTTTCTATTAAGTATGGAAGCTCTTTTCAGCAGATATTACCTATCTTCAGCTCTCAGGAAAGGGGAAACACCAATCAAACACTCTTCTTGTGCATGAAGGAAGGTCCACTTTTAGGACAGTTCATTAGTCCTAAGAATTATTTTTATTCCTACCATGTAAAGATATTTCCATTTTTAAAGCAAGTATTATAAAGCCCTCTGTTCTCAAATAACTCCCCCATCTCCAGACAGAAACCACCCTGGAGGGATCAGATCTTAGTGAAATTTTTGGAAGCTGTGGCCTTGCCCAATAGGCTCTATTTAAACACTACTTCTAGTATTAAATGCCAAATCCTCAACTCTGTGCACTGCTTCATTAGTTATTAATGAGGCAACATATTTGTTCAAAATTTATGATTGTTGATTTGCTCCCATCACTGTATGAAATATTAACATAGCATTTGTACTTGCAACCATTTGCAGACATTAGATTGTGTATTTGCATATTCATGAACACTCATAAATGTTTAAGGAGACAGCGCAGAAAGCATGGGAGCTGTCAGACAGCCAGTAAAAAGGCATATTTACAGCGTTAATAAGTATTTGAGTTTATAGGCCAAAACGATGAGTAACAAATTAAGTGAATTTCTGGTTTGCCTATTGCAGAGAACTAGGGATTTTGCCATTTTTAAAAAGCTTTGTAAACTTAAAATTCATTTCAGAGATGCCGAATAAATGCTTATTGTTTACTCACAAAATGTATGCCCTCCGTGTAAAGAAATTCTTAAGAGTGTCAGACTTTATAGATTTCATTTTCACTCTTGCTGATACATAGTTTTTCTGCCTTGGGCTTGCTTTCTATCAAAGTAATGTGGGAAGCAAAATGTGTCATATACTGAGGCAGAGTTATTTTCGATTTTAGTTTCATCGAGGAATTTGGACAAATGATATGTCCGGGTGTTGCAGCACCAGCCAATATACTTTACTTAGTCTGTCAACTTATTACAAACTTGATCCTGGAGATCAAAAGGTGAAAGCACAGAGCATTAAAGGACAATAAAAGAGATAGGCATCCAGGTGACAAACCTGACTTACAAATAATCCATATGTACAAATTGCTACTAACATCCCACCAACCTTTTCTATTACCGGAAACCTCACTCTTTGCATTGTGAAAACTGTAGGAACTTTTGGAAGTTTTATGGGTCAATAATGGGGAAAATATTAAGTTGGATCCCTACCTCACACCATATACAAAAGTCAATTACAGGTATATTGATGAAATACACCTGGATGAAAGGAATAAACTAAAGTTTATATAATATAAAACCAATATAGGAAAATATCTATGTGACCTCCGGGCAGGGAAAAAGTAATTAACCTATCTTATGAATAGTGTCACTACCTGGGGTCATATCATTGTTAAATGTCTCAAATATCACCTCTGGGTAAATGAATGTGTGAGCTCACCTTATCATTGTACTAGCAGGAGAAGGGGTCATGGGCTAGCTTGTGGGTCATAGTTGGTCTCTGTTGTGATGGCCTGATTGCTCTATTGGTCACTGCTTGTCCCGCTGGCATCTCCTGCCGAGATGGGCTGAACGAGGACCTGATGGTCATCTCAGGTGACCCAGTCCCAGCTCAGCTTTTGCTCATCCTCTTTGTCTCTGACATCTGAAAGTGATTTTCATGTGATACTTAGACGGGGTAACCCCCTCAGCAGGTTGTGACAACAGAGCCACTTCAGCAATAATCTCACCAGCCAGAAACACCATCACTTTCCTTCTCTGTCCCTCCAGAGAGCAAACTGGAACTCGTAGATATTTTTGAAGGCATAGGAAACTAAGCGGAATAGGGAAACCTGGTTCTGGGCACTAATTTCAACCTGTTTCCCTCCTAATCATGCCATACCAACAATTGTATTGATTCCTAGATGGTACAGAGAAGGTAGGAGGTGACTGTATGAAATGGTCTTCTCTCAGAATATCTGATAAGCAACAAGGGAAAACTTCCTGTACTCAGAATTTCTGTGATTTCTACTGAGGTGGGAGGGAGATATGGGGTGAGCCTGACATCTTTGTGTTTGATATTTTCTCTATATCTTTTTTTCTCCCTTTTGTTCCCTAAAATTGTCTTGGACCAAGGAGGATGGGCTTTTCTTTACTCTTTTTGTGCCACAATAGTGTACCCTCCACCGTGTCCTCTCTTTCCAGAAGCAAATTTATTCTGCTTCTTTCCCTGGGGCCATGATGACAGAAAGGGTACAGTGAAAAAGACACTGACTTTTGAAGAAGGAAATAAAATATAAACTCCCATCCAAACAGCCTTTAATGAGTCAGTTGACAATATGCAAACACACACACACACACATAGGCACACACACACATAGGCACACACTGTTCACATACACATTTTAACTTCTAATCAGAAGAAATTTATTTATTAATTCAACATGTATTTGTCGCAACTCACATGTAGGCACAGTGGTGCAGAAAGCAGAAAAGTCTCCTTTTTTAAAATATAAGTTTATTTGTTTATTTTGAGAGAGACGGAGACAGTGCAAGTAGGGAAAGGGGCAGAGAGAGAATCCCAAGCAGGCTCTGCATCATCAGCATAGTGCCTGCACTCCTGAAATTGTGAGATCATGAGTCAAAACCAAGTCAGATGCTGAACCTACTGAACCAACCAGGAACCCTGAAAAGACTCCTTTTTAAGTGAAATTATATTTTCTATTTCAAGGAAAAAAATAATTAAAAAAATAAATAAGTGCTTAATATGATATCAGGTTTTTATAAAATGCTAAGGAAAAATAAAGCAGGGTGAGAGCATAGAGATTGATAGATTGATGGAAAGAATGCATTATTGGGTATGACGACCAAGGAAGCCTTCTCTTAAGTGATGGTTTTCAAGCAAGGACCAGAATAAAGAGAAAGAATTAGCACTGAGGACATCTGGTGAAAGATCATTTGAGGCAGAGGAAAGAATAAGTCAAGGGCCCTGAGGCAAGAGCATGCTGGGCATGTAAGGATTATAAAGGAGGCCATGGTAGCGAGAGAGCAAGAATGAGAGGGAGATGAGGTGAGTGAGGTAGGGCACGCTGTAAGCCTAGATCACAAATTTGAGTTGTATTCTGCACGATTTGAGAAGGCTTTGGGGGATTTTTGGCGGAAGACTGATATGATCTAACTTAAATTTTCAAAGAATCCCTGACTGCTCTGTTGGGAATGGCCTGTTGAGGGCAGTTGTGAAGGCTGAGAGACTAGCTAGGAGGCTAATGTAATAACCCAGGTGAGCTTGGTTCAGACCAAGGAACTAGTGCAGAGGTGGGGAGAAATTGTTGCATTCTGAAGATATTTTGAGGATAGTGCCAGTGGGATTTGGATACAGAGTGTAAAAACAAAAAGAGAGAGAGAGAGAGACTCAAAATGATTCCAAGGTCTGGGACCTGAACACCTTGCACAATGTTGAGATGAGGAAGATAGTGGGTGGCATAGTCTGGAGATGATGATGAGATTTCCATTTTGGACGGGTTTGAGATGCATGTTTCAACCAAAGAGAGATGTTAAGTTGGTTACATAAGAGTCTGGAGTTCAGAGAGTAAGTTAAGAATGGAGCTGCAAATATGAGAGCCCATGGCATAAAGATGACATATAACATTTAAAGCTACTGTTCTGGATGAGACCATCTAGAGTGGGATTCTAGACATGAGAAAATTGGGTGGGCATTAACCCTTGGAGCCCTCTAATATTTAAAGGTCATGGATCTGAGAAAAGTCTGGAAAAGGGAGACAAAGTGGCCATTGGGAAAAGAGAATGAATAGAATCTTGACACAAAAGAAGTGGTTCAAGGAGAAGAGAGTGTATGAATGCAGCTGGTCAGCGGAGGGGGAGGCAGAATTGGCCATTGGCCTGGGAACTACTGGTGCCTGGTGAGGTAAGTGTCTTTGGGGCCTTAACATGATTCAACAGAGAAAGGGGAGGAAGAGAAAAGCTTTAAGAACAAGTGAGTTATGATATAGACATCTTTAAGCCATTACTCCATGGCCCAGTAAAAATGGGTCCCTTTGAAGGGCAGAACAAAATGGAGAAACCACCTTCTTTTCCTCCCTGTAAAGGGGCTGTCCTGAGTGGTCTAGTGCAGGAAATACAAGTCCCTCAAGCTCCTACAGAAGCAAGAAATGAGCTCAGCCTGTGTTGCTGAACCCTACAAATAGGCTTAACAAGTGGAACTCATCTTTGTTAAATCAGTGCCTTCATTACATCCTGTGCCCAGATCCATCCTTCAGTCACTTCAGCCCCTCTGCTGACATTCCAGAGACACCATCCAAGTTAAAATGGGCAGCCTGCCTGTGGGAGACATGAACACGGGGAGACTGTAGCCTATTCGTGCTGCTTGGTGGAAAGTGAAGACTGAGGGGGCTTATTAAGTGGCATAATTAATAAAGCTCCTATTTACCTAACCCCACATTCCATGGAGCTCCATTGGCCTTAAAAACATTAGCTCATTTCTTCTTGCTGAGGTAGGGAGTCAGGTTCCTTGGGTTCTGTTTTACACATGAATAAAATAACATGAGAAACCAAGGATCCATGGCAATCTCTGGGCCATGGGTTATTCGGCATAATAACGTGGCTGAGGAGCTCACCAGGGCCAAGAAGCTATATTGGAGTATTTATTTGAATGTGGGAGACAGGACAGGAGCATGTCACATGCAATCTAAGTACAAGTTTGTAGATGTGGTACTGACCTGAGCTTTATATATGGGCCTCAGTACTGGGCTGTCTGAGGGTTTGCCTCTGGCTCTCCTCAAGATCCCAATTTATTTCCTCTGTGCCTCAATTTCTTCAGCTGCAAAATGGAGACGATACTGGAGCAACTGTAGCGTTCAATGGCAGAGTACATGTAAAGGACTTTGAATAGAGCCTGGCACAGAGTAAGAATTCATTAGTAACATTAGTTTTAATGGTTTTATATAATTATAATTATTACTTTAAGAGAATCAACATTAATTAGTTAATTAACTAAACTCTTTCTGGCTCATTCTATCGAGGGAGAGAAGAAATATTTTATCAACCTGCTTCTACGTACAGAGGTGAGTTTGAGAAAGGAAGGGCCCTATCTAGGAATTCAGTGTTACCAAACAGAAAACCGTCATATTAACTAGGGTCATTCTAGCTGTTCTAAGAAGTAAAACCCCAAATTTCAATGGCTTAATACACTCACACGTAATAGCACTGGGCAGGTGAACTGGTTAACAGAGCAAACCTCATCCGCATAGTTGTTCAAGGACCCAGACTGATACCACTTGTGACGCATGGATTTTAAGGTCACCCTGGTGGCCATCTCCATTCCAGAAAGGGCAAAAAGCCCTGGACCAGGTCTAGAAATGAAAACTAGGGTTTTCATTTTCTTTCCATTTGGTATAACTCAGTTGGGATGCATATCTCAGCCCAAGGGAGGCAGTTGGATATAAAGGTCTAGAGTTCAGAGACTAGATCCAGGCTAGAGAAGCAAAAGTGAGAGTGAAACCCTAACCCTGGGAAGTGGGATACTACAAAATTTCAACCTTGGAGTGGCCACCATGTCTCAGGGTCAAGTCCATACCATGGAAGCTGGGCTGTAACTGTTCAGTGAACAGCTGGGTTTCTACTTCAACTCTGCCTCAAAGACGGCTCGTTCTGTATGTTTCAAAAGTTGCAGATGAAAGGAGGGTGGTTTTTCTGATAAAAAAAAATTCTTTCAATGGATTCTGGGCTATAAAAAATAGGCCTTGAACCTGATATGGGTTGGGATTTGAATCGGTTAGTTTGCAAAACAAAATCGAAGAGAAATGGCTTCTTCCACCAACTGAGAAGGAAGGGAGGTAGGGAGAAGGGTGGTAACGCCAGAGAGAGCTGAGCTGTCAGCACAGAGCCAGACGCGGGGCTTCAGACGAGAGCGGGTGCACTCAGGGTGGTATGGCCGGAGACAGACGCAGGGCTTCAAACTCAGGAACCGCAGGATCATGACCTGAGCTGAAGCTGGATGCTTAACCTACGGAGCCACCCAGGCGCCCCAGATCACTTCTGTTTTGATCCGTGGTCAGTGAGAACATCTGATGATTAGATTTTGCTCAGTCTAAGCTTCTGGCTTCATTCTCTTTACTGTTTCTCCTTCGTCAGTCACATCCGTGCAGTGTCTGTGCTGTATGGTAAATGCATTTCACTAGACAACCCCTGTAGGAGGAACCTGGGAGCCAGTCCAAGTCGGCGACCTCCAGCAATCACTGAACTAAACCCTTAAGTCCCTGTGGACCACATACGCCGAATTCCTCTAAACACAAACTAAGCCCCCCAGTAATGCCACCTTAGTTGGATCTAAAAACACCCACAGGCACTGGGATCGCTCCTGATTTGTGGGCAACTGTGCTGGAGTGGATAAGGGTCAGCAGTCTTTGTTGTTAATAAGATAGCTTATATTTTAATATTTTAAATAATTCAAACTTATTAATTTTATTTAATTAAAAAAATATGATGATGTGAGCACATTGCCAGGGCCTTCAAAGAGGTCTCTGCAAGTGAGGGTCCCTGAAGCCTTAGCTTCTCTAGCTTCGTGGTAAATCCGCCTCTAGCTCTCCCCATAGCTTCAGTCCAAGGGGCATTCAGCCCAAAGCCTTGTGTTCGCACTTTGTTGTTGTCCCCGAGGGCTACCCTAGCGAATTCCCATAAACTGGGGAGCTTAAAAGGACAGAAATTTATACTCTCACAGTTCCGGAGACTAAAAGTCTTGAAACCAAAGTGTGAGCAGCGCTGTGCTCTCTCTGAAGCTCTAGGGAGGAGCCGTTTCTTGCCTCTTGCAGCCTGTGGTGGCTCCCAGGAGTCATCGCGTTCCTTGGCTTGTAGATACATCATTCAGTCTCTCCCTCTGCCTTCACATCTCCTTCTCTGTGTTTCTGTGTCCTTCTCTGTCTCTTATAAGGACACTCTGATTGGGTTTAGGGCTCACCCAAATCCAATATAATCTTATCTCCACACTCACCTTGATCACATCAGCAAAGACCCTATTTCCAGGGACGATCACGGTCNGGGGGGGGGGGGGGGGGGGGGCATTCTTCAACTCACTATAGTTGAGGAGTAAAGGGAGGGTAGTACCCTCAGAGGCACATAGCAGAGAAGCCAAAGCTGTGCATAGAGAGGAGAGCATTTCTAGAAATGAGAACTGAGTGTGGAGACCCAGAAGAGACCAGGGAACATTAAGCCCACCTTACAAATCATGGGCAGAGTGCTGAATTGCCCAGGGTGGTGGACAGGGCCGTTGGACACTGAAGCTAGGGGACTTCACAGTGTGCAGGTGGCTGGCCCACTCAGCCACCGTTCGGCCGTGTGGCCTGGGTGCTATGGGTCCTCGTTGAAATTGGGCTCTTTCCACACTTACCAGGTCTGTTGAAGCAGATCAAAACGTCAACGTCAGAACCTACAGGTAGGATCCACAAGACCTTTTGTGCTTCGGAACAAACTGCACAAAACATCATTCATTGTGCCACACTTGGGTCTTGCTGCCATCTGGTCTGTTCTTCTCCATCTGCTAGGCTGGGGTGGGCCCACAGACCTTTGAAGCTGTTTCCAAACTCCTGTGTCTGAGGGTCCCAGCTCCCTCTCAGTGGAGGCACTGGTGGGAAATTATAAGGTGGAAGGAAGGCAGAAGTCAAGGGATCTCTCCTTCTTCCCAACATCGGGCTGCATCTCCAGCCACAGCTTCCTCTCCTTTTAGACTCCAGCTCCAGAACCAGGCCTACGGGATCAAGCCCAGGTGGGGGATCCCAGCCTCTAGGCTTTAGTAACACCTGCCCTGCAGCATAGGGATTGTAGAGTTTACGGCTGCTTATCTCTACATTTCTGCTAGCTCTTTACAGATCTTTTATAACTCTTAGAACCAGTTAACCAATTATCTACATTGATATCCACCATTTTTTAATGTTTATTTTTGAGAGAGAGAGAGAGAGAGCAAGAGAGGGGTGGGGGCGAGGGAGGGTACAGAGGATCCAAAGTGGACTCTATGCCGACAGNGGCAGAAGTCAAGGGATCTCTCCTTCTTCCCAACATCGGGCTGCATCTCCAGCCACAGCTTCCTCTCCTTTTAGACTCCAGCTCCAGAACCAGGCCTACGGGATCAAGCCCAGGTGGGGGATCCCAGCCTCTAGGCTTTAGTAACACCTGCCCTGCAGCATAGGGATTGTAGAGTTTACGGCTGCTTATCTCTACATTTCTGCTAGCTCTTTACAGATCTTTTATAACTCTTAGAACCAGTTAACCAATTATCTACATTAATATCCACCATTTTTTAATGTTTATTTTTGAGAGAGAGAGAGAGCAAGAGAGGGGTGGGGGCGAGGGAGGGTACAGAGGATCCAAAGTGGACTCTATGCCGACAGCAGAGAGCCTGATGTGGGGCTAGAACTCACGAACCGTGAGATGATGACCCGAGCCGAAGTCTGACACTTAACTGACTGAACCACCCAGGCGCCGCTAAAATCCTCTTTTTATATACTGAAATTGGTTTCTGTTTTCCTGGTTGAAGCCCAACTGATACAAACTACAAATGCTAAGAGAGGAAATAAATTCTTCATCCATATTCATTAGTGTATTAGTTACAGTAATAAACAATGTAAGTCAGTTCATTAGTTTATACTGATATATAATATCTATGTCTATACTCATATCCATGTCCATACTATCTATAGAGATTCGATATCTTTGAAGAGAAAAGGGAGGAGGAAGGAATGGGTCCAGTGCAGAAATAATTGCTGATTGAATTTTACGAACTCAGAGATAGTTCCTAATAATTGATTCCATAAAGGTTAACAATTATGATTTATGAAGAAAGCACTTCGTGGCTGCTGTAATCACAAGGAGGTCTTATATGGTGGCTGACGGGAATTCTCCAGATGAATCCGGCACCAGCGACCCCTGTTCCCTGTGCCTACGAGGATGAATGCCATGACTGGAGTTGCTTAGAGTTACTCTGAGATCAAAGCTCAGGGCTTAAAAGTCTCACGTCCTTCTCTTGGTGTATCAGCAAAACATGCCAGTGTTTGAGGAATGTTGCTACGCACTGGCTCTTTCATGTCACATTCCTTTGTCTGCTGTCACGCCTCAGCAAAGTGGTATCCCCAGTGATCACAGGTTTGCAGGGACAGCTTTGGCAAAACCATGTGGACGGCCCAACTTGTCACCAGTAGCCTTGGCCTCTTTACTGTGGCCTCAGTCAGATTTTTCTAGAACTTTCTTTTCTTTCCTCCTTCTGTGGGCTTTCTTGTATTGCCATGGCCTTGCAATTTCCCACTTGGGAGGGGAAAATCTCATCAGTACTTTACTGTTCATTTGATTTGATGCCTCCTTTCCCAAGATGATTTGCGTGCTTCCTCTGTTTCCAGGAGGAAAGGAAAAAAAAAAAAGAAAGAAAGAAAAAAGGAAGGAGGTCAAAAATCCCAAATACCTTGGTATCTGGGTAGGGGAGATATTTTGCAGTGAGAAGTTCCCATCATCCCTAGTTGCCTTTCATAGGACACAGCCCAGCCTTTCCATAAAAGAACCCAGCTTTTCTCAACTTGCAGTGCTAATACTCTGCATGTAGAAGACACAGTGTGATGTAGATATTGATAGCTCAAGCCAGGTTGATCATTCCTGACACCAGATGGTATTTGAGACATGATATTTCCCCCCTTGCTCCTTTAGTACTCTTCCCTCTTGCAAACAAAAGCTTTTTACATGGTGAGTAATTTGTAAAGCATAAATTGGACTCATAACTGGATACTTATTTTTATGTAAATCTTGGCAAACTGAGGCAGCTACTTTACAGAGGTGATTAAAATTTAAAAGGCAGCATTGTGAGTAGAAGATAATAAAGGACTGTTATTTACAATGGCCATATTTATAATAAAATGCTAAATTTATTTTAATAAATAATAATTTTATATTTATGGACAGTCATTTATAGACAAGACAATAAAAACCCCCATTTCTGCTTACTGGATTTTTCTGCATGGCATATAAATCAAATTCTTCACTCAACACGGCATTCATACTTTGAGCTCGCTGTTTTATCAGAATAGTCAAGTCTGTTGTTTCTTAAATCTGTTTTCTTTAAAATAAACGACCTTATTGATTTGGTTCGAGCTCAGCTCCAAATAGAGCAGAATAACACTAATGGTCCAAGAAAGAGAGGGAAATGAGAGAGCATTTTATCAGCATGTTTCAGAGTCACAGGTAAAAACCATGGTTGTTAGCAATTTCTTTGTACAGTAACCACTTACAATGACCTTAAATAGGAGGCAGTTAATAGCAGAGACCAAGTCACCATGTTTTCTTCAGGTTCTGAATTTGGGTGACTTTTTTTTATTTTAGCAAATTTTTTTTACTTGATTATTTTTAATAACTTTAACTGATGACAAAGGGAAAATTTTTGTGTGGGAAGAAATATTGTGTGGTTGAAGGTTTTCCAGAGTTCTGCCTCATTCTGTCATAGAGAAAGGCCTATGCTAGCTTTTACCCGAAACACAATATTGTCAAAGTAGGTTTTATGGGTTAAAATTTTTAAAAACTCCCTAAGTTGGACCAGTGAGAAAAGTCAATATATACTGAGCTGTTGTGCCTGACATTTTACTTATTCAGGGAAGAATTTTTATTGAGCACATGCTATGTGCCAGGTACTATATTAGGTGCTACAGTTTGAGTGAGGTGTCAGCGAGTTAGCCTAACCCTAGGAGATAGCCAAAGGCAAATGCATGTCAAAGGCATCCCCTGAAATGATGAATAGATGGTGTCCAAGATTTGTGTCTGCAAACATGAAGGATGGGCGAGCAAAATCAAGACACCAAGAAGCAAATTCTTTCTCAATGTAAGTGGTAGAAGCAATGGAACTTTGATGCACTTGACCAGGCCTCCTGTGTGATTACCATCTCCCAATTGAACCTTCAAGTGAATTCTGAGAGCTGAGTGAGTGAAAATCTTGTGGACCTTTAGGGATGAATGTGGGATGCCTGGTCCTTGCCTTGTGCTCTCTTCAGCATCAAAATGTTACAATCTATGAAATGTTACAAGCAAATATGAAATAAAGCAACAACAAAAAAATGAATCCATTAGCTGAATGCATCTGTTCTCATGACTGAACAATGGCTCTGAATTTTACATCTATTTGCAATAAATTCTGTAAATACATGTTTGATATAAGGACAAAAACAGGGTTTCCTTCTGATATAGCATCATGGATCTAAGTTTATTAGCTCACGCTCCCCTTAGTAATAATGACCGTGTGGTCGCCTCCCACATTGACTGTGGGCTTGGCCGATGGGATATTAACCAACACAGCATATACAGGAGATTTTAGAGAGTTCTTGCTGATTGGACTCATTCTTGGAAGCCAGCTGCCATGTAAAAATGACCAAACTAGCTAGGTGGAGTGAGAGAAAGAGAGAGAGACACAGAGAGAGACCGTTTCCAACCTTCAAGCCATCCCCACCACTGACCTAGACCTGTGAGTAGACCTGTGTAGGTTATTCCAACCCCCAAATGTCATTTGACAGCAACCATATGAGCGATACTGCCTGAGACCAGCAGAAGAGCCAGGTAGCTGAGCCCCAGTCATCCTAGAGGCATGAGGAAATTTGTTATTTTAAGCCAGCATGTTCTGAGGTAGTCTGCTAAACAACACCTGATACCGGACACATAAAATGACTTCAAATAAATGTAGAGAGGGGGGCGGGAAAAAAAGGAAAGGAAAAATAGAAATAAAAGAGAAATAAGGGAAGAGAGAAAAAAGTTTAGTTCTCATATCTAAAATTTTACAGCAAGTAAACGCATTAACAAGACTTGTTGAGAGCTTTTCCGATCTTAGCCATTTCCTTGGTTTATATATAACTTTAAAGATTAATTATATTGTCACCGTCCAGTATATGGCTTTGCAGAAAGCAAATTCCAACATCAGCCTCCCAGTGGAAAATTCACCCATGCACATGATCCAGTGTGAAAATCTGCGTGCAAGTTTGTGGGGCATCACCAAATTTAGCATCTACGGCAAGGCTTTCCGATGCAACAATTTCATCTCAAGGCCCATGTGAACTGAAAATTGCTCTGGAGGAATTAAAAGCTGACATCTGCAAAGAATTGTTCTCCAACACCTGCCTCTCCAATTAAGAATACTGACCTTTTGAAGTTTTAAGGAAGGATAGTTTTTAAATTTGTTTCTCTTCACTTACTTTAAGATCAATCTTTCCATCGTCCTTGGACATTCAACCCTAAATCGCACAGCGCACTCTTTCAATTTAATCACAAGGATATGAATTAAGTAGCAAGGAGGGGCTGTCAGAACTAGCTTACAAAGAAAGGCCTGGG
This sequence comes from Crocuta crocuta, assembly GCF_008692635.1. NCBI lineage: Eukaryota > Metazoa > Chordata > Mammalia > Carnivora > Hyaenidae > Crocuta > Crocuta crocuta. The sequence goes on along the minus strand of NW_027532203.1, from coordinate 10,067,701 downwards.
GGTGTCATAGAGGAGGCGGAAAAAGCAGACATCTGAGGGTTGTGGTTGTCTTTGCCAGGCTGCCATTTTCCTCTACAGTTTCCTTTTAACCAAGAACTAAGAATGCTTCGTGCCTGTATTTCTCAGGGGGTTCTGGGAGTTGGAACAGGCCAAATTTTCCTACCTGCAGCTTGAAGATTAAGGACTTAGAGCCTTCTTGAGAGGCTGCTTCTCCCAAGTTACTGATAGACTGAGGACAGGAACTACTGATTCTTTGAAACAAACAAACAAAAACAGCCCAGTTTGGGGTCACCCTGCTCCTTGGATGGAAGCTCTCCACCATGACATGGTGGGACATTTATGGTAAATAAAACCTCTCGTGATTGAGGAGAATTTGAAAGAAATGGAGTGTGGATTGTGAATTCTTAGGTCTTGCTGGAGAAAGACCTATTTAGAAAAGTATGAACTCATTAGAAGAACTGTTTTCATATAAAATCTAAATAAACCAAACTCCTCAGTGAAGGTGCATTTAAGAAATGTAACTTTTTCATTAAGGGTATTTTTATAAATTTATTAGTTTCCTATTGCTGCTGTAATTAATTACCACAAATTTAGTAGCTTAAAACAACACAAATTTATTATCTTACAGTCCAGACGTCAGAAGTAAGTCCTATAGGGCTAAAATCAAGGTGTAGGCAGGACTGTTGTGGTTTGTGGGTTTTTTTAATATTTATTTTATTTTTGAGAGGACGGAGAGAGCAAGACATAGAATCCAACACAGGCTCCAGGCTCTAGGCTCTGAGCTGTTCAAGGCAGAACCCGCCTCTCGAACCCAGAGCCTGTCTCTGGAACCCACGTATGGTTAGATCATGACCTGATCTGAAGTCAGATGCTTAACTGACTTAGGAACCTGCCTAGGCAGGACTGGTTTACTCTAGAAGAAATTTAGTACATTCCTTGTCTCTTCCACCTTCCAAAGGCTCTTTCTTGATAGTCCTTGGTTTGTGGCCATATCATTCCCACCTCTGCTTCTGTCATTATATTACCTTGCCACCTGACTCTGGCTCCTCTCTGGTGCTTTTACACAGAGATTACACCAGCTCCACCCAAATAATCCAGGATAATCTCCCCATTTCAAGACTCTTAATCATATCTTCCAAACCCCTTTGCCATAGGAGATAACATTTACAGGTTTTAGGGATTTATAGGTGGACATCTTTGGGGTCATTATGCAGCCTGGAATACAACTCAACTCTTCCTTTTTCAGCCATTGCTGCTCCTAAATCGTTCTTATTAAATGGATTTACTTTCCTGCCTCATAATGTACTATGCTATGGAATCTTTGCTATACAAGGATTTTCAGTGCCCGGGGCCATTACTGTGAACAGTGAATTTTCCCTATGGAGTTTTAAAGACACAAACAGTAGCAAGGCTGTGCTCTAATGGGGAGGAGTGTGGTCCAGTATATGGTTCCAAAGCCCAGGACTCTGTCAGAAAAGAGTGGCCTAAGGCAGAAGATAGCCTAGTGCCACCCCACAGCAGAAAGGCAGACTCAGGGCCCAGAAAGCAGGATGTGGCTTGTCTGAGAGAAGCGTTATAACAATAGGCAGACCCACTCTTGGAAGACATCTTCCTAATTCCACAAAAGCACTCCATAAGACAACTACACCAAGGATAATCACAGGATGTTAGGCAGGACCTGAAAAATCATGGGCTTCAGGTTTTTCCCTCTGCTGATGAGGAGGCCTAGTCCTGGAGAGGTGAGGAGACTCACTCAGAGGCTCTTAGCAAGATGGCGGCAAAGCCAACATTTGAACCCAGCTCTGTTTTGCAGCACTGTGTCTTTTACATTCCACCATGGTACCTCCTACAGAAAAGACGAACACGTCACTCAGCCCAGATCTAGAAACTCGAGGTTCTTCTATTTTGCCATCAATTAGGAAAAGAGGAATGTTTCAAGTTCCACCCCACACATACACCATTTCATTTAGGTGTAAACAGCCTCCACTCAGCCCTTCTCACAGAATGTGAGCAAGAATCAGGTTGGGTGGGTATCCCCCGACTTCAGACTTACGAGGGTAGGTCCCCTCAGAATCCCATTTTCCTCCCGCCTTTAGCTGCTACCCCCTTGAGGGAACAAGGGTACACTCATCTGTCGAACTGGGGGGGTTTCAGCCAGGCAAACCAGCTTTGGTGGATTTGACAGGATCTTTCCAGACATGAAGTTTTGCATAACAACAGTATTAATTATCAGGGCTCCCCAGTTTTCCTAGTGAATCGTCACCACATTTCAGTGGCTAAAACCCTGCAATGTCTGGGTCTTTCACCAGTGAGTAAGGATTGTCCTGTGACAAGAAGGGATGGGGTGGTCAGTGTTCAAATCAATAGAGCACTCATTTCTTCTGCCCTGGGGCACCCCAACACACCTGTGTTCAGAAAATTCGTCACTCCTCCATCTAACTCATTTCTCTATTTTGAGGCATCTTTGTACTGGATGCTTTAATCCCCAGAGCTTTTGTGGCTGGGTCTCTGCTGAGAACGGGAGAGGGATCTCAATGCCTCCAGCGAAAGCGGGTCGCGGGCTGAAGACGATTGAAGAACCCCATCTCGGCCTCCTGAGTTCCATATGCATTCTGAGGGGGGCATTGTTCATGCTAGTATGAGGGTAGCGGTGCCAGTCTTCCACACACCCCCTGACAGTGACAGTCGAGGAGGACCTTAACTTTGAACTTCCCCGTCCCAGCGCAGAGTGGGAGCCGCCCTGAAGGCCATGCTGGAGAGAGCTGTGGGAAGCAGCAGGTGCTTATGGAAGCAGAAAGGCAAAAGCATGTTGTTAGGAAAAATTGTCCTCAAGCCCTGAATTGGCCTTTTATCACTGTCACTCCGGCTTATAAACCCCTGTAACGTGTGGCTTTCAAGAAGGGGGGAGCGAAGTTCAGTGCCTGATGCCCTGCCAAGAGCTTTATAATGCATGGAATAAAAAAAGACAAAATGTTTCTCCGGCCACGTTGCTTTTCCTCCCCACCCCAACTCCCTTCCCCGGGGAAGAATCGTAAACACAGACAGCAGAATGACGCTCCTTTATTATTTTGCCGAGTTCTTTCTCTGTAGATGACCTATAGAAGTGATTTAACATGGATCTGCTGGAGTTCCCACACTTTCCGTGGGCTCCTCAAGCCGAGACTGGTTGATTTCTTTGGGGTGTTATAACTATGACCTGCTCCATTAAGTAGCAAACAAAGTCCAGCTGGATATATCAAGCTCAGCTGGACTCTTTGCTTTCACACAACCTGCTTGATTAGGAGAATCGCTGTGCCCTTGTCACACGGCGCCTCGTGCAGTCTGCAAAGATTGGGCTGCCATTGATTTCTGCATAATATGGATTCACACTGCCTTTCCACAACAGTGTGGCTTTCACACCCCACAATAACCTAGCAAGGATTGTTTTTTTTTTTTCCTTTTTATTTTCCTTTCCAGTCTTCTGCTGCTGCTTCAGGCTTAACGCCGAGGTTTAGGTCTAAAAATTAGTCGCTCCTGGAGGTAATGTGTGGCTTATTACCCAGCACTTTACCACACATTAATTGCAACTTGATTTAGACATTTCCCATTTGGTGACTTAGTTACAATCATACAAACATGTCCTACTCTGAGCCAATAACTCAGGAGCAGAAAGAAGGCCAAACAATTGAAAGTGCCTGGTTCTTCTCAGGGAAAGGACGAGAGCAATTGCTACCATACGTGATGCTATTTGTTTACTGGGAAGCGGTGTTTATCTGGGTCCTTTCCTTGAGTTGTTATCCATCCTGGATCTGTCTTCGGTAACCTCACCCTTCATTTCTATGCCTGTTTCCCTGTTTTTTTAAAAAAAATTATGGAGCTTGAAAATTAGTGCAGCGTAGTGGAGAGGTTTTATTCAACATTCCAGGGCATTCTGCATATTCTGCAAATCACAGGGATAAAATATGGGATACGGCAGCCAAATCTTAACGTTTATTCAATTGTCATTTTAATTTGTGGTGATCTTAAAATCACTAAGGAAGAATAATTTAGAGCCATAGCGTCATGTTCATCGTGGCATTGTGTGTCTAGTGACTATAGTGAAAATTGGAAAACAGCATAAACTTCAGCGATGAGGTTATAGTAGATAAATCCGGGCACATTCATACTGTGGAATGATATTCAGTCATCCAAAATTACATAGACCTGTATTTGATTAGATATTTATAATATTTTTAGTGAAAGAAAGTTAAAAAGCAAATTTATAGGATAACACTTTTTTTTTTTACTTAAAAACACACTTTAAATGTGAATATATGTGCATATTTTCTGGGGATATGTAGCACCATTGAAAGCATCTCAGAGAACTATATCCCAATATGTTGTTAGATATTTTTCCTGCATGGAGACATTATGACTCTTAGTAGTTTGAACTATATGAAATTGCTGAGAGCCTACCATTTTGCCCTACAAAACAACAACCAACAACATCATCTTCATATAGTTCTGTGTCATTTGTCTAGTGTGCTTTTATGCATTTTTAACTATTGCTCACATTTTATGCTTACAGTTAGGAAAGTTTCACTATTTTACTGTAGTTCTTTGATTTGGATGAGGAAGGCACTCACCATCTTGTGTTGTAATTCTGAAGCATTTGCTCTCTTCTTTCTCTTTCTACTCACCCCTGCAATTTGTCTACCGCTAAACCAAGGAGTCAAAGTACCTTTTCTTTCTGTGTCCGCAGTGTTTAGCATAGTGCCTGACTCTAGTAGACATCAACAAAATTATACTTAACAAAATACTTTGCAGTTGTGGAACTAAGAAGAAATTGCTTTGACTTGACTGGAGAGAATCGCAGCATGCACACCTGTATGCAATGATGACCTTGAGTGGAAACACCTTTGGAATTGTTTATCCAAGTGCAGGTAGAATAGTTCTGATCTAGTGGTATTCATGGCCCATCTTCTCTTGAGGAAGGCAGGGCCACCACCAGACACAGAATTTTGTTGTTAAAGTTTTATTGTGTGGCTTTTGCATTTGAAGATATGATTTCACTAGTGTTTAATAATTATATAATAAGGCCCAAATAACAGTCTTTGTCCCACATGGAGAGGTACTAAAATAGATGATCAAATCCCCTCAGTCTATGACAAATTCAAGTATTCTGAATAATACAGCTCATTTTAGTCATTAAAAAATTTTTTTCCTGACAATCTTTAGGCCATAGTGCTAATAAAATCATCAAATCAACAAATGAATGCATCTTATTCTCTTTTTCCTTCCCCCATCCATATTTTGGGAATTCTAAGGAAAATAGGTACAAGAGGGAGAGACAGAAACAGAGAAAGGGAGGGAAGGAAGAAGGATGGAAGAAAGGGAGAAAGGAAGGGGTGTAAGAAAGAAAGGTGGAAGGAAGTGGGGGGGGGACAAGAAAGAGAGAAGGGAAGGAGGGAGGGAAGAGAAGCAAAAATACAATAAGGGGTCAAGGTGATTCTGTGTAATTTGGATAATTAAGCTATTCATCAGGATTTCCCTGCATTGATATATTGTGCATTTCATGTTATTTGCAGAAGACTGTCTGAATGTCTACCTCTCTCCTGAAGTCCTTCTAGAAGAAGCAGTTTGACATCCTGGATTTAGAAGACTGTATGTAAGTGATTTAACTTATTGGAAACGGGTAGTGTGAATAAGACTAAAATTAGCCAGTTGAGAGCTTATCTAGGAAGCAAACTAGCTAAACTTATATCAGAGGTACTGAGCAGAGGCCAGGGGGAAACTGTGGGAAACTGAGGCAAAGTCATATGGGAGACTAAACAGCTGGACTTACAGCCCACAGTGAAGATTGTGAGCTTGATAACGTGTTTTAAGGAATAAAATAATGGCATCAATGAATACTTCTTTAGAAGTATTAAGAATTGGGGTGCCTGGATGGCTCAGTCGGTTAAGCATCCAACTTTAGCTCAGATCATGATCTCTCAGTTTGTGAGTTTGAGCCCCACATCGGGCTCTGTGCTGACAGCTCAGAGCCTGGAGCCTGCTTTGGATTCCGTGTCTCCCTCTCTCTTTGCACCCACCCCCTACTCTCTCTGTCTCTCTCAAAAATAAATAAAGAATTTAAAAAGAATTAAGATTTGATTGTACATAGGGAAATCACCAATAAGTTCAGGAAAATTTTGAATATGATGGCATGTTATGAGTAGCGAAGGCAAAGGAGCAAAGAGTAGAAAAAGAATAGATATTTAACTCCTTGAACTAAATCTCAAGGAAAGTCTATACTGAGGGAAAAAATGGTAACATAACTGAACGGTTTCAAAACCTAGAGCACATTAAACAAGTAGTTCAACCAGTTTTCTCTTACAGATTCTAAGTTGTTGTTGTTTGGTGTTTCCCAGGAAGATATTGGGCATCTTGCTGGAAATAGTGGAGTGATGCCATGTTTGCATCATCCCTTCCATAAAACACACCAAAATGAAGACCCGCCTAAAGATGTGGGAACACTCTAGGGCCATTTCTCTTTGCCAAATGTAAATTCTGTCCAAACTTCAGCCAAGTTTGCCAATCGGATTCATTCTGGTTGTGAGTTCTGTCTTTTCACGTTAGCTTTTCACTGACAGCTACAGGGTTGTCAACTACTGGGACTTGATAGAAACCCCGTGACTTCCCACATGTCGAGTGAACAGTCCAGAAATAAATAGGAGGCAACATAAAACCTGAGGTGAAAGAATAACTGGGAAATTTAATAAAGAAGAAATGACATGTTCAATTTGAGGATGAAATTGCTTTACCAGAACAAAATTCAGTAAGATTTGAAGCCCCGTGTTTCCCACGCTGCCCGACTTCCCTGACAAGAAGAAACCTACCTCCCATTCTAAGCTAGAGTTTAAAGAATCGTTAAAAAGCAAAACAAAGCAAACAGAAAGAAAAACAACTATGTGCTAAAAGACTCCAAATTATTTGATGTTAGGCTTTAGGAGGAGTGTTTCTTCAGTGCTTTTTTTCTGTTAAACTTTATTAAATTTATATTTTTATACCACACACCTGAATACTGCTCATTAAGCAAATATTCTAGCCATCCTTTTTAGATTCTCTGGTTTGCAGCTAAATCAATATTTTCTTGAAACAAAAATATAATTTGAATTCTTCAGAGGTCAAGAGTATTTTGAGGAAAAGTACCTGTTGTAGTTGCAACCCACTAGTTGGAGGCCAAAATCTATGGTAACAACATTTCTCTAGGGAGGAGTCCACTTAGTATGGAGTTGCTCTTTGTCTTACTTTTTTCCATGAATAGATGAGGCTCATTCAATCCATGTTTGGGGACAGTGCGATGCAAAGAACAATGATATTTTATGTTAGATCTTTTGGGCTTTTTAAAAACATTATGTTTATTTATTTTTGAGACAGAAAGAGAACATGAGTGGGGGAGGGACAGAGAGAGAGGGAGACAGAATCCGAAGCAGGTTCCAGGCTCTGAGCTGGCAGCACAGAGCCTGATGCAGAACTCGGTGCCACAAACCGTGAGATCATGACCTGAGCCAAAGTCAGACGCTTAACTGATTGCACTACCCAGGTGCCCCATCTTTTTAGTTTCTTAAACTCTTAATGGCCATGCTCTCCTTAATTCATTGAAATAATTCTATGAGTGCCTTAAAAAACAGGAAGCATGCCTTACTCTCTTAAACATCACCACAGCATAGCACAATGCCTAGTAAGCACTCAATCTATATCCATGGACTCAAAGGAATATTACTAGCCTCACTTTATAGGTGAAGACATTAAGATCTAGACAAAATAAGAAAGGTGTCTAAGATGTTATAATAATTGAAAAGCAGAATCAAGAGTCATCCGGACCTGATTCCAAATCTTAGTGTTTTGTTACTAGAACATCCTGCTCCCAGATTTGCTACCCTGACAATTTTGCTGGCAAAGATCAAACACTAGGATCCACATTTAATTCTACAGAAATGAGGAAAATGGTAAACTCTAGTCAGTCTTTTTGAAGAAAATGAGGCAATTTTAATGAACAATGTGAGACTAGTCAATTTCCAGAGATTCAATCTCTACTTGTCCAGCCCACGCCCCTTTTAATTATGGGTTTATGCGATTTAAGAGTTCAATCAGATTGATTAATCAGATGAGATACTTCCATAGCTTTTGAGAAACACTTTCCTTTAGGAGATTATGACTCTACTATTATTAGGCTCCTGATGCATCGTCTCTGGACCACTCTACAGCTTGGGCCTCTATGACACCGCCTCCCAGCTTTATGGAAGTAATAAATTCATTTTGTTTGAATTGCATGAGGCTTCAACTCTATCCATAAATATGCTGCATAGTCATTTTAAAGATTATTTCAAAACATTCTGCAATGTCTATAAAATCTTTCCAACTTGGTTAACAAAATGAAAAACATTAGACCCTAGGATAGGTTATCTTAAAGTGACCCACAGTGTTACCGGGGTGCTTATTAAAACATAGGTTCTGTGGCCACACCCAGACCTGCTGATTCAGAGGTTAGGAAGTAGAATCCAGACATCTGTGTTTCAACAAATCCTCTGGATGACACTGGTGGCCATTCGGGCTTGAGAGCCACTCTTCAGCAATATGGACGTCCTCAGCTAGAAAAAAAAAATTGTCTGGGGGGAGGGGAGGTGGTCCTCAGCTAGAAGAGAAATTAAAAATAAATAAAATAAATAAAAGAGCTCTCCCCTAGGAAAAGAAGGCAACCTAAATGGAAAAAGTGAAAGAATGAGGAAATTTTGTCCTCAGAAGGAATTACCAAGTGCCCTCAAGAGGCCAAATTCCAGGGCTCACATTTCTAGATAAATATTCCTTTGGGGTCCTAATAAAATGCCTCCTAAAGCATCCCTTGACCTTCACCATCTTGAGTACAGTGTAGTACTGATATTATCTTAGGTGACATTTCTGTATTACTCACATCAGGTGAGTGTTTTTGTTTTACAGAACTTGTCCCTGTCAAAATTTAAAACAACCATTTTCAAACAACTAGCACTTGATTTTGAGTCATTCCTAGGCCAAAAAAAAAAAAAAAAATCACAACTCTTTCAGAAATGGTTTTAATCTGATGGAGCAACAGTTACTGGATTAATCTCTGATGGGAAAATTACAAATGTAAATAAATTAGAATAGAGCACGTTACTATTCAGGAGAAATTCTTTACATTCAAACAGTAACTTTATAATGTCAAAATAACCGGTAGGTATTAATCAGTATCTGGGCTATGTAAATATTTGCTTGTTTCCATAGTGATTGGCAAGCCCAGATACAGAAAAAAATCCACACATGTTATCACTTCCTAATAATATGATCATAAAAACACGACTCAGACCAGACTGAGAGGAGAATAAACACCATTAATTAAAAGATTTATAAACTAGAGAAGGAGGTGACAAATGAAGTATTGAGTGCAAAAATGCACAAAGGAGGTAAAATATACCTTTTTTTTAAATTCTGAAGGAAACTTGAGCAACCCTTAATTATCTTCCAAAATGTTATTTGGAATTTTCCAGAAATAAAACATCTGACAACTGCTCAAAGCACACCGCACCCCCACCCACAAAACATACACTTTTAAAGTGGATATACAGCCATGGCTGTGAAGAGTGTTTGAAAAAAAGCGAGATTGTTGGCATTTCACTTGAAATCAACTGAGAAGTTCTTTACTAAAGAAGTGAGAAGCTTAAAGCTGTTTTCCCAAGCTTTAGGGGAGTACAGCATATTACGGAAGAGGAGCATTTGGTCAAAGAGTAAATTAGTAGTGTGGTTCACACATTGCACGAGAAATCTACACAAGAACCACAGTTGTCTTAAATAATCAGTCCCGTTAACGGGCCTTTGGTTATGAAATTTCTTCACAAAGCAGTCACCAGCGCAAAGGCTGTTTTTAGAAACACTTTGTTCTTCTGATATCTGCTAGGATAATGCCGCACCTTCCCCAGCCCCCAATGCTTTCTAAAAATAAAAACAAACACAAAAAGCACAAATACACCCTCAAGTAGCAAGAGAAGAAATGAACATGCCACAGAAGGTTATTTCAATAGGTACTTAGTTAAATAGGCACTCAAGGGGGAAATGCAAACACAGATCCTAAATGGAGAAAAGTCCAAATTGAAGATTATTCTGAACGATCCTTTGTTGAGCACATGGTTAAGACCATATTTAAAGCGTCATAATAAGGAGAGAAAGTGAAGGGATTACGCAGCTATTGGAGACTATCTCATGCTATATGTATGCAAATATATAAGTTAATAAAATATTTAAGTAGCATTAAAATGAACTGTATAAATTATAAAGGAAAATTTCTACTGTGAGGGATAATGAAGAATTCTTAAAAGAAAAACCACAATACTAATATCACTGACAGATACGATTCTGTAACTCAATACAAATTTGTATATAGAAAACTTGATAAGCAAAGCTAAGATAACAGCAGATTAGAAGAAAATACATACAAATCCCAGAATAGACAAATAGTTTGCATCCTTAACATATAAAGAATTCCTGTAAATCAATACAGAAGAGGCAAACAACAGGGGAAACAAAACAAAAGAATGTACAGGGAAAAGATAAACCTAATAAATATTCAAATGTTACTAGTATTTAGTAACTTTATAATTAGAACAGTTACACTATTTCTACCCATCAGGTTGACAAAAATGTTAAACACACCCAGTGTTGTCAGAAATGGGCTCACTCATATAGTGTTGAAACAAATGGATAGCATTTTTTTAGATTTGTTTTTTAATGTTTATTTGTTTCTGAGAGAGAGGGAGAGAGAGAGTACACAAGTGGGAGAGGAAGACGCAGAATCTGAAGCAGTCTCCAGGCTCTGAGCTATCAGGACAGAGACCGATGTGGGGCTTGAACCCATGAACCATGAGATCATGATCTGAGCCAAAGTCTCATGCTTAACCAACTGAACCATCCAGGTGCCCCAATGGATAGCATTTTAAAGGACACTTTGGTATCATCTTTCATAGTTTGAAATTGGTATTTGATTCAGCTATTCAAACTGCTAAGAATCTATACTGCAGAAAAATGACATACTTCCTCAAAGATTCATCACAAAGATATGTACTGTGATATTTTGCCATGATGGAAAATTAGAAATAATCTAAATGCCCATCAAAAGTGAAACAGTTAAAGAAATGATCCATCCCTATGTTTATTGCAGCATTATTTACAATAGCCAAATTATGGAAGCAGCCCAAGTGTCTGTTGATTGGGATGATATAGAAGGTATGGTATTGTATATACAATGGAATGTTATTCAGCTATGAAAAAGAATGAAGTCTTGCAATTTGCAACATGGACGGAGCCAGAGGATATTATGCTGAGCGAAGTGAGCCAGTCAGAGAAAGGCAAATGCCGTACTATTTCACTCATATGTGGAATGGAAGAATCAAAACAAATGAGCAAAGGGGAAAAAAAGAGAGAGACAAATCAAGAAACAGACTCTTAACTACAGACAACAAACTGATGGTTACCAGAGGGGAGGTGGGTGGAGGATGGGTGAAATAGGTGATGGGGATTAACTTACATTGATGAGTGCCAGGCGATGCACCGAAGTGTTGAATCACCATATTGTACACCTGACACTAATATAACACTGTTAACTATACTGGAGTTAAAATAAAAACTTACTCTAAAACACCATGCTTTACGTAGAATACAGACTATTTAGGAACACTTTTAAAAGCTCCAAGATATATTAACCAAATAAAGCAAAACACAGTATTATAGGAATTGTTTCTTAAGAGGAGACTGAGACTGAAGAAATTAAGGAATGGAGGGAGCAAATTAAAGGAGACTTTGGCTTTTACTTCGTTTACATAATTTTTTAAAAATTTAAACCATGATTACATACACATAACATAAAATGGCCCACGTTAACCATTTTAAGTGTATAGTTTAGCAGCATCAGTGCATCTGCACTGTGTGGGGCCAGCACCACCATCCATTTCGGAACATTTTCATCTTCCTAAACTGAAACTCTGGGGGCGCCTGGGTGGCTCAGTCGGTTAAGTGTTCAACTTCAGGTCATGATCTCTCAGTTCATGGGTTCAAGCCCTGCATCGTGCTCTTTGCTGACAGCTTGGAGTCTGGAGCCTGCTTTGGATTCTGTGTCTCCCTCTCCCTTTACCCTTTACCCGCTCATACCGTCTCTCTCTCTCTCTCTCTCTCTCAAAGATGAATAAACATTAAAAAAGAAACCCTAAAACTCTGTACCCATTTAATGTTGACTCCCCAGTTCCCACTCTCTGCTGCCCCTGAAACCCACCGTTCTACTCTCTGTGTCTATGAATTTGACTACTTAGTACCTTGACAAAGTTCAGGACACACTACCCCAAAATACAGCCTGTTGGCATATTGAATATTTTAAAGTGAAGGAATTTGAGAAACAGCAGGTACAGGAAGGACTCTCTGACTTCCCCTGAAGTAAGCTACAGACCCACATGTGAGAGGTGCCCTCTCTGTACCCAGAGGACAGGAGCATCCTGCCCCCCAAGACAGAGTGTTGGGAGCCATTCTGAACTCACTAGTTGAGAAAATGCCTTGTGAGGTTAAGGCAGGTTTGCAAGGCTCTTGCTGTCCGATGATGACCGATACCCACCCCCACTCAATTCTTTCTGCTTGAGCACCAACCCCCAAGGCACCTTGTTGATTTATGGGGAGTGACTTATTCTGGCCTTGATATGCTGATTGCACCTTGTGAAGGAACTTACTGTAGGAACTTCTTCTTTTGTAGTTACGGGAGCAAACATTGCGTTTCCTGAAAAACCTGTCTTTCTTAATACTTCCCATTAAGCGATAAACAGGCTATTGACCCCTGCTCACAAAGAACTAACTTTTGCATTTGCTATGCTAAAAACATTACCATGTTTGTATTTGAATGCTAAAGATACCTTCCTTCCTCATATGATGAGCATGAGTACCCTTATCTAAATCATAATAATAAGGTTATGCATATCAGTGTTCTGGAGAATTTTTACTGATCAAAGAATTTCTCATCAGAATGCCACTTCTGGGCTATTCCCCATACACCTATGCATATCAATGTTCTGGAAAGTTTTTACTGATCAAAGAATTTATCGTCAGAAATCCACTTCTGTGCCATCCCCCAAACACTTAATCATAAAATAAAGTTGAGGCTCAGACAGTGCAGAGATGCCTGGCTGGTGACCAGAAAGATTCTTGGGACTCTCTCATCCCTCTCTCGCCAACACCCTCGCATCCTTCAGGGACCCCGGAGCTGCTGCGGCTGGAGTCCGGCATCTGAACAGGCAGTACTGCTTCCTCAGTTTCCTACAACTAGCTCATACCCATCCCATCATCCTGGCACATTTTCCCATCGCTTTCCACCCTCATCAAAGCTCACATACAAGACCAGGTTGGACTGCTTCTTTGGGGCCTCATTTCCTTATGATGGTCCATGTGTCACGCAAAACTTGTATTAAATAAATCTGCATGCTTTTCTCTTGTCAATTTGGCCCCTGCTTGGGAATTTGGAAGAGTAGAGGGAAAACATGTTTTTCCTTTTCTCCAATGTCATATAAATAGAATCCCATTTGTCCCTTTGTAACCGGTTGTTTCACTGAGCATAACGCCTTCCACGTTTAGCACATGTCAAAATTTCCTTCTTTTTCAAGGCAGAATAATATTCCATTGTGTGTATCCTGCAGTTATTTGTAATAATACACGAAATGCTGCTACAATGTGCAACAATCGAAGTGCAAATAAATCTTAAAACTGTGCCTCCTAGGGTACATTTATGAAAATCCCTGTGTCAAAATACTTCTTGGCAATAATAACAAATTTCGAAGGAATTACATCTTGATTGAGTAAGTATTGCAACAGTCTTAGAACATTTACTTGCTTGTTTTCACTTAGCTGTGTTTGGAGAGGACAGTAGAACCTAATGGACTTTGAAAATTAAGAAATGAAGAAAAGAGAAGAGGAAGAGAGAGAGAGAGAGAGAGAGAGAGAGAATTTTTTATTGACTGATTCGTTATGTGCCAGGCACTGTTGTAAGCACCTTGAGTTTTTAAACTCAGTCAATTCTCAATTAACTCTGTGTGGTAGATCCTATGATTGTCCCCAGTTACCAGGGTCTTATGACTTCCTCAAGTGATACAGTTGGAGCGGTCGAATACCTACCTGTCCTCCACTACAGAACCCCTGCTCTTCGTTTTATCTATTTAACCATGAGGCTTAGAGGGCAGACTCTCCAAGAGGTTTTTATTCATTTTATGCTTCCTGTCAATTCAGTTGCAGACACGAATCAATGAAATGACCCTCAGGGAAGAAACTTCCTCCTTCCAAAGAAGGAATATGACAAACCAGCCTGGAGGACTAAACAGTGTGGATGGCATCGTGGTCAAAGTCAAGATCTTGATGGTCACAGGTTTGTGAGATTTATTCATTTGCCTTCAAAGTATTTGTGAATTGCCAACCACATGTATACTGAAGTCAAAAATACTCTGCCTTTGCTTCCCAGAGATACAGCTTCCAGAAACATCTAGAAAAGATGGAATGAACCAAGTAATTGACTGATTTACTTCAAATTAATTTTCAGATCTCATTGTTATTATAGATGCGGACTATTTGGCAGAGCCCACATTTATAGTTTTAATAAATATACATAATCAAACAATGGAGTTGCTCATGATCTGATCCTTTCTCCACAAAAAGTCGAGGACCGCAAAGCCTATGGGAGGCTGTGTGAAGACGGGGTTAAAATCACGCTGTAAATGGTCTGACAAACACTGAAAAAAGAAACACCTCCCTTCTTCCTTGCCATAGATTTCCAAGAAATGTCCTCATGGGGCTTACCGACAAGCAGGAAAGACGGACATTACACAGACTAACAAATAAATACGTATGATCGCAAGGTGGGATATATTCCAGGAAAGACAAGTACAGTGTACTCCGAGAGAAAGAATGAGGCATGGCTTGATTTACACTGGGGGTTCTGAAGAGGCAGAGAAGTCTGAAAAGTGACATTTACACCCAGATTTGAAGGCTGAGTGGGTACAGAGGTGAAGAGGAGTTGGGGGTGGGGATAGAAGAGAAGAGCTTTGGCAGAGGTCCTGTGCTCAGAAACAGGTTGGAGATTTTGAGACTGGGAGGGATTGATGTGATGGAGAAAGGACAGGACAGTGGCCCCCAATAGCCAGGAATACAGGTTTTGTGGTCCTCTGTTTGGCTGGTGTTCTCTGAGCCCAGGGAAGTCCAATCCAAGCGCAACAAGTACAATGGGGGAGATCTAATTTCCAATTTAAAAAAGGCCTAGAGGCTGCTGACTGGAGCAAGCTTTAGAACGGAGCAAGAACAAAGAAAGGAAGAAACCTCTGCTTGGGCCTTAGGGGATAGCCAGCAGCTGGGACTAAGGCGCTGGGAGTGAAGGTGAAGGTCAAGGCAGATCTAAGGGGTACTTTTGCAGTGATAAATACTCATGCCCTCCCTACTCTGTCCCAATAATAAATCTCTCCTTCTATCCAGATGGTTTAAGTGGAATTCTGCTATTTACTACCAAAAGAATCTGGACTATGATCATCAGACCAGGCCCGTTCAGTTTTCTGAGCCTCCGAGCATGCGCTGTCACCACTCAAGACACCAGCACCCCTTTCTGGAACATTTCCCCAGGAAGGCCCGCTAACTTGCTCAGAATTGGCCCCCACGCTGTCATCCTCCCCCTGCACACGCACCTCTGTTTATTGCCTTGTAGGTGTTAGTCTGTCTTTCCGGGCTCTTGCGCCATGCCTGGCACGTGACTTCACTCAGTAAATATTTGAAAGAAGCAAGCATGCAGGGCTGTTGGAACGGAGGGAAGGGGAAAGGAGGAAAGAAGGGGGCAAGGTAAAAGACAGTTGGCTTTTCCTGGTCACTCCCGCTTGTGTCAACACCAAAGACGTTAGTGGGAAGCGGGGGGGGGGGGGGATCCCCTCCATCCAGCTGGCTTCTTCTGCAGAAACCAGTTTCATCGGGATGGGGCTGATCAGGGACGGGCTGCCCTCAACCCTATCAGAAGCTTTGCAGACACTGACGTGACCGATGCACCTGAGTCTCCACAGAACAGCAAGTTCTCTAGCTCCTCCACACCACCCCGCACAAAGTACCCCCCCTTCCCTAGTCTCCTGAGAAATCAGTGGCTCCAACCGAAGCCTTGGGCTAATCTAGCATGCTAGCTACTTTTCAGGCAGAATGAGCCCTCAGCTTGAGAAGGCTTGGCAATGTATTTGTCCCCCGGGGCCTTTTATGAGATGCACTGGGTGGGCATGGAGTTCTCAGGGATCAGTCATTTACCAGGCCAGCCCCACTCTAGGGAGCCTGGAGTCTCTCACAGGTGGAGGGCACGCCCCTTCTGGGTGTCCTACACAGACAGGGTCACTGGGTATTGTCTTGTCCAAAAGTTCAGAGGAAACAAGGAAAACTGTCAAACTTAACATAATACGTTTTATATGGTAAATACATTAGTTATTTGTCCTTTCAATGAGCTGCTTAAGGAGTGTATTGTCTCTGCTCTGTCATCCTTCATAATTAAAGGTCAGATATATCCAGAGAACAAAGACCCACCCTCAAGTATGTTACAGGTAAGCTCACAATTTTTAAGTCAGGGCTAACTCCTTAGGTCTAATTTTTAAGTTTATAATTCTCGATTTTTCTTGAAGAGCAGAAGGAAATGATGGCTGATGAGTCAGTGTTGTTCAAACCTAGAACTAGAACCACCTGAAAGTTTTCAAAAAAAAAAAAAAGGAAGGAAGGGAGGAAGAGAAAGAAAGAAAGAAAGAAAGAAAGAAAGAAAGAAGAGAGAAGAGAAGAAATAAATACTTCCTAGAGTTAAGTTTAGTTTTTTTCCTAAAACAATTAGAACAAAATTGGGAGGGGTGGTCAGACAAAGAAAATTTGACATAAAAAAAAAAATTCCTATAAAGTAACCACATAGTTTGGGTGTTTAGTGGAAAGCTGAGAAAAGAAAAATAGAGACAATTCTCTCTCTCTCTCTGTCTCTCGGAATTTGCTCTCCAATACAAAAAATATTGACATAGGCCCACAACAAAAGAACACATAGACAACTGCACAAACATTAAAAAAAAAAATTAAACAAGAGACCCAAATATTGATAGAAACATTTCCTCAGACTTGTGCAATTTGTTTTTGCTGCCATTTATTTTTCTCACTTTTCTTTTATATCAGAGAGGCATGTGGCTGAGAAAGTACAGAGAATAACAGATCAAAGGATGGCTGGAGAGAGCAGTGGCCCCATGTCCGGGCCAGGTGCCTCCTGGAGAGAGTTTGCCGAGTCCAAGACTAGACTGGTTCTCGCCTGGGAAGAACTGAGTTCCAATCCTGCTCCCCCACCAACTTCTTAAAACTTGGGTTTTGGTCCCTTTAATCTGGGAAACGGAAGTGCTAATCAGCCACTTTGGTCATTTCACACAGGGAGAACACACTTTAAACAACCATGTAAAGATACCTGTGGAGATTTACCTTTAGAACCTTCTGGAAGTTCATTCTTTCGGCACTAGCTATTTCAGCCAGACAAAATCCTAGAATCTAGGATTCTAGCATTGTTTTGTGCTGTTCACAATAAACCTAAACACATGTAGGAAGAAAAGGGCCTAGTTGTGTTAAAAAAAAAAATGGGGCTGTGAAAATTGCTGAAATCTTGCTCAGCAAAGAAGATATTTATTCAAAGTAAATGACTCACTGAAAAGAAAAGAAGGAGCCAAGAGGAGAGACAAGATTAGTTGGCAGTGAATATAACCCTCCCGGGCTCTCTACCAACCTTTCTTCCTAAGAGATAGTCTAATAGGAAGGTGAAGTCACCAAGAATGGGAAGAGAGGGATGGTCGGGGACAGATAGAGTCTGAAAAAAATCTCCTAAATGGAGAATATTGCCCCGGGGCGCACAGGATGGGAAGGGAAGGAATCCTTTTGTTAGTGAAAAAGGAAGCAGAAAGCTGGTTCTAGGGGGTGAGGGGTGGTGAGGGGAAGACACTAAGGGAAAGAGTACAGTGACAATAACAGGAATTTGGGAATCCAACAGGAATTTGGGAATTAACTACTGTTTACATCTTCCCTCTGCTAGTTACCCCAGGTAACTAGTTCAATTCCTTGTGCTTCTGGGAATTTGGGGGGCAGTCATAGAACATCTCTCAGAGGGCTGTGGTGAGAGATAAAGGAGAGATAAAGGAGAGATCATTTGCTATGTTCCTGGCACAGAGTAGGCACTGAAATGGCATTTTGTTTTCCAGAAAAGAGCCACCGAATCAGAAATTGTTATGTGTGCATGAATTTTTCACCGATAACCACTGATGAAATATAGCCTCTTAATTAAAATGTGCATAAGTATTTCAAAAGTAGTTTAATCAAACTTCTACAAAAGTATAATTATACTTACAAGTATAATTGCCAGGTAGGAGTCAGTTTAGGGAGCAAGTCAATTAAAAGTATAGTATTTGGCAACACGCATTAATCTCTATCATCAAAAGTCCTGGGGAAAAAGTTTGACTTTTTAAAGGCACTGAATAGACTTTAAACCACAACAATATTGCTGCCAGTGAGGAATCTGAGCAGTTTGGAAATACTGAATTCACTTGCAGAGATGAAGCACCTGCAAAAAAGAAAAAAATTAAAAAAGGATGGGGGTTGGAAGGAATGTTAACAACAATTTAAATCAAAATGGAAGGCTCCCGGGTCCTGCTCTTAACTTAACATCCACAATGACAGTTCGGGCTTTGATCTTTGTACATCTTACTTCTGACTCCAGGTTTGAATCACCGAAGGAAGCACCTGGCTTTGATTTTTCACTACTTCATTAAAAAAGATTATAACCCAAACGTTGGCCTGAGTTTGCCCACAGAACCAGTAATGTCAAGATGGTCTAGGAGCCCTGCAAGGTCTCCTTGGGGAGACTTGATGGACTGAGCTCTGCTCGTAGGACCACCTCACAAAACTTCACTCAACAATATTAGGTGGGCACTTACTACGTGCTGTGGGACCACTCCAAGCCCTGAAGGTGGTTCCCCGAAGGCAGACAGAAAAGCTGAAAACAAGTTCCATATGTGTGACCGTTTGTGAAGGTCTTCAACATAAATCTACTTCAAAGTTACACACACACAGGCACACAAACAATAGGTGGGTGAGTCCATCCATTCCAAGGAAAATGGACAATGAGAAATGAAAGCACAGTGTAAAATTCAGCTGCCACACTCTGAATGGAACTGAGTGTCTATATTTTCTTAAATCATAAGGGTTTGTCCTTTTTTCCCCTAAATTTTCAATTTTAGTGTTTTCAAATATTTTTCTGTATCAGTAAGAAAATGCATTCTTTTTTTAAATTATTTTTTAAAAATCTTTATTTATTCCTGAGAGAAAGAGACAGAGTGCAAGTAGGGGAGGAGCAGAGAGAAGAGACACAGAATCTGAAGCAGCCTCCTTGATCTGAGCTATCAGCACAGATCCCAACTTGGGGCTTGAATTCACTAACCCCAAGTTCATGACCTGAGCCGAAGTTGGACGTTCAACCGACTGAACCACTTAGGCGCCCCAGAAATTGCATTCTTGTGCACCACAAAGGACAGGAAAAATACCATGTTTCATAACCTCTGATTCTAAATTTTTAAAAATGTTTACTATTTATTTACTTATTTTGAGAGAGAGCGAGAGAGACACAGAGTGAAGCAGAGAAGCGGCAGAGAGTGAGAGAGAGGCAGAATCCAAAGCAGGCTCCAGCCTCTGAGCAGTCAGCACAGAGCCACATGATGGAACCGTGAAATCACGGGGTGGGGGGGAGGGGCGGGCAGCATGGAGGGGACAGTGGAGCCTAGCCACTAGCACCTGCGCAGTCCCACGTTCTCCAGCCTTCTGGCTCTGGCCCCACCTCCCGGTGACCCCAGCCCTACTGGTTTCATGCTCCCCACCTCCAGTATGATGAGACTGTTGCCTTCTTTCTACCCATTCTGGACATCCCACCCCCCAGGGTCCCTGGGGGGTCAGGGTTGGACATGACAGGGTCATAGCACATTCTGGGAGCTGCTCAGCAGGGGTGAGCATTTTGCTCATCCCCATTCTGGTATGGAGCGCACCCCTGGGCTTGGAGGTCGCCATCTACCATGAATTGGGGCAGTGACTCTACGGGGGAGCGAGTTGCTTGGCTTTATCTTCCCACTGTGATGGGACCCAACTTATAAATCCTGTCCCTGGCAGGAGAGGGGAGTCCAGCAGTTGCCTGGCCTGAGCGAACTCAGTTTCTCTGACTTGCATGGCGAGGACTCCCCAGGTGCCTGTGAAGCCCACAACCACTCCAAGGGTAGCCAGTGCAGGAGGGAGCACTTCCTCGGGCTCGCTCTGTGCCTTGGGGGATCTTCTGCCTCCTTCCAACAGTTCTGCAGCTAGCTTGCTTTTGTCTTTTGGGTCAGCTTAAGGCACCCCGCAGGGACAAGCTATGGAAAACAAAATTGTGGGGGCACCAGTCTAATTCAGTCAGTTAAGTGTCCAACTCCCGATTTTGACTCAGATCATGATCTCAAGGTCGAGAGATCAAGCTTTGCATCAGACTCTGTGCTGACATCTCAGAGCCTGCTTGGAATTCTCTCTCCCTCCCTATTCTGCCTCTCTCTCTCAATAAATAAATAAATGAAGACGGAGAAGGAGAAGAAGGAGAAGAAGAGGGAGAGGGAGAGGAAGAGGAAGAGGAAGAATAAGAAGAATGAGGAGGAGGAAGAGGAGGAGGAGGAGGAGAGCCTGCTTTGGATCCTCTGTCCCCTTCTCTCTCTTCCCCTCCCCTACTCCTGCTCTCTGTCTCTCTCAAAAAATAAACACTAAACAAAATTTTTTAAAAAAGAAAACAAAATTGTGTAAATTCAGTGATTCCACATGTGAGTTAAATGTTCTGATATTTGCATTTAAAACTGATGCTATAAAGATGAACAAGAAAATTCAGGTTAATAATACAAATTTTAATTTTTCTTCATTTAGAATAACATTAAATGGCAAATAAAAATACCTTGAGGGCTGTCTGGATGGCTCAGTCAGTTGAGCATCCAACTTCAGCTCAGGTCATGATCTCATGGTTCATGGGTTCGAGCCCCGCGTCGGGCTCTGTGCTCACAGCTAGCTCAGAGCCTGGAGCCTGTTTCGGATTCTGTCTCTCCCTCTCTCTCTGACCCTCCCTTACTCATGCTGTCTCTCTCTCTCAGAAATAAAAAAATAAAATCATTAAAAAATTTTTAAAAAACCTTAACAAGTTGAGAGACAAAGGATAGAAAGAATGAAAAACAACTATATTTTAGTCTTTTTCATGGACATTTTTCTATTTTTTGAACAAGGGTGCTTACATTTTTATTTTACACTGGGTTCGCTCTACCATGATCCAGGCAAAAGCCATGGATAAAGAATTAACAAAAAGTATCACAGTTTAAAATTTTCACTTCTCAGTTGATGGCTGAATTGTTGTGAGAACACAGGAATCTTTGCATTTCCATTCCCAGATGATTATCCACCTTTCTTATAGATCCCAAGGCCAGATCTTTTTTCTTTCCATTTTCCCACCTTTTATGAAATATTTTGTATGTGGAGTTTCTCTTTCTAAAGCTCCTGTGTGGTTGGAACACAATTACTTGTAGAAAACCATAGCATGGCTTTCCCTCATGAAATATATACTCCATAACCTTTCTTTTTAAAACTTTTTATAAATGTAAACCTTACAAAGCTATCTCCCAAATAGTCTAGTCTAAGAGTGATCAAAGAAATATACTCTAGTATGGAGGGGTGAGGAAGGGAGGTGATGGGCATGGAGGAGGGCACTTGTGGGGATGAGCACTGGGTGTTATATGGAAACCAACTTGACAATAAAGTATTTTTAAAAAAAAGAAATGTACTCTATTAACAAGAAATAAAGTTCAAAATAATTAAAATTCTTGGGGCACCTGGCTGGCTCAGTCAGTTAAGCATCCAACTTTGACTCCGGTCATGATCTCACAGTCCATGAATTCCAGCCCTGCGTTGGGCTCTGTGCTGACAGCTTAAAGCCTGGAGCTTGCTTCACATTCTGTGTCTCCTTCTTTCTCTGCACTTCCCCCTCCCCTCAAAAATAAATAATCATTTAAAAAAGTTCAAAATAATTAAAATTCTTTACTTGGGCTTTTCCTCTTCAATGTCAAGGCCCATGAATATTCTTGATTCCATTTCTTCCTCTGTCCGATTCCCTCTTACCTGCAAGTTCGCCCAACTAATGACAGAGCCAGGATCTAAATCTATAGCTGATAGAAAAGTCACCTCCTTTGCCACTATAGTTACATCAATGGTTCTCAAACTTTAGTAAGCAGAACCCAGAATCACTGGGATATCTTACAAAAACAGATTGTTGAGTCCAACTCCCAGAATTTCAGATTTCTTAAAGTCTGAGATTCTGTGTTTCTAACAAGTTCCCAGTGCTGCTGCTGCTGGTCCAGGACCACACTTTGAGGGCCACTGCCTCCGTAGTGGTTTAAAGTCTGATGTAAAATAAATTGCAGGAAGAAACTTCATCTTCCTAGTGTTTACTTGCACAAAGGAAGGATACTTACCCCTGTGATCTTCCTTGCACAGAGGAAAGATGCTCACCTGCTAATAATTTTCTTTAAATCTTCAGGCACATTTCAGAGTGCTGGCCAGTACTGCCAAGACAGCAGATTCCAGAGGTATCCATTGCCAGTTAAATTCCCGTGCTCTGTGTGGCGGTGTAGAAATGGATCTGTGCACTTCTCATCCAACAACTGCAACAAAAGGAACTACTCTCAAAATTGGCGGTAATTCGCTTTGACGTCTTTGGAGCCCACAGAAGTTGTTGAACAACACCAATCAGCTTGGGGTTTCCAGTTATACAGAACAATGAGAATTGCCACTTGCTCTGCTAGAAGCCTGCTCGCTTTTGCTCTGGCATAAGCTGGTGTAGTCGGTTCTTTAAAAAAAATGTGTTGGTTATAAAAATAATTTTCAAAATTTACAGGCAATTTGGAAAAGAAGGGGTAAATTGCCCATAATCTCACTACCCTAACAAAACTGATATTGGCATTGTGGTTTATTGCCTTCTAGTCTCCTCTCTATTCGTATTATTTAACCTGGTCGTAATTTGTAATTACATTGTCAATAATTCTTCTTTCACTTAACATTATATGGGATAATAATCTGTGTAATTACTTAGACTTCAAATACAGAAGGGTCTTTAAGTGTCCACGGCATTTCTTCCAGTCAGGATTAGGATACTATCAATGGTCATATTTAAGACAGACCCAACCTTTCACTTAGATTCCAGGGGCTTCTTTGTTTGTTCATTTTTGCTCTGCAGTATTTATTCAGATGGCTCAATGCTTAACCCAAGAGGAGGGGGCCTTCTCAAGCTTTACTTAGATATCTCCAAGTTCATAGATCAAAACCAGCAACCTGGCCTTTGGTTGGAGGCCAGCTCACTCTTTGGGCTTCACATTCCACTCCTTCACTCCTGTTTCTGTCTCCACAGAACTGTGAGACAGCTCAGTAATTTCTTCATTATAAATACTTCATTTATTTTGGAGAAGAAGCACCCTTTTGCCGCCAGAATTCCTTTGTATTCCCATTCATCCATCCAAGTCCTACGAATCATGCAGGCCACACTGACCTAGTCTACATCTGATCCCATTCAGACAAGAGTGCAACTTCCCATGGGGCACTAACATACCCTGTTCATACCACAGGCGCCGTTGCCCCAGGGAGCATGGAGACCCCTGGGCGAAGGGCCTTTGTCCTCTGTCTCTGCATCTATGCTCCAGACTCTGTGCAGTGAACACAAAATGGGGACATGATCAGGACACTGAGTGTCCTGCAATAACCACTGCTCCATTTTATGAGGTTTCCTGTTAGAAATTAATTTATTAGTTCTTAAAAATCAAATATTTGGGTGCCTGGGTGTCTCAGTCAGTTAAGTGTCTGACTCTTGGTTTCAGTTCAGGTCATGATCTCACAATTCCTGAGACTGAGCCCCGCCTAGGGCTCTGCGCTGACAACACAGAGCTTTCTTGGGATTTTCTCTCTCTTTCTCTCTCTCTCTCTCCCCCGCCCCCATCCCTCCCTCATTCTTGCTCTCTCTCTTTCTCTCAAAATAAATTAAAAATGCTTAAATTAAATAATCAAATATTGATTAGCAAAGAAATAAATCTTTAACAAGGTAATTAAGGATAACATTAACAAAGGGTAATCACAGAGGAGAGTGCCTTCTAACTTATTTTTTTGGACAAAGAGCCTTCATAAATAAACACACACATGTGCGCGCGCGCACACACACACACACACACACACACATTTACGAAGAGGAATTAAGGTGAGCAGTAAAGCTTCATGAAGAAACTAAGACAGGAGTTAGCAGTCTGGAGTTCTTCCCTGCTCTGACTCTGATCCCCCCACCCTCTATACACACTTCCCTTACACACACACAAACATGTATAGGCTACACATAAACTCACACACAACCACAGACAAACACATATGTTTCTTGCTCTGACAAGAAATTAGAAACTATTAAATTAATGTGTACAGGGGCGCCTGGGTGGCTCAGTCGGTTAAGTGCCCTACTTCAGCTCAGGTCATGATCTCACGGTTCCTGAGTTCAAGCCCTGCGTCAGGCTCTGTGTTGACAGCTCAGAGCCTGGAGCCTATTTCAGATTCTGTGCCTCCCTCTCTCTCTGACCCTCCCCTGCTCACACTGTCTCTCTCTCTCTCTCAGAAATAAATAAAACACTAAAAAAATAATAATAAATAAGAATAAATAAATTCATGTGTACCACCATAGATTAGGGAAATTTCAAGTTTTTGGTACTTTAAGAATCTGTGGAGAATAATTGGGTAAAATGAGCTTTTGAAAAAGGCAGCTACTCACAACGGATAAATAAACTTGTCAAATCACTAAGTTATGCACTTGGAAACAACGCAACATTGGGTGTCAACTTTACTCAACAATCAACCAATTAATTAATTAAAATAGAAGGCAGCTATTAAACCGATTACTCAGACCAAGTCTCTACACTACAAAAGTTGAGCTATTGAGCAATTACCCAATACTTTCAACTCGTTTCAAACTCAAGCTTTCCTTCATGTAGTTTTAAGTGGCTTTTATCTGTTATCTAAATACTTGCGTCAATGCTCCATTTTGACTATGAAGATATATCCCAAGTTAGCTTTATCTTCTACCAGTTGAGGGTGGGAAAGGAAAACAGCCTTATATAAAACAAAGGCAAATTCCGCCTTCCGATATTCACCCATAAGTCCCTCTAATTTCATGTCAACATGCACACATTTTTCTGAGCAAAGAATTTGGCTGAGCCCAACCAAATGCTAATTTAATGTTCTTGTAAGATTTAACAAATTATGTGTAACTCGGTGCATATGCTCATCAAGTTTTTAGAGATGAAGAGCATATTTACCCTAGTCAATATTCATATCTTTGAGGAAAAGTTCTTTTTTTTTTTTTTTTTAACGTATTGGTGCTGCTTTGACGTGAGCTCAAGTGAATCTGCTTATTTATTCCGAGAGGACAGTCTTAATTTGTCCATCAGAAGAAAGCAAAGATTTGCCATCTCATTACGATGTTTCCTTAATCATACCTGAACTTTGAGCAGCAACCTTGATTGGTTGGCTCTGCTTTACAATCTATAACAACCGGAAAATACATATGGGTTGCATGAATTTGAAATCTCATCTGACATCTGAGTAATGTTAATCTTGTTTATATGACAACCTCATTATGGCATATAATTGCTCAGCAATCTCCTAGCAAATACTGGGTTAAAAATGCCTGGAAGATGCTTGTTCTTCTCATTATTAATTAGCACGTGTCCACTTCGCCAGATCCAGTGCCCAAACTTCATTTGTTATGTTCAGCCAAATGCATGAATAGCTTTGGAGTAATTATTTTCCAACATCATCTAATACCTCTCTGCACATCAATTAAAAATCCTCTTAACAAGGAACTGCATTTTGTTTGAGATCAAATGCTTGGTCCAAAGCTGTATCAATCATGTAGAGCTAATTAGTGGCTCTGCTTTATATCATTTGTTTTACTTTATTATTTCATTGTACACTTCTTTATGAAACCAATCGAACAATTTTAAAAATCTTTGTTCAATTAATTGACGGCTTAAAGGCCAGCTACCTAGTCAGGCTTTCTTCGTGGTGAAAAGAAATACACGTAAAGAAGGGAAGCGAAGGAGAGCTCCATAGATGTGTTATTATACCTATTTACTTTCTGAAGTGCGCACTCTATAGATACAAGTTTTAAAAGGTTTATCACCATTCTTATTCTGCTTGCAAATAATTCATTGCTCACCATACCTTTATAGCTTTTCCCTACGTGGAGAACCATTTCAGAAGGACGAGTTGAAACAATAATAGGAGATGTAGGGCAGTTAATCTTGGCGACTGCGCATAGAAGCCCTCTAAATTACTGTGTATTTCTGTCAGCATTTTATAAACTGGTTGTCCGGCTTTCTTCCTTAGTGCAAAAAAGTGCTGAGCTGTGAAAACTGTTTAGTAGCACTCCTTTGGGGTCTGGATAGAGCTGTGGATTCCAATACAAATATGAATGAATTAAATGCACACTAACTATCCAAAGTGGGAAACTATAATGAGCAGGACAAATTCCAGCTCTTCAGAATTTCCACTTGCTCATCGGAACCAGGGCCCCGTGCAGGACAAACAGGGGCAGGAGAGGGCTGTCTCGTTGGCCCCGAGTGGGCGCCATCGTGGCCTGAGCCTCTTTCACACACCCTCTCCCTCCTGGTGTTCATCTTGATTTATGAAATCCGTCCCCCGCCCCCGCCTTTCACCAAATCCTGGCGCTAAGTGGCCCCTGGCGTCAAGAAGCCTCTCGCAATTCATGCAAAATCAGGGAGTTGGTACTGGAAAAAGTAGAACTCGTTTGTTCCGTCACCAGCTCCTCTACAAGGCCCCCTTCCTCACACACGTGAATCCATTTTAACTAAACAAAGCTGACAAATCGGCAGATGTCAGGGCCTCGAACAAACGGGCTGGGTTCTCCTCGGTCTGTGCCAGAAGGGGAAAAATCAAGGCCAAAATTTCGGAGTAGTTAGGCTGGATTAAAAAACGCTTCAGAGCTCTGCAAGTATATAAACGAATGGCATGTATTTACACATTTATTACCTTGAAAATAAACGGATGGGAGAGATTGTGTCCAAGGATAAGAAAGATGAGAATTTTTTACAAAAGCTTTTTACGAGGTTTGAAAATCCTCTCGAATCACTGGGGGGCGGGAGGGTGGAGATGAAAAGGCTTGGGAATCCCCTAATTTACTCGTTCGTCACCGAGACGTCTGTTCTTTATAATGATTAAGTTACTAACCTTTATTTGTCAGTAATAATTGAATTTTACACCAAAGTGAATTATCGCAACAAATGAACTGCTCTGCCGCAATTTTAAATAGCCTCCTTTGCAAATTATCTCCTGTGATTTATATTAATCCTATAGGGAAGGCAGAGAAAAATTGTATGAGGATGGATGGTTTGGATTTAATGTAAATGGATAAAAGTATGTGATAGCTTCTCATGGTTCTGCAAATGAATTTAACATGATACCTTCCTGGCTCCAGTATTCATTTCAAAGTCTGGGTAGCAAGTTTAAATATAAATCTTCGAAAGGTCTACAGGTTAGACTATGGCATGCTCTCCTCTAAGAGAGAGCTTGAGAGAGAGAGAGTTTCACTCAAGGTCACATTACTTTTCTTACCTCCCCAAATCTGTGATTTACAGGATCAGGTACCTCTGTGAAATACCCCTTTTGCAACTAGCTGAAGGGCCCACGTAATAGTATGAATTTCCCTTTTCCTGTTGGTATGGACTTAAATTCACATTCTATTTCTTCCCCAAAGTCTTCCTTGGAATGCTTGCCCTCTGACTTTCCTGCCTAATTTCTGCCCATCCCTTAACATCTTTCACTTGTTCCAGCAACTCCCGAAAACTTCCCTGGTTCTTCTAGTTCATGGTTCCCCAAACCTCTTTGATAATGGGAATCATCTGGGACGTACAGATTCCCAGGTCTCTTCTCTAGAGATTCTGAATGAATACCTTTGGAGCCTGGGAATCTGCATGGTTAACAATCAACCCAGGCAATTCCTATCATCAAGAAAGTTCTCCAAATACATTGGGGGGGGGGGACAGATCATGTTCTCTGAATGTCTTACTGTTATGTTCTCTTGATTCTCTTAATGTCCACTGCTTTTGCTGCTGAGTAATATTCTATAGCTATTTCTATATTCTATAGACATACATATTCATGTATGTCTCCCCTGGGGTGTAATAAATACCTCAAATGTGGAGAATACTTTATTTGGGCACTTCTACTCCATCTAATCTTCCTAAAATCCCAAGAATACCTTGTGGGCTCTTGATAAAAAAGAACTGGATGAGGGACGCCTGGATGGCTCAGTCGGTTAAGCGTCCAACTTCAGCTCAGGTCATGATCTCATGGTTCAGAAGTTTGAGCCCCACATCGGGTTCTGTGCTGACAGCTTGAAGCCTGGAGACTGCTTCAGATCTGTGTTTCCCTCTCTCTCTGCCTCTCCCTCATTCACACTCTGTCTCCCCAAAATGAATAAATGTTAAATTTTTTTAAAAAAGAACTGGATGCAATTTAAGTGAGAGCACTGCCAACACTTAGCAAGGTTGCAGGAGACACAGCAAAGAAGGCATGGAGCAGGTGGGGGTGGAAAAGAACATGTCCTCTGCCCTCTGAAGGTAAGAAAGCTTGCCATGTCATCTTCGATAAAGACCAATGTCATGTGCAGACTTTTTCTGATGAACTAATATTTGCAGAAACTTTAGAAAACACGGAAAAGCACAATAAAAGCAAAAATAAAGGAGAGTGGGAAAAACGGTTGATGGTGGTCAAAAGATACAAACTTCCAGCTGCAAAATAAATAAGTCCTGGGGATAAAATGTTAACAACTGCTACAACAAAAGGCTTATCATGGCAACCACCAAGAAATTGCCACTGTTAATATTCTGGCACTTATCTCTCTAATTACTATAAATCCAGTTCTCCAACTTGCAAAACGCTCATTTGCTTTATGGGAAAGTCCCATGCAGAGTTGGTGAACTCAGCCTCTGCCAAGGATGGGGCCAGTCAGCGATGTTTATCTCGTTTGTGTCTTTGTAGCTTACATTTTTGGGTCCCCAGGAGCCTGGTACTGAAGGCAAGCCCTGGAAAACAAACAAAACAGCAAAAATCAGTTGTTGCTAAAACTGAAATGAGTAAGAGAATATTCAAATCCAAAACAATTAGAGTCCTGCCCCTGAGAAGACAGGAATGGCCAACTGATAAAAATGGGATAAAAGGCAAAAACATGGGAATTGGGATGTTAGTTCATGCATGTATCTGAGGTTGGGGGAAAGGATTTAAAATCTAATGGGACAAAAATTAGAATATAAATTTCAAAAGTAGCTGAAATTTGAAGGCTTTGAAAAATGTCCACAGTCAATGAGTATTTTAATATAGAGAGATGAAAGTAAAAATTCTAGTCATGGAGATGTTTGATGATAAATTGAAATTGGGGGCATTTAATTAGATATTTATGTTGGACAAATCCAGCCACATTTTAAAAATATTTTTAAATTTTATTTATTTATTTTGAGAGAAAGAGAGCTTGAGTGGGGGAGGGACAAAGAAAAAGAGAGAATCTCAAGCAGGCTCTGAGCTGTCAGCACAGAGGTTGATGCAGGGCTCAAACTCCCGAACCGTGAGATCATGACCTGAGCTGACGTCAAAAGTCAGGTTCTAACGGACTGAGCCACCCAGGCACCCCTCCAGCCACATTTCAAAGAGAGCTTTGATCTTCTCTTCTGCCTTCTTGATATTATATTTTCACAGATTTTCCAAGAGGAACATTATTTCATCAATATTATGCTCACTTTCCACACAAAGCTCACGATATCTCTATGATTGACACATACAGAGATGATGTCAAGGTCTTTGATTTGTGTCTGTGTTTGTTTGTAAAATACATTTAGCCCCAGCTCAAATATGAGAGCTCTCTTTGAACTGGAGGGTCAGGAAGCAAAACATAGAATCTCCTACAAAACAATGTCTTCTTGAATATTAGAGAATATTTTGAAAACTAAATCTGCATATAAATAAAAGTTCCATCTAAGAGAAAAAAATGAAGATACACAAAAGAAAGAAGAAAGCAGCTAAATATTGTTATCTAGCATTGTACTCTGAATGATAAGTGGCATATTTTCTTCATTCTTCAAAATTCATTGAAAAATTTAAATGTTTAAGGGAGTGTTTCCCAGAGTTTATTTTAGAATACGTGTCCCAAGAGATTCTCCAGTTAAAGAAGCTCAAAGTTTGAATAAATTTGGGAAGTTCTTGTCACTCACTAAGCCATTCACTTAGAGCTTCCAGAAGCATATTAGCATATTAAAGTCTCTAATAAATCCTGGTGCAAAGACACGAATTTGCTTGGCTTTATCCCTTGATTACCCCAAATAATTATCCTTTCTCACACATACTTTGACGATCCCAGTTGGGTATCCTTTTTATAAAACAACAGGTGTGATATTCTAAATATCTAACGACCAGGATAAAAGGGAAATGAGCACTGAAGAGAGACAATGGCTATAAAAAGCCATGTTAGCTGTATCACTGCATCCTGGCTACATATTAGATCTGATAATTCCCATTAAGAACTCCATGGAATTTCTAATTGAATTCATTTTGGGACACACTAGTTGAAAAGACACTAAGAATTTCATTTCTCCAGTACTACAGATTAACCCATGTCTCTGAACTAAAGCAAAATAAAGGCAATATTGATCTTTAAAAAAATCGTATTACAGTGTTTAATAGAGCTTTAAAAGCTATGAAGGGCTTTTGGGTTAAGATAGTGCATTACAACTCTATTAGAAAGTCTCTCATCTTTAATATATAAGGACATGATTATTCATAGAAGTAAAAGGAATAATGAAAGAAGCCTCAAAGACCAGTTGCCATGGTAGAGAGCAGAAGCTTCTGGAAGGAAACGGAGGCCAAGCGTGGTTCAGCTCCTAACTCTATTCTTAGCTCTGGAGACTGTACGGGTAGGTCCAAAAACCTCTAATATTCCGACTTTCTTAAGAGAAGCAAATTGAATAAGTATTTGCATCTTTCATTCTTCTGACTTGTGGAAATGGTCTTGGGAAGAAATAGGAAAAGATGTGATGGGGTTGACTCTCTGAGGTGGAAGTAAAGGCTCAGGGCTGTGCAAGGAATTGCAAGAGCTAGCTGCATCCTAATGTTAAGGATACACACCTGCCAACTACACAGATAAAACCCTAATAAAGAACAATATCTCTGAGAGAGCACAGCTCAGCTACTTTAACAAAAACTACTTTGCATCACCTAAAAACTCCTACGCTTGCCATCCTTCCAGATTGCTAAAAAAAAAAAAAATA
Source organism: Crocuta crocuta (assembly GCF_008692635.1). Classification (NCBI taxonomy): domain Eukaryota; kingdom Metazoa; phylum Chordata; class Mammalia; order Carnivora; family Hyaenidae; genus Crocuta; species Crocuta crocuta. The sequence continues at coordinate 10,036,247 of NW_027532203.1, read as the reverse complement.
GTCTTTTCTATCAGGGTACATTGCTTCTGGAAAAAAATAGGGTTCATTTGGTTCACCTTCCTTTTGATGTTTTAGTGACTGCTTTTTAAATTCAAATTTTGCTTTATTCGTAGGGAAAATGTTTACAAGTTCCCAAAGTCAAAACTAAGAAAGAAAGAAAGAAAGAAAGAAGAAAGGAAGGAAGGAAGGAAGGAAGGAAGGAAGGAAGGAAGGAAGGAAGGAAGGAAGGGAGAAAACAGTATATTCAGACAAGTCAAACTTCTATGACTCTCTCTTTTTTGGTAACTTTTTTTTTCTTTTCAAATTTTTATTCAAATTCCAGTTAGTTAACAAACAGTGCTATATTGATTTCAGGAATAGAATCTAGTGATTCATCCCTTACATACAACATCTAGTGCTCAACACAAGTGCCCTCCTTAGTACCCATCACCCATCTAGCCCATCTCCCGCCCACCTCTCTCCATCAACCCTCGGTTTGTTCTCTATCATTAAAAGTCTCTTATGGTTCATTTTTCTCTCTCCTCTCTTTTTCCCCCTTTGCCATATGTTCATTTGTTTTGTTTCTCAGATTCCACATATGAGTGAAATCATATGGTATTTGTCTTTCTCTGACTTATTTCGCTTAGCATAATACTCTCTAGCTCCATCCATGTTGTTGCAAATGGCAAGATTTCATTCTTTTGGATGGCTGAGTTATATTCCATTGTGTGTGTGTGTGTGTGTGTGTGTGTATCGCATCTTCTTTATCTATGCATCAGTTGATGGACATCTAGGCTTTTTCCATAGTGTGGCGATTAGTGATAATGTTGCTATAAACATCAGGGTGCATGTATCTTCAAATCTGTATTTTTGTATACTTTTTTAAAAACAATATTTTTTAACTTTTTAAAAATTTATTTATTTTGAAAGAGAGACAGTACAAGAAGGGGTGGGGTAGAAAGAGAGGGAGACAGAGAATTTCAAGCAGGCTCCACAGTGTTAGCACATAGCCCAATGTGGGGTTCAAACTCATGTACTATGAGATCATGACCTGAGCCAAAATCAAGAGTTGGACACTTAACTGACTGAACCACCCACGTGACCCTGTATTTTTATATCCTTAGAGTAAATACTTAGTGATGCAATTACTGGATGGTAGAGTAGTTCTATTTTTAACTTTTTTAGGAACTTCCATACTGTTTCCCAGAGTGGCTGCTCCAGTTTGCATTCCTACCAATAGTGCCAGAGTGTTCCCCTTTCTCCACACCCTCACCAACACCTGTTTCCTGTGTTGTTAATTTTAGCCGGTCTGACAGGTGTGAGGTGGTATCTCATCATGGTCTTGATTAGTATGACCCTGATGATGAGTGTTGAGCATCTTTTCATGTGTCTGTTAGCCATATGGATATCTTCTTTGGAAAAGTGTCTAATTTGTGTCCTCTGCCCATTTCTTAACTGTGTTGTTTGCTTTCTGGTGTCCAGTTTGATAAGTTCTTTATAGACTCTTTTTTGGTAACTTTTAAAAAATTTTAATTCTTTGATTTTTCAAACAGTTCACAATATGTCAATATTTAGAAATATTCTTCATTCCTGTTTTGGTTTCTGTAGTACCCTACTTTAAGGATGCATGTTTCACTCAACCTGGTCCCTACTGATAGACATTTAGTTCATCTTCTGTCTTCCATGATAACTGATGCTGGAATCTGTAGTCTATAGCACATACCTCTTCAATTTTTGTCCGTGTACCTTTCGATTTCTAAAAGTGAGATTCAGAGGTCAAAGATTATGGTATGTAATTTTGCTAGACTGGACATTGCCAGTTCCCTTTCAAAGTTAGTACCATTTTTTAAAAATTTCCATCAGTTAAATGCCTTTCCCCCATGGCCTTCACAATAGAGTGTGTTGTCAAACTTTTGGAATTTTGTCAACCTGAGTCATGAGAGATAATACCTCGATGTATTTTATTTTACATTTTCCTTATTATGAGGAAAGGAGATTGAACACCTTTTCACAAGTTCAGAAGTCACTGCATCTTTTTCTTCTTTGAACAGTGCTTCATTTCTTTAGCGCAATTTGCTGGGGTTCTTGATCTTTTTCTTCTCTAATTTAAGAAACTATATGAATATTAGGGACGTTATCTTTTTGTGATGTCAGTTACAAAAGGGTTTCTCCATTTGTTTGTGTCTTCTTACTTTGCTTATAATAATTTTGCTATGAAAATGTAGGTTTTTCTGAGCTCATACACACAGAGAACAGATTAGTGGTTGCCAGAGGCAGAGAAACTGGGGATGCTGTGTGTGTGTGTGTGTGTGTGTGTGTGTGGGATGGCCAAAATAGGTCAAAGGATACAAATCTTCCAGTTACAAAATAAGTAAGAATAAGTAAGTCATAAGGATATAATGTACAGCTAGAGTTAATGATATTATAGTATATATTTGAAAGTTGCTAAGAGAGTACATCTTAAAATGCTCATCACAAGAAAAAAGAATTCTATAACTATGAACTATGCACAGTGACAGATGTTTACAAGACTTATTGTGGTGACTGCTTTGCAGTGTACACAAATATCAAATTGTTACGTTGTACATCTGACACTAATATAACAGTGTATGTTAATACCTCAATAAAGAATTATTAGAAAATATGGGGTTTTTTAAAACAAGACAATTATTTTGGATTTTTAGTCATAATTAGGAAAATTTTCTCTCTCCTCTATAATGTATAGAAACCATAATCCATATTCTATTCTAGCAGTTGTATGTTTTCACTTTTTAATATCTAAATAGGGGCTCCATTTGGAATTTATTGTGATGTGGAGCGTAAGAGAAAGTTTCAATTTTATATCCTTTACCATAGAACCATCTAGTTATACCAACACACTTGAATATTCGAATACAATTACATTCATTTCTGGACTTTCTGTCTGTTCCATTGGTCTGTCTGTTCATATGATAACATGTTCCATTGGTCTGTCTGTTCATATGATAACATCACATTATTTTAATTATAGAGGGTTTTAATGTATTCTTCTATTGAGTAGAACAAATATCATGTGTAATGTCATTGGTCATCGTTTTTCAAATTTTACTGACTACTTTTGCTTCTTTTTCCTTTCAAATAAAATTTATAACTAACTTGTCTTACTGGAGAAAAAAGAATTATGGTATTTTTATTGATAATGAATTAGATTTATCTTTGCAATATTGAATCTTTCTATCTAAGAAAAATGGTGGGTCTAAAATGGGTCTTTTTTATATTTTCTTTGCAGAGTATTTATAAAAGCTATTTTTTTCAGGTTTGTCTTATAACATGTTTATAACACTTCTGTTTTCCCATTGACTCTTGGTTCCTCCAGATTTACAATTGTATCATTTGTTTAAAAAGATAGTCATTACTTCTTGTTTACCAATTCTTCTGCCTTTAGTGCTATTTTATATAATTGCATACCTTTAATATAACTGCATATACCTCTAATACCTTATTAGATAATTATGATTATAGTAGGCATCCTTTGCTTGTTCTTGGAATTAGCAGAAAAGCCTTCGGTGTTTCTCTACTCATTAAGAAGCTATCTATCTATCTATCTATCTATCACCTATCTATCTATCTATCTACCTACCTTCCTATCTATCTACCTATCTATTAATTAAGAAGCTACCTGTCATCTCTCTTTAAGGAAATAGCCCCCCATTTCCACCTTATTGAATATTTTTTTAAAGAAAAACCTTTTTTAATGTTTATTTACCTTAGAGAGAGAGAGACAGAGACAGAGTTCAAGTTGGGGGAGGGGGCAGAGAGAGAGGAGACACAGAATCTGAAGCAGGCTCCAGGCTCTGAGTTGTCAGCACAGAATCCAACACGGGGCTTGAACACACGAACTGGAAGATCATGACCTGAGCCAAAGTTGGACACTGAACTGACTGAGCCACCCGGGCACCCCTATACCTTATTGAATACTTTTATTATCAATAGGTGTTAAGTTTCACAAATATTCTTTTATATATTTGTGGAAATATCACATGAATTTTCTTCCTAGCTCTATAAACATGATGAATTAATTATAATAATCAATTTCTTTCTTTTTTTTTCTGAAAGAGAATAGCGAAGGGGCAGAGAGGGAGAGGGAGAGAGAGAATCTTAAGCAGGCTCTATGCCCAGTGCCAAGTCCAGCCCGGAGCTTGATCTCACCACTGTGAGATCATGCCTGAGAGGAAATCAAGAGTCAGATGCTTAACTGACTGAGCCACTCAGGTGCCCCACAATTTCTTTTTTAACTTTTTTATTTTTAAAAAGTAATTTCTACACCCAAGGTGGGGCTCAAACTCACAACCTCGAGATCAAAACTCACATGCTCTACCAACTTAAACACCCATGTTCCCCTAATAATTTAATATTGAACTCTCTTGCAAAAAATTTGCTTAGTTGTGGTGTATCATTGTTTTGATGTGCTATTGGATTTTGACTAGTAATAATATATATACTGCACTTTTTTTCATTGATACTCATAAAAGAGATTGTTAGTTTACATTTTTGATGTAATCTTTGTGTAGCTTTACATATTCTTCCTTGAATCTCCAAAAGTTTTGATGTGTGAAAGTTATTAATGAGTCATTGGTTGGTTCTATATCAATACCTGTTTTATCTTCATTGCAGTATTGGCCTTTATCTTTTATACTTATTTATCACTTGTAATGCACATTGACCTGATATCTACTTTATCAGGAAACAAGAACATAACCCCTGCTTCCTTTATTTCTTTCTTTCTTTTGTTTTGAGAATATTCATAAAAGCTATTCTTTTTCACCTATTCTTTTTGTTTTACAAATGTTTATAACACTTCTGTTTTCCCATTGGCTCTTGCAAAAAATTTTCAATGCCTGATATATCTTTGCCTACCTTTTTATTTTTACCCTTTCAAAATATATTGGCTTTAGGTATGTATATGCAACACAGCATAAGGTTAATTTTTTTTGGTCATTGTCTTTCTGGTCATTTTGATGATGTAAAGCATGTTTGCAAATAAAGTCTTTAAGAGGTATTCATGAGAAGAATAATCCTTGAATTCTTCCTTGCATATTCATAAGTTTGTCTCTAGCCTTTGTGTTTGGAAGTTGCTTTAGCTGGGTATAAAATCCTTGGCTCCTTTTTAAACTTTAGTCTCTAAAGGAAAATATGTTACTCCACAATCTTCCACCATAAACCATCACAATCAAAAAGTTTAATGTAAATATGATTTCTTTCCTTCATAAGTAACTTTTTAAATCTATATTTGGTTTTGTTCTGATTGTGGAGACAGTGGTGCCTAGATGTCCATACACATTTGTTTAAAATTTAAGGTCCACTAATTTGAATAGCATGCATCTTGGTACTGGATGTTCTGGAAATATGATGTTTCCTTTCAATATACAGTTTGAATCTTCTTTTATTGCAGGAATATTCTCTTGAGTTATAATTCTTAGAGTTTCTCCTATCTCACAGCATTATTTGTTATTCTCTCTCTTTTTTTAAAATAATAACTTCGTATGAGATGCATGGTGTTGTTTAATTTTAAAGTAAATGTTAAATCCCCAATTTTGAACATAGTGATGTTGGCATGGGGTGAGAGAATCATAGGGTGAGAAATTTATGGCGTGAAGGGAACCTAGTACTTACCTTGGTTCAAAGAAAGAACACTGTATTCAAAGTTGGCAAAAGAATTTGAGTTCTAGTTCTGCTTTATCATCTCTGAGCCTTAGTTACTTCATCAGTAAAGTGAAAATAGAGTTCTACTTCTATCAAGGAGTGGTTGTCAGAATCAAATGAGATATTGAAATTTAGAGAGCTTTCAGAGCATTATAAAGTGCAGAGGACCACACAACTATAAATACAAATAAAAGCATGAAAAGCAGCCCCCACCACAGAAGTTGGCCTGAGGAGAAGAGAGTTTCCCGCAGAGGAGCAGAGGCAAGCACACAACCTGACTTCTGCTTTTGCTTTTGCTTTCACCTTCTCAAAACCCCACCCTCTGCCTCTCCGGAGCTCAGAGAACTCATGCAGAAAACCACAAGCTCAAATCTTTCCCAGCCTCAACAGACAGAGAACATCTGTTCAAAAAGGAAATTATGAATGCAACCTTTGCATCCAGTTTACTTACTAAACCTTTATTTCAGAAATGAAGCATGAGAAGGTAACCTGGAAAAATCACCAAATATCCATATTCTTTTTTTTTTTTTGAGCAGAATTACAAAAAGGTCTTTCTTCATTGGGTATTGAACAAAACAGGTAGTGAACAAAAATATTCTAGGATCTCATTTAGCCTTCAAAAATATCTTGCAGATACTAACATACATTTGTACTGCTAGTACTAAATGAAATGATTTGAAATGCAAGTATTTTGCTTTCAACAAAATGTGACTATTTATATCATGCAATATTAAGGAGAAATCATTGTAGTTTTTAAAATTCATATGAGAAGATAATTTTACAGCCTTTTTCATGAGTTTCACTTTTTATTTAGCCTTTCACTTTAGAGTGTTCTAATATTCTTCTCTCATTGGAATATTAATATTCATAGATGCTTCTTGTCAGTTTTCCTAAGAGATATCCTCTGTGAAAAGTGGAAATTAGTTGATGGGTGCCATTTTAGCATCCAAGCTCCAAACATCTTTGTCTCTGACAAATCCAATACTGTGAAGGACTAGATGTTTCTATTCTATATCCTACAACTTCCCTAATGCAACATGCGGACTGGGCTTCAATGAAAGCTATAATTATTTTCATTATCAACAATAGCTTTTATTACAAAGAAGGTTTTATACAGGGATAAAAAGGGAAAGAACCTTTCATTCAGGGCAACTAGAGAAGGCTTTATAGGAAAGATGATAATTGAAGGCAGACATTAAAGCAAAATGATTAGAATGCAAAGTATATATTGGTTAAAAGTATACTATTCACACCAAAATGAATTTATAAAACATTTGCAAACTTCTTAAAAAACATATTAATAATAATCTTTTTTAAGAATGAGAGAAAGAGAGAGAGTGAATGTGTGTGTGTGTGTGTGTGTGTGTACAAGCAGAGAGAAGGGGCAGAGGGGAGAGTAAGAGGAAATCTTAAGCAGGTTCCACAGTCAGGGTGGAGCCCAAGGCAGGGCTCAATTCCATGACAATCATGACCTGTGCAGAAATAAGGAGTCAGATGGTCAACTGACTGAGCCACCCAGGCATCCTTTAAGACTAATGCTATATGAAAATAGGAGAATAATCATTCACGAAAATCTGGGTCATGTAAAGAAACCTAGAAATTATCCTGAACAGCTGTTACATTATATTATATTGTATTGTATTGTATTGTGTTGTATATTTGTATTTTATTTTATTTTATTTTCAGTTTCAGAAGGTTAAATTCATTCTATTTTTTAGTTCATAGTATAATCATTGTACAAAGTATGTATTTGTTTTATTTATGTGTTTACTTCCTTTTATCCCCTTTGTATATTCCCATCGTCTAAACCCCTGCCAAATGGCATTGCCTTGTTCATACATCTTTATGTATCACATTGTCTTGTCCTAGTATTTTTAATAAAAAATGTTATATCATTTTAGGTCTTATTCTTTTTTTTACTCCCCCCACCCCCACTCAGCACTATGGTTTTAAGGTCTATCCATGTTGCCGTGTGTATACCCAGCTCTTGATACTCATGTGTCATATATTCCCCAGTCACTCCCTCTGTAATGGTTATCAGTTATTATCCCTGTCATGGCATGACAAAGAATGCTTCCATAAACATCCTCATACATGGGCCCTTATATAAGAATTTCTTTGAGATTAAGAGCCAGGAGTAGAATCAATATGTACATTCATACTTTGAGCAACTACTAATAACCTGCTGTCCAAAATAGCCTATTAAAAAATAAATAAATAAATAAAAAAGAATAAAAAGATGAGCAAGACAAAAAAAAGAATGTTAAAAAAATAGCCTATTAATTGATACTCCATCAGCACCACATAAAGGTGCTCATATTCCACCAACATTTAGCATTATCCATCTATTTTTCCCCATTTTATGTTTTTGTGTTAGTTGCACTTTTCAGATTACACATTAATCTATTTACCCAAATACCCTGGCTTATTCTCATTGCTTTTCAGCAATTCTGTATAATCTAAATATTTGTTCCTTATCTGGTTTAGATATTACAAATGTGTTTTGCTGGGGCACCTGGATGGCTCAGTTGGTTAAGCGTCTGACTCTTGACTTCAGCTCAGGTCATGCTCTTATGGTTCGTGGGTTCAATTCCCACATCAGGCTCTGCAATGACAGTGTGGAGCCTACTTGGATTTTTCTCTCTCCACCTCTCTATCTCTGCCCCTTCCCCACACTCTCTCTCTAAAAATAAATAAATAAACATTTTTAAACCTCCCCAAAAAACAAATATATATTTCCCAACCAACCTATCATCAGTCTTTTGACTTTTCCATTTTGTTGAACAGATGTCTTTTATATCAATGTAATCACCTTTACTTTTATTTTTTCTTTATGCTTAAAAACAAAACTTTCCTCATCCATTCATTCAATAAATTGTATTGAGTCCTTCCTATGCACCATCAATGAATAAACAAACAGAAAGCACTGCCCTTCTGCAACTTACATTGGGGAATGTAACTTCTAATTGGGGAAGAAATATTATAATCAAGAGACGTCATAAATAGGTGAATTCTACAGTATGTTTGGAGGTAGTAAGCCTATGGAAGAGAATGGGGAGTAGGATAATGGAGACCATGACTGTGGAATTCAGAACTGACTTTTTACGCTGGGCAACTGTTATTGATTTAAAGATATACATTTATATAAATATAAATTTCCTCTACATGCTGTTTTAAACCAAGACTCCCTTACTAGCTGTACTGGTGAATGAGACTTCTCTTGAGTCTGTTAGAGTGAAGTCCTAAGGTTCAAAATACCTACCAAGGTGCCTTTGTTCATGTATGGGTGTCTAATTCATTGAATTAAAAGGGGATTAAAGGGAGGGATGTCTTACACCATCATGTTGCTGATGCCACTGAGCCAAAATGTAGACTTCTTTGGAGGCTTAACTCATAGCCTATTTTTGTAAATGTTCCATGTATACTCAGGGGAAAAAATGTTTTCTTAATGTCTTGGAGAGATAGATATAGATATAGATATAGATATATGTATGTATAGATATACACATACACACACATATGTATACATAATCAAAAGTTTGTTCATTTTATTATTTATTTCCTTATGCCTTTTTCCCCCTGCTTGACTTTAGTTTTGAGAGACATTTAATAGAGCCTCCAACTACAATATTTAATGTAACACTTTCCCTTTCCTTTTATGAATTCAAACTCAGCTAAGATTCATCAAGTTAAAAAGTTGATTCACTTTCACCTTCAAGCACTAGCTCAAACTGCAGACAATTTTTTTATTACATAGGTTTGTAGAAATGAACTAGGCTATGATGCTAGCAATGAAAAGCAAAATAAGTTTAAAACCTCATTTTAATATGGAATATGTCCTCCGCTAATGACCTCAGCAGATTTTGAAACTGCAATTATATTTGTAGCTACTGGACTATATGGTCTTAAATGACCTTTTACAAATTAAAGAGGAAATGGGATGCAGTACATCTTGTGACATGAATCTATTGTATAAATAAGATGAAATAGAAGAGTCTCAAAATCCACCACTGTTAATTCAAATTACAACAGGAAAAAATGTTAAATATGAAATAATAATGTAGTAAAATCCTTTAGTTCATACAACACTGAAGAACACACCTATTGAAGCTATTTTCCATGCAATGGGTTCTAAAACTGTACTGCTTGGGTACCATATTTTCTCTTCCTCCTTGGAAACTTTCCTGGCTTATTAATCATATTTCTCTTTCCATTTTCAGAGATGCTATTGCTCTTACTTTAAATCAATAGCTCCTGAAATATGCTTAGTTGTTCCCTCTTTCACTCCATTTAACATAGGTATTTTGAGTTCTCACCCTGGGCAGAACACTGTGCTGGACATTAATAAGTATGTGGATGGGAGAGGGTCAGGGAGGGCTGGCGCAAAGATGACTGAGCCATGGTGCCTGCCCTCACTAGGAGCTCAGAACCTGGTGATGGAGCAGACAGATAGGTCACCCAAAGAGTATACTGGTATAAAGAACAAGGGAGATGAGATGGCTCAGTGGTAAGTGTGACCTGAGACTCAAAGCAAGTACCCCAGTGATGGAGTAGTTACCCTAGTTGAGGTGTAGTTTTTCAGTCTCATCCCAGTGGCTGAGGCAACAGTAGATGACTCTGCCTGGATCTGCACATTTTCAAGTGGCATGAACAGCAAAGACCAGAAGAATGAACCAAATGGTTGGTCTTTTTGGTGAGGAGGGGCCATGTTTTAGGCTGCTTATCCTATCTATACAAAGTCCTCAGTGGACTCCTCCAGAAACTTGAAAACATGTAAGTTTGTCTGTGTAAGCCTGTGATACAACCCAGGCATCTACTAGTTTAGAATCTACCCAGGCAATTCTGATACAAACTGGTTGCAGGTTATGTGTTTCAGAACCACAGATGCAGGGTTTTGAAGTTAGACATAAGTGAGTTGAGTTCTGCCACTTATTAGCTGTGTGGTCTTTGGCAAGTTACTTTTCTAAACTTCTATTTCCTCATCTATACAATGGGACTGATTACATCTGCTTTCAACATTTGTTATGAGGATTAAATGAGATAATATATTAAAAACATTTAGTGCAGTACCTGGCATAGAATAAAAATGCAGTAAATAATCACTATTGACAATATTTTCCTTGGGATGGATCTGCCTGATGCCACAGTTATGAAAACTGAAGGGCAAAACTGTCTCCAGGACATTCTTCTCCATCCATACTGCCCTCTGATATGGAACTGAGCAAGTCTCTTAGGATAAGGCAGGGAAGGAATCTGACTCATGAGCTGAGTCTAGCCTGGGTAGCACTGTTACCCAGCACTGTTAGATCTAATGAAAGGAAAATAAAAAGAATCATGAAAGAAGCATCTTTTAGACCATTGCAGTGTAATAGAACTTTCTACAATGATGGGTGGTCTGTATTACTGTGTCCAATATGGTAGCCACTAGGCTCATGTGACTCTTGAGTACTTGGCATATGGTTTGTGAAACTATGGAATTACATCTTAATACTGTTTAATTAATTTAGATTCAAAATTAAATAGCCACATGTGCCTGGTGACTACCATACTTGACAGCACGTTCTAGAAGGAACTGTACGCTGATGAGCTCCTGTGAAGGCCTGGATCTAGAGAAGGTGACTGAATGAAGAGTGATAGCTGGGATCCTCCAGTGAGGCCTGCACAGCACAAAGAAAAGAGGTAAGTTTACACTTTGCTTTTTTTTTTACTACAAATAATCCAGAATACCAAAATTTATTTGGAGGCTTGAATATGAGACATGGTTAGTCTACCTACATAGATCAATTCCCTAATTCTCAGAAGATGAGTTGGACATGGATCAGAGCCATCTTCTCTCTCCCAGGTAGAAGGCCCTCCTCTCTGTCACGTCTACCACTTTTCAGAGCACTACTGCTGTACCTAGTGAATAGCACCAGAGAAAACAATTTCCTTGGCTCCTCCTTGAGGACGGACCTATGTCTCATTTGTTTGTATCCCCAGAAACACGAATAATAGATGATTTATCAACATTTCTGAAAAAAAAGATAAAGGGAAAAGAGAGGTATAAATGGAGAGAGGAAGAAAGGAGGGAAATAAGGAGGGAGGGAAGGAAGAATAAGAGGAAGGAAGAAAGGTCTCTGAGGTATTGAGTAAGGTTACTCTGGTATCAGAGAACCTCCAGGTTCCTAGTTGTGTTTATTCTTCTACACCACACTGGAACTTCCTGTTAAAGATTCTAAAAGGAAACCCTCTTAGGACACGACCACAGTGTTCCTGTTTCAAGTTATGAAGCATCATTTGACCACATTTTCTTTTCCTTCAGTAGCTCAGAAATTCATCTCTAAAAGCAGAGGAAACACATGGTTGGACTATCAGGAAGCTGTGTCTTAAAGGGTAGATGTACAGAAAGATCAAAGAGATAAGGGAGGAGGGTGATCAGCCAGTGAACAAATAAAGTGGTGTATCATTGAGATCAGAGCTGGATACACAAGTGGAAATTAAAGGGTCCAAAGTCTGCAGGACTTAGTGAGGCCAATGAACAAGTTTCATGGTGGTAAAAAGGGCATTGGGAGAACAGAGAGAGATAGAGGTTACAAAAATAGAGTATTGCCTAGGGTGAGCAGAAAAGTAAGATACTGCGACAGAAATGTTATCGGAGTCATTAGAACTAATAATTCCAAGAAAAAATGAGATTAGAAGGGAGATTACATGGATTACTTGAACACACATTGAAGATGTCTGTAATGATGGTTAGCAAAAATTAAAATCACAGATCAAAGAACACAATAATTAGGGTTTGGGGGACAGAGTAGTGAGGACTCAACAGATGAAAGAGACAGTAGGCTATGGTGTAGAAGGTAGTCTGAATGGATGCTGAAGCTATCCAAACAGATGAAGATTTTCTGCAAGAGTAGAAGAATGAGAGTGGCCATGGGAGTCAAGGAGCATGCTACATCCCTTCCCCACTCTTGCCCTGAGTTGCTTGGGGTGTAGGGAATGAAAAACCCTTTCTCTTTTGAGTCCCAGAAGAATCTGGAGCCCCAGAGAAAGCCGAACTCCAGTCAAGGCAAGAAGCCTCAGTGAGTATTCTTGGAAGACATCCACGTAGCAGAGGAGGAAATGGAAGAGAAGCCAAGCCAGGACTGGAAATAAGATTGGGAAAGATGGCTTCAGGGGACAGGGAGGAGAAAGTTTGTCAAAGTGGAGCACCTGTCAGGGAACAGGAGGCAATACAGTTGGACAGACAGACTGATAGCCTTGAATCCAAGTTGAGTTTGGGCTTCTATGGTCAGCAGTGGGCATTCCTCCAGGGTCCTCTGAGTGGGTGATTAATGTGACAGAAGCCACGCTGTTTCCAAAATAATTTCTGTAGAATGCCAACCAGGATGAATGGAAGAGGAAAGAGATTGGAATTAGCAACTTCTTGTCTCTCCTAGAGCCTGTGAAAACTCCAGTTAACTTCGCATACCAGATTTTAAAATAAAATCCTACAGAGCTGTTAACCGCTAACTCCTTCTGTCTCGGTCTTATAAAGATGGAATGATATTGTCAATACACTAGGTGTGGCTTCAGTGGGTACTGCTTCAGGCCTTCTGAGTAAAATCCGTTGTTTCCAGCCAGTGGATCATTCAGTGGAGTAGTCCACACAAACCGGACAGCTCAACATGTAAATTAGGATGAATAGCCTGACAGGTCTCTACAGTAGTTGCCCAGAACACAACCTTCTGATGACCAAGTCACTGTACCACATGGCCATGGCATCTGCCCAAAAATCCTGGAGTAGAGAAAAGGAGTACTGGTGCAGGTCAGTGTCGGGGTGAGAACTTTCATCTTCATCCTGTCACATTATTTGTCATTTCCATATGGGCCACTGACAGCTGTCAGTCAAGCAAGCCTTACCCTGCTGCTGGCAAACCTCACGGCATACAAAAAAGAGACTAACGCAAGTCTGTCTTAATTAGGTGATAATTAAACATTCCAGCCAGAAACTTCCAATCAATCTGACAGAACACACCCGTTCAAAACAAGGTTTTGCAGCAAACTTGCCACAGACTGATAAGGTTTTGCCTGTCTTGGAATCACAAAACTTTTCAGTCCCCGTCAAGTGTCTCACAGATTTGAGGCGAGGATTAAGTAGGAATCTACCGAGAGAGACAGGAACCCGGGGCACCCCTCAGGAGTTGTGTCCCTCTCCCTGGCAAAAGGAATGAATTACACTGTGCATCGCGAGTGCACTCAAAGGCAGGGAAGGAGCCACGGCGTGTGGTGTGCACGCTCAGAGAGAGTGAACCGCAACACAACCGTTGGCACACAGGCTATTTACGCGTGTACCTGTGAGCCTCATCCCCTCCGTGAGCACTCTCGGGCAGAGCTAACATTCTCTAGCTCTGACATCTTCTGAGCAACCGTCCAGACCTGGGAAGCTTAGCTCCCACTGACACTTCCAGACAGAGCACTTCCATTTCTTAAAAAGGAAGTCAAGGGATGGGTTGTCTTTCTATTGAGGAACTTCTAAATATCACTAAGCTCAAAATTTCCTATCTAGCGAATTCATGGCAGGCACGGTTGAATATAGGAAGACTATTTACAAAAAGCCTGAATTAGATTCGTTCCCTGCTTAACTGATAGAATTAAATGTTGAATTGACCCAGAGTGCTGAATGTTACTTTTTGGTGGGAATGGTGCCACCAAATACCAAAATGTCTTTCATTATGTCTCTGCTGCAATGGAGCAGATTAAGCCGGAGATCCCCAGGCCTCATTTGACCCTAAATCATTCTGATGGTGAAATGCGTTGGCAAGTATCACACCAGTTATCTGTGATCTAAGACCCAATCAGACTATCACTTCAAGTTCATGGGGCAGCCTGGGTGGGACTGAATAGTGACAGTGTAGCACTTTTGGAAGAAAATCTAAGTTCTAGCTCTATTTTGGAGCTGTCACTAATCTACACACACACACACACACACACACACACACACACAGATTCCAATGTGATTTGCAATGTTAGTATTGTGTCATAGAAATCCTACCACAAGGGAAACTTAGACGTTTTCTCTTTTCCACTAAACCTTAAAATTAACAAGAAGCAAAATTATAAAGAGGAAAACTAAAGTCTCTGCTGGCTGAGGGGTGGGGGTGCAGGAGGGGGGGGAAGGGACAACATCCAGAGAGGACGCCCATTAGACTAAAAGTTCCTGCACAATTCAAATGGGGCGGTTTCCATAGAAAGATTTACGAAGATTTAACAATTTCCACCAGTATTATGAGGTTGCCTCATTCCACGCCTCCCTCTTAATATTCTGTGTTTTTTTATTTCTTCTTTTTTGTTTCCTCTGAGATAAGAGCCTAATATCTAGTTCTTTAATTTTCCATTCCTAAACAAAAGCAATCACAGTATTTTCAGTCGACTTCAAAAGCTTTTGTGTCACTGTTAGGAACTGGTGTGTTTTTCTCTGTTCGTGTTATTGAAACCACTTTGTGAAAGCTGAGAAAACTTGCTCTGAATTTTTTAAGAGGTTCTGTATAGGGGCGCCCGGGTGGCTTAGTCGGTTAAGCGTCTGACTTTCACTTAGGTCATGATCTCGCGGTTCGTGGGTTCGGGCCCCGTGTCGGGCTCTGTGCCGACTGCCAGCTCAGAGCCTGGAGCCTGTTTCAGAGTCTGTGTCTCCCTCTCTCTCTTTGACCCTCCCCTGCTCACGCTGTCTCTCTCTCTCTTCTAGAAATAAATAAAAATATTAAAAAAAAAAAAAAAGAGGTTCTGTATAGTCAACCAAACACTTGTCCATGTAGAGTAGGAATATGCACCTTGCAGTTTGTCTTGTCAGAGAAGAGTTGAAGGAAAGGCTCTGATCGCCAGCGTGTTTTCATTCTCCCAGGACTCTGAATCTAGCACCTTGCATCCCAAATAATATGTGTTTACCCTGAGGATCATTTTCTTCGGGGGCTGCCCCAACTGGTCCCTCCTCCCGCCTCAATCAATTTGTGCTTCTGAAGCTCTCAGTGTTCCTGCGTTTCAAAGACCTCACCAAAGCGCCATTGATCTGCGATTCCAGTTTCCTAAAACTGTGGTAATATTTTATGAAGATATTTCACCCCAGCCATCACACGGACAAATCAGTGACATCATAAAAAGGTTGATCTCTGGCTCACATCCTAGTCGGAGGTGGGTAGAGTGACTTTTCAGGGCACGTCCTCCAAGTGCTGACTCAGAGATCCAAGCTGTCTTCGTCTCCCAGCTAGGTGATTAGGAGCACATTGTCTCTAAATTTGCCCAAGAAGAGGAAAAGCAAGTTGGAGGAGGCCCACTCGTAATTAACAGCCCCCACCTGGATGATACACGCAGAACTCCACTCACATGTTAGAGAATGGTGTTAGCACTAGTGGCTTTGCCCATAACTGCAAGGGAGACTGAGAAATGAGTAGGAGTGTTTCATTTGGTAAACACTGTCTCTGACACAAGGACAGACTGTGGTACCTTTAATTGGATACTTTGTATGCTTTTGAAAGACATCTCTTGTATTATTGGCTTGTCTTCCTATTTAATTTTGTGTCTGTCATGGCTCCCAGTTCTACTGTAAGTACTTTGAGAATAGAAACAATATGTCACACATCTTTGTGTCTCACTTCATATCCAGCAAAATGTCTTTCCTATAATTGGTTCACTCAACATTCAGCCGATAAATACTCATTGAGTTTCCATTATATGCACTGTTTTAAGTACTGAGAATGCCTTGGTGTGAAAATACACTAATTTCTCCATACTGAATGTATAAAATCAATGAAATAGTCACACAAATAAATGTAAAATTGTCAGCCATGCTGAATATTAGGAACTCAAAACAAACTGTGTCATAAAAATACTCTTAGAACCAAGGTTTAAGTCAATGATGATATTGAATAAACTAAAAAACAAACAAAAAACAACCGACAACAACAAAACAATGGTGATGTGGGAAATCTTGCCCCGTGGAGATTCCAACAGGCAGAGAGCAATGCAGAGGGGTGTTGGGCAATTAGCAGGTGCTTCTGAACTCCCTGGAGGAGTGAAGTTTTCAACCAGCATTCCCTCATTTCCTGTATTGTACCTGGTGTGATAGGCAACATGTCAGGAATAATAAAGAAAAATGGCAGTGTAGCTACAAGCCCAAGACACACATCTTTGGGACATTTCCATTCTGTCAGCAGTTTTCTGTCATACTCTAATGGGATCATATGAATAATTTTGTTTCCTCTAATAGGAACCCCCGAAATATATAATCTCGTCAGGTTGTTTTTATATCATTCTCTGAAAAAATGAATACTAACATGATGAAAAGAAAAGATAAGCAATGGAAATACAAGTAAAATGGAATATTTGTGGACATGATTATTTTAGATATTCATATGGCATCTGTGATAAGAATGTCGTTTCTGCCTGCTCCTCTGTACTTGATGAACTACGTGTCGTTATCCGAAAATGACATGCATCTTTGTCTTCCTATGTTTTTATACTGGGAAAGGAATGTGTCTCCTTGACTTACATATGTTGTTTTATTTATTTATTTTGCTCAGTTGTGTGCTTATGAACGTTCAGTCTGCTCCCATGGCATAATCCAAATGACTTGGACAATTTGTTATTGTCGGTTTTGAGATGAGAACATGAAGGCACCCTGTAGCCCTAAAAGCATATCAGTTCAAACTCTGATGATTGTCATTTAAAATTATTTCAGCAAAGCCTCCTTCTCTTCTTCCAGAATTGTTTGGGGGGTGGGGGGGATTTTATCTGGTGTTTGCCCATGTTATTAAACAAGTTGCTCCTAGGCTGGGTTGAAATCCAAAAGTGGATCAACCGTAATTCACACACTACAGTGAATGCATATAATAAGCATTTAACAAACACTGGTTAAAATTAAGTCAGTTGAATTGAACTGAACTGAACTGAAAAATTAAAGACTCGTGTGGTTCAGCAAATTAGAACATTCTGTTTAAAATGGACAATCCAATCACTTGCCCTACAGTACATGCTCGGCCTCCACGTAGAGTGTAGGTGTGTAAGTAAGCATGTGCTTAGCCAGTCATGTATTCAAGCACTGAAAGCAGGTTATTTTTGTTGTATAATGTCATTGTGAGTTTCCTGTCTTTGTAACTCAAAAAATATGGGCCTTCCCAAACCAAGGAGGAAGGAATGAATTATTCAACAATGGTGTTAGAAAAATTGGCTCACTATATGGAAGAAAAAAATATTCTCAAGTTAGGTTTTCACCTCAGACCACACAACGAAATAAATTCCAGCTGATGCTTAAAAGTGAAATGTAAAAAGTAAAAGCATCAAAAACTGGAGGAGCATCTGCAGATTAGGATCAGCAGAGAGAAGGGAGTGAGAAACAAAGGCACTTCTACATTCACTTCATACTTGTCTTTTAAAAAACAATAAGCAACAATTACATGCCTAATTTTCAAAATGGGGAGAAAACGTGGATAAATATTCTATTGATCTTGGGGTGATCAAAAACTTTCAAAACCTAGAAGCCATGGATGAAACACCAAAAGAAAATCAATACATTTGGTACAATTTCTGTATGTCAATAAAAACATCAAAATGTAAGAGATGCATGAGAAACTGGGGAAATGTTTGGAACAAACATCACAAAGTGTTCAGACCTTCAATGTATAAAAAACAATGACAACTTTAGAAGAAAAACATGCACCCTATGTTAGAAAAGGGTATAAAATATATAATTTTATATAATATAATATATATTTTATATAATAGAATATAATTAAAAGAAAAAACACTGATAAAATAATAAATAAATACATGGAGGAGAGGAAAAATTTTTATTCTACCCTTCTAGGTTATTTTGGCTCGTCTATTAATTAAATTGACAAAAGACAGATTAACCGGAGAAAAACAAATATGTATGGAAGCCCCACAAAGACATGAGAGGCTGAAAGACAATTGAGGCATATAAACGGTCCATCCTGAGCTAAGAAGGGGATAAGAGTCCAGGGCTACAAAGGGTAGGAAGACAATTCACAAAGAGATGGGAAGAGCAAATGTTTGGAAAACAAATGTTTCCCATGCCTTGCAGACAATAGGGCCCACAGAGGAATCTAAACAAATAGGCCCTGCCAAGCTCCACCCCGCCCACCCCCACGACCCAGCTTCCCACACCCAGCCCACACTTTCTGCGGTGATCTCTGGTGATAGCTCTTTCCTGGGCTAGGCCCTCTGTCTAAATTCTCAGAGGCAATCAAGGGGGAGGTAGAAAGTTTTTCCTTAGTCTTTTGGGCCTTGACTATCTTCAGCCCAAAATATACATACCAAAGGTGGCACATTTGGGGGAGGATCATTTTGAACCTCTTCAATACAACAATAGTTGCACCAGAACGTCCACCATAGCCCTATTTATAGTATTAAAAAATTTAGAACTGATCTCAAAGTGTAATAGCAGAATATTAAGTGGACTATTGTTTGAAGAGTGTGCATATAATGATGTAAGGATATTCTAAACCTGCAAATGCAAAAAGGGCTTCAAAACCAATACAAAATATTTAATTTTGTAAAACATGGGTCTGTGTTCATGCACACATACATAAAAGAAAATGCTTAGGAGGGAATTTTTCCTCTAATATATTTCCTCTAATATTTTTCCAAAAACACTACCAGTGCTTATTTCTTAGTGGTGAGATCACTGTCATTTTCATTCTTTTGTTTTTCTATAAAAAGCGTGCATTATTTTATAATCAGAAAAAAATAAAGGAAGCATTTATTTTAGGCTCAGATCTTCTCCTTCCTTTCAAAAAATTCTACATATTAAGTTTAGCATTCTTAACCAGCTAAAATACTGTGAAAACTCTGAACGAAAGACGTTGAAGATCATTTCTCTACATCTAACTTTCATGGATTTCTAGTTTAACATAGAGCATAATGCCAGTGAATTAATTTAATTTCAACTTGACCCATTTAATATCTATGCCCACACTCTTTTTTTTCCTCACCGTCATCTCCTCTCCTACTGGTTGGCTTATTTTTTACCAAAGTGCCAACTAATATGGGACACCTTGAGAGTGTAAATTGCACTTTTTGAAATAGAGCATATCTTTTTTTTCCCTCATCTTTTGGAAATCTTTAAATGGAATAAGTAGAACAAATAGCTGACAGGTAGACCGTTAGGGATAAGATCTTTTAAATTTTTCCTCATCAGGGATGTAGACTTAGGTCCACATTATAATGTTCCCCCATAATTTGGACAAGTCCTTCACCACTAATTGAATTCTTTTTGGTCAAGTGTAAAGCATCTAGATCATTTCTAAATAAACACAGGTCATCCTCATGTCTTTAGCCACTTAATATCTTTCTTTAATAGTTTCACTTCTTATCTTCCTGTTTCCTCTGTCCCATCATTGGCTTCCAGTTGTGGTGTGTGTGTGTGTGTGTGTGTGTGTGTGTGTGTTGGGTGGGGGATTGGGTGTTAGTTTTTTGTGGATTTTGTTTTGTTGTTATTTTTGTTTTTTTATTTTTTTGTTTTGTTTTTAAAAAGAGCAGAAATAATAGCTGTGAAGGGCAGATGAAAAGGCAGACTTGAAAACACACAATTGATGGATGACACATTACAGTCCTGTGCTCCAAACCGATTTAAAAAAACAACAACCAAATAGCAGGCAGCCATCTAATCAGGATGGATCCCACTTCTGAATAAATATATCTTCCTTTCTAATGCCTAAAATTTGATTATTACTGAATGATCATTTACAATAATCCTTGTCCTTTCCAGATTTCCTCCTTGAAAATGTAAATACTCCTGAAAACAGACTATAATTTTTTAAATAAATTCTCTTCCTACTCACACAAGGAATGAGTTTTTCTTTAGGATTTCATTTGTCGTCAGCAAAATCCTGTGGGCCCAAAAGCTAAAGGTTCTACAGAAAGGAGGATGGGGAAAGCCAAGGGCAAACCTTGTAAACTTTATCACAGTGTATTGGGAAAGCCCCACACATATTCTGGCAATATGCCCAGTGCCCTCTCTCCCTCCTTAGTCAGTGTTATCAGAAGTGGAAAGGAAAAAAACCAACCCAGGGGGAGACAGTAGTGAGAGAACCAGTGGTAACTGCACCCTTGTATCATGAATGTCCAGGGATAGACCATTGGAAGGTGGGCATCTATAGCGCAGGTAGATATTAGTTTCTGGCTCAGGTTCTTTATCAGCACAGGAAGGGAATAACAATCAGACCACTAATGAAAAAGCCACATTTTGACAGCCCTGGCTCTGTCTCAACTATAACAATAAAATGTGAATTGCAAAACAAGACCCAATAACAGGAGACAAGAATAGCACTGAAGATGTTTTGGTAAACAATGGCAGTTTTCCCCCACTGAGGTCTTGATTAATACCCTCAGCGGTTCTAGAGAAAGGACTAAGGCTTCCCTGTCCAGAGGACTGACCACAACCTCACGTAATGCTCATCCATCTCTGCCATCCCTATCCAAGACACGCCTTATGGCAGAACCATCCACCTTGACCCAGGACAGGTAATGAAACATAATGACAGTCTTTCCCTGCTCCACTTCCAGCTGCTTCACATGGCTGCTAATAAAGATGCTTGGCTTTTATGTTGTCCACCTGTCCCCAAAAGCAAACATGGAGTTGTGTTTCCCTCTTTCGTCTGTCCCCCAGCCTAGAAGAATGTGTCCTGTGGAAGACAAGCCAACCTTCAGCTGACCTCTAGATGCATTCATTAGGCTAGGCTTCAATACTTTTGACAGTGTCTCCAGATCTCTTGTGTCCATAAAATATATTTGTTTATTTTAAAAGTACAAAAGAACTATAGTAGTCTTGTTAGCAATCCAACAAAATCAAGCCTTGTTCACAGAAAGCCTTGGATTCCAGTGTGTCTGATTTTACTCTGGGTTGTTTATTTTCTATTTAATCCAAGAGACTCCAGAGGATGGGTCAAAGAATTGAAAGCAGGGTTTGAAAAGGACTTGGAGAAGTTTTGCTTTGGAAGCCAATGTAATAGTTAGATTCTTATCTACTCTATAGCATTATTATGTTGAGCATTTATGAAGACTGCTGTTTGAATGTAATCATTCTCTAAGGTTTTCATGCCCTAACAATTTGACATCAATGTTTTGGGGGACTTTTAAACTAAACAACATTACTAACACCTCATATTGCCAAAGCAAATAGCATAGATCCATTGGCCTTCTGTTCCTTCTACTCAAAAGCTATGGAGTGAAATCAGTTGAACTTCTGCCCAGAATCTCGAACAGGGGATCTTGGAAGACACAGTTGACTCTCATAATTGCCTGCTACCCACCACCTAGAACAGCATTTATGGGAATCCTCTTTATGTAAATAATTTAAAAAAAATTTTTTAACATTTATTTATTATCGAGAGACAGAAAGACACAGAACATGAGCATGGGAGGGGCAGAGAGGGGGAGACACAGAATCCGAAGCAGGCTCCAGCCTCTGAGCTGTCAGCACAGAGCCTGACACAGGTCTTGGACTCAGAGACTACAAGATCATAACCTGAGCTGAAGTCAGATGCTTAACCAACTAAGCCACCCAGACGCCCCTTATGTGAATAATTTTTAAGACAGAATAATCCACTCTCATGTGACACAGGAAGGTGATCCAGATTCAGGGCTTGTTTGGCTGTGACAAGGCCACCATGCATACACTGGCCACAGAGAAGGAGCTAAAGCTGGGGAGAGAGCAGCTCCAGGGCCTGCAAAGTGTGAAGAGCAGAGGTAGGCAAAGGATGCTGGCTGGAGCACACAGTCAGTACCAAGATTAAAAATAATGTCTCTACATATAAATATCATTGACAGGTGCTCTATATAGAGAGAAAGAGGTTAACCAATAGGTATAGCTTTTTCAGCTTTTCCCATAATGGAAAAAAACATTTAGAGCTCTCTGAAGCCACCAGTCACAGAATCTGCTTCAGAGAAACAGGGTAAACATGTCCTCTACAGGTAAGAATAATACTCTGATCTTCTCAATTTTCTTCATAGTTAAAAATTCATGAAAATGTCAGACTTAAAGAGACCATATATAGAGCCTGATCAGCTTACTAGAGGTGTAAAACCAAGATCTGACAGTTTCTCAAGACCTTTAAATGAGTCTCATTCGATTTGAACACAAGACCTTATAATTCTCCATTTGATTTATTGAGAACAAGCTTCTTTTATTTAGGGAATGTTTTATAGTCTTTTATAAATTTTTTAATGTTTTATTTTTTAATGTTTTTGAGAGGGAGATAGAGACAGTATGAGCAGGGGAGGGCTAGAGAGAGAGGGAGACACAGAATCTGAAGACAGGCTCCAGGCTCTGAGCTGTCAGCACAGAGCCTGATGCGGGGCTCAAACCCACGAACCATGAGATCATGACCTGAGCTGAAGTTGGACGCTTAACCGGCTGAGCCACCCAGGCACGCGGGGAGTGTTTTATAATCTTTAAAGATTTTCCTACTTGGGCAAGACTTTTTGTCCCACTCATAATACTTATACACACTTGCAAGCGTATTGGTGTGTATACACACACACACACACTCATAAAAGTTTATGAGTTTTATCCTGTACAGAGAAAGTTCATAAGAATAGTTCATAAACCTCATTCCTATGCTACCTGCCCTGCCTACTTGATTCCTGCTTCTTCAAACCCACCTGTCTACTAGAAAAGAAGAATGAAGTTCCTTGTGATACCTATGAGATTCATACTGAGTTTTTTTGTTGTTGATTTTGAATGACAACTGGTTAAAACAAAGGCATGCCAATGCTACATGATACAGATACATGGTCCCCAGTGCCTCAGTTTTCTTGACTATAAAGTAAGAGTAATCATAGTACCTCCCTCCCTCACAGGTTCTTATGAGGACCAAATAAGGTAATTCATGTAAAAGACTTGGGATAGTGCCTGACACATAATGAACACTCAAAATATTGTACTATTATTAGTATACAATGCCATAAATTGCACAAGACAAATTATCATTGAGTTGGGTTACAATTCAAATCAAATCAATAAATATACATTATCGACTATATGAAATTACTATTGTAAAAAATAGATGTTCATTAGTAGATGCTCAGTTCCTACTCCATTAAATGTTTATCGGCTATCTGAGTGGCCCATGGAAAGTCAGGGTTAGCCTATTATTCTGCTTTCACTGGCTTGGGACTAAAAAAAAAAACAGGCAGGAAGAATGCAATCATTCAAACTGGGACGTGTCCAGAACATGAGATTAAAGAGATCTATTAATAAATTGTGACTTCAGTAATTAAAGGTACACACATAGGCATCGTGCATGGTAAAATGACCTTTTGTTAATAGACTGTCCTGGCAGAGAGGGGTGTTCTTTTAAGCTTTTTAGCAGCAACAAGCTGCTTCCTAGTCAAGAATCTTAAAATAACTATGTCATTACATAAACATTCTACATCCACCTTATGCCAACCCTTGTTCTGTTTCTTTTGGAAGAGAATGAAATAAGATGAATAGGCATGACCCAGGAGCCTGTGTTATAGAATGCTAACATTCTGTAAGATAGTGGATGTTCTAAAAACTGTGAAAAAGGGTCAGTGTTAAAGGCATGGCTGACCTTTGCAAGATTATTTTATTGCAAAGGTTCTTTGGTTTTACAAGCTGACATGCCAGAGTCAACATAAATAAGGTGCTAGGGGAATATTGCTACAGAGGTAAGAGCATAAACTTAGGTAGCTGTCTCAGTGTGGCGAACTGGGCCCTGGAGAGGAGACCAATCCACATGGCTAGATAAACAGTAAATATGGCCTGACCAACAATTCAAAGAGCACTAGGTTTCTTGTCTCCAGAATTAAACTGAATTAGGAACAAATCAGATATAGTGACCATCTCATATAGGCAGGCATGAGCTCTAGGCAGCTTCAGCCTCGGAGAAAATCTGCATTAGTGGAACTCCAGTGGCAGTGAGCCAGGTCAGACTGATATTTGGGTCCAAATCAAACAGATCGCAGAGGATAAAACAGACTTTTCGGTGAATAAGAGGAGGCCCAGCCTATAGGGAATCAGCAGTGAGACAGGGAAAGAGGAAGATATCTAGGGATGGTTTGGGCAGTTAGCATGGAAGAAACTTGACAGAACATGATTTATAGTCAGCTGGAGGCACTGGAGAAGAGGGGCAGAGATGAATGACTTGATCTGATATCTAAGTAGGATTTGGTCACAAAGAGCCAATCAAAAGACCAGGGATTAAAACTGGAACCAAGAAGCAGACTAACGAGATGTTGAGCCACCGGGAGTAATTCTCCCAGAAATAAGGGTTTTATTGGTAGGAGGAAACTTGCTTAATATGTTTCATAACTAGTCCTTAAAAGATGGCACTCAGTGAACCATAGCCTTACCACAGTTAATTTGGGTCAGCACTGTGACTTGCTTTGACCAATAGGATTTGCCAGAAGTGACACTGTGTATTGGGAACAGGGCCTTAAGAGATTTATAGCTTTCATTTTTACCTCTTGGGATGCTCCCTCTTGGAATTCAGATGCCATGTTGCCATGCAGCCCAAATCTCCTAGGGAGTCTCTCTGACCAACAAACAGCACCAACCTGAGCTCCTAACAAAGGCAGCAACTGCTGCCAGCCATGTAAGGAAGCCATCTTGGATGTTCAGCTGAATCAAGCCCCCAGGATCCAGCCCTCATTCACATCACCTGGAGCAGAAGGACCACACAACTAAGCTCAGTCAACTCACAGAATCATAAGAGATAATGGAATAATTATTGTTGTAAGTCTCTCAATTTGGGGACAGTTGTTATACAGCAACCGAAAACCGAGTGTGATGGTTTCAGGGGACATGAAAGCAATATTAAATGAAGCAATGATTACATCAGCAAGCACTGAAAATGGGATTGAATCTTCTTTGAAAATTTTAAATTTCATTCAACATATCCTCTTTAAGAAGACAGAATTTTGCATAATATGTGAAAGAAAATTTCCCCTAAAAATATTTAAACTTTTTGAAAAATAATTTTAATGTTTTTTAAAATGTTCATTTATTTTTGAGAGAGAGAGAGAGACAGATTATGACTGCAGGAGGGGCAGAGAGAAAGAGGGAGACACAGAATCTGAAGCAGGCTCCATGCTTTGAGCTGTCAGCCCAGAACCCGCTGTGGGGCTCAAACCATCAACTGTGAGATCATGACCCGAGCTGAAGTTGGATGCCTAACTGACTGAGCAACCCAGGCATCCCAAACTTTTTTTCCTTTTAATGTTTACTTATTGTTGAGAGAAACAGAGAGTCAGAGTGTGAGTGGGGGAGGGGCAGAGAGAGAGGGAGACACAGAATCTGAAGCAGACTCCAGGCTCTGAGCTGTCAGCACAAAGCCTGACGGTAGGGCTTGAACCCATGAACTGTGAGATCATGACCTGAGCCAAAGATGGACACTTAATTGACAAAGCCACCCAGGTGCCCCTGCCCTCAAAAATATTTAAAATCAACATTGTTTTATGATAGAAAGGCAAACAATTTATTTAAGAATTTCTCCTTGTTGTATTGCTATAATTCAATTAAATGTAGGATGGGGTTGGGGCACCTGGGTGGCTCTGTTGGTTAAGTTTCAGACTCTTGATCTTGGCTCAGGTCCTGATCTCACAGTTTGGTTAGGGAGTTGGAACCTTGTGTCAGTCCCTTGGGGAGCCATGCAAGGAGCCCTACGTCAAGTACCACGTCAACAGCATGAATCCTGCTTGAGATTCTGTCTCTCCCTCTTGCTGCCCCTCCCCTCTCTCTCAAAATAAATAAATAAAAATAAAAGTAGGACAGGGTGAAATAAAGTTTAAAAGAAAATGCCAGGTTTCCCAGACAGTTTCACACAAAATTATCAACAACTTTTACTGATATCATGTAAGACTATTATCATGTCTTCTCATGCAAGACATTGCTGTCCCTTAATTTTCTACTATAACTAGACATAGGATTTCTTGCATTAAACTTCTCAACCTTCGGAAAGCCTCTGCTCATCACTGTTATGGTTTATTTGCCATTACCTCTGTGTTTGTTCCAGAAGCCAACAACTAACGAAGCATTATGATGAGCATAAGTGCCAGAGGATAGAATAAGGTCAAAAGAATGGGTCACTTGGGGAAAAAACAGAAATGGGGTCTAAATCCTAAATCAACCCTTCAAGGATTAATGTCACAGCCTTTGCCAAAACACCAAAGTGAGTCCAAGTGGGGCAAGAGAGGCCAAAATGAATCGAGGTGGGCTAAGGTGAGTGGGCTATGTTGAGCCAATGTGAGTCAAGTTTTGGAAGGCAGGAAATCAAGACACCAGTCAGAATTCCCCTGATTACCTAGGGTCCGTGGCCATCCAAAGGTTTGGAAGCTATGTCATCAAATAAGGAAAGATTTAACTGTTATGTCAGGGTCCAAGTCTGCCAAGACCTAGAATCATGAAGATCAAACCAATTATGCCAGCAGACAGAACTCAGAAATGATCTCAAGATTCTTTCATACTCTATCTGGGGATAGCAAATGGTAACCAGAAGAGTATAGACCATAGCCCATAAATATTTGGAGAATTGAATGCTTCTCTTTTGCAATTAAAATAATCAGGCTGTTTTTCAAATAGAGGATCACATGATCTTGAAGTCCTATCACCTCGAGTTTCTAGAACTCTTGAAGTATGAAAGGAATACTGCTTGAATAATTCCATTACATGTATTCCCATCATTTGGCATTCACTGATCACAAAGCATGTCTTAGTTGGCACAGAGCACAAAACATTATAGGGAGAGTTTTCTCCATTTGCAGAATGACCATGACTGACATCAGTCTACATGACTACACTCTTCTCTTCGACTATCTTCACTACAGAGTGCCTTCAGGAAGTAGG
This sequence comes from Crocuta crocuta, assembly GCF_008692635.1. Lineage (NCBI taxonomy): Eukaryota > Metazoa > Chordata > Mammalia > Carnivora > Hyaenidae > Crocuta > Crocuta crocuta. Next base: position 10,008,751 of record NW_027532203.1, on the reverse strand, counting down.
ACAGTCACTCCGAGTCATGAATTAAAAGCCTCTCATCCTTTCACATATCTTTCTAAAAGGAACTACTAGATGAAAATAAAAGCCACTTGAGGGGCAATATTTAATAAGAATAATGACCAAAAAGTCACTTTGATTGGACCAAATACTGACCTGTGTTTGGAATGGAAGATTTCCCACTGCAGATTCAAATCTCAGAAACTGACAACTTCAAAGTACTTTCCAAAGGTTTTGGCTTGAAGTCCTTTATGTTGGGCTGGACGCCTGACTTGACACACAGTGATCCATTTGCATGAGTGAATTGTTACTCAATTGAATGGTGAACCGTTAAAATTTCTGCAGAATGTGATGGCACAAATCTCCCTACTCCTTTGAAAAGTGTAGCCAATGAAATTTAGTTCAGTGACCAGAGCAAGAGCTATTGGGTTTTCATGAGACTTCATGGCTGATCATAGATCTGGAAATGGTGTTTCTTCATATGGAACTATGTTAAAACCTCTTAAATGTATACTAATGGAGAGAGTAACCAATTTGTAAATGATGTTTTTTTTAAACAAATTAAGCTTACAAATTTCAAATGCATACAGTAACTCTAGTTAACAAAATACTGACAAACAAAATTCATTGGGGACCTACTTTAATGAATAGAGGGATTAATTTTTAATTAGTATATTAGTTGTTTACTTATAAATGGCAACAATATTTTAACTCATAAATTCCAGATTAGCATAATTCAAATATGGCTTTACTGTAAAGAATTCTCTGGCAGTTAACTCAACAAACTTTTATTGAGAACCAACTTTGTACTAGGCTCTGTGGTAGATATTACAGCTGCAAAGATTAATTGGATATAGTCTCTGCCTCAAGGAGTTGAGAATATAGTGAGCAAGAGAAGGATGTAACTGATTGTTAGATAGTGTGATAAATGCTATGCTTTTGTGATGAACAGTATGCTTTCAGAGGACGAGGGAGGTGAGATTAAGTCTACATAGAGAACATATAAGTATTTCATAGAAGAAATAATATTGGATTTGGGTATTAAAGATTAGGTAGAAGCTCACCAAATGAAGAAGAGTTAGTAATGGACAAATGTAGAAGAAAAGCATGATGTTAGGAAGGGGTGAGGTATCTTTGGGAGATTGCATGACTGCAGCAAATAGAACCTTGGAGGGAGGCAGGAGATGAGACTGGAAAGAAGTATGATGACAGACCACTAATGCCCTTGAATCTCTTCTGAAGGTGGCACTTTATCTTATAAACAAGGAGGGGCTAGAAGAAGTTGGAAGACAGAAGGCAATTTGAGCAAATTTCTGTGTGGAAATAATGATTCAATTAGTGGTCCCTACTGCTTCAGAGAGGACTAGGAATTCTATAGTAAGAAAGCAGCAAGAGAGAGTCCATTTCAGCTTTCAACTTTTAAGAAAATTACTAAAAGTCACTACTTTTAATTTTCAAGAACCCATATTTTGCCAGGAATGAAAGGGTTTGTATGTCAAAAGGCAAAGCCCTGGTAGAGCTGACAGATGTTTAAGAACACAGTTAAAAATTATTAGCTATTGCATAGTCTCTGAATCGGTATCCCCCACCACTCACATGGCTTAAGATCAATAACTCTGTGGTACCATATATCATTCTTTTATCAATCTACTGTCTCTTTGGGATGATGCTAAAATAACAATGAAGAGACAATTGGGTTAAATCTAAAAGTATCAATATATCCATGGGGCAACTGAAGAGCTTATCCAGAAATAATAAATTAAGGAGAGAATAGATGAAGTAGTAGGGAAAAACAACAACAACAACACTTTGTTTACCAGATAGACATTCTACAAACTTTGCAGGAGTGGGGCAACCAGTGGGGTTCCCTGGACCTAAGACTACTTGGAAAAGTGGGAGTCAACTCTGAGAGAGGACTCAGCCTCTGAGTGAGCACCTCCAGTGGCCAGAGCCAGGGAGCCTTGAGGGACCTAATCCTGCTTTCTCTGACTGTACCCATTTCAGTGAACATTGCTGATGTTGCTTGCCCCTAGAGGCTCCTTGTCCCTTGAGGACATCTTGTCAACAGCTGCCTGCACTTAGACAGCAGGGAAACATGCCCAGGCCTCTAGACCATTCAGTTCAGCCAAATCCCCCTAAGTGGAACAGCCTCCTCTTCAAACCTCTAGGGCACCTAAAAGACTCAAAAAGAAAGTAAGGCCTTCATACACACAGGAAGTACTGTGAACAAGGACATACCTTATGAAAAAGAACGTACCTTCATACTTCAACTTAGAGGAGAGGGGAGGAACTTGGAGATTGACAGGCCAGCCTGTGATTTCACGTCAGCCATAGCAGTGGAGAAACCCGCTACTGTAGAATATCACATAAACGTATTTCAAGATATATCCACCAGATCCCTGTCCTCAGTACATTTGCATAATGCCACAAAGAATTTTTATTTGCCTCTGCCACACAGCAAAGCTGGGCTTCTGACCTCAACCAGTTCTCCCCAGAGGATGCCTGTGGACACTTTATAGTCACTCGGGGAAAAGGCAACTGGGACTTAGGGAAAGCATTATGTCATCCAGGTAATCATATCCATGTAAGCACATAAGTGTAGGCAATTGATAAAAGCACAAGGGACGTGTGAACACAGTTTTGTCTGTATCCATCAGTCACGGATATTTGAAAATAACCATTCTTCCAGAGGCATCTGTGTGACTCAGTCAGTTAAACATCTGACTCTTGATTTTGGCTCAGGTCATGATCTCACCGTTCATGAATTCAAGCCCTCCATCAGGCTCTGCACTGACAGTGCAGAGCCAGCTTGGGATTCTCTCTCTCCCTCTTTCTCTGCCCCTCCCTCCCTCTCTCTCTCTCAAAATAAATAAACTTTAAAAAAAGAAAATAACCATTCTAGTCTAGTTCTGAACCATTCTTCATGTCTAGTACTGAAGTCTACCAACTCCCTAGCAAAGATTCAAGGCACTCACAGTATAAAGTCCTAATCTCTTTCAGTGGATGAATCTGGGTACAAACATGCACATTCATCCTTTACCAGATTTCTTTAGTTCCACCAAAGTGAAGGAATGCATTGAAGGCTAGTAGTAGCAAGTTCCAACCATATGAAATGCATGCTCAGTTCTGTTGACAGAAGTTAGGCACTGCATACCTAGATTTTCCTGTTTTCCATGTACAAGCGCCTACAAAAAGATAAATGGAAAACAAAGACACAAGCCATGACCTCTTCTCTGCCCTCTAAGACTGGAGAATCTGATAGAATCCCCCAAATTAAAATCTAAAAGTGTTGATTTTATGAGTCCCTGACATATATGTCATAGAGCCTTAGAAGGGAACTCAAAGCTAACAGAAAAACTTTTTGCTTCAATGAATGGGACATGGATTATGTTTAAGAGAGCAACTTAGAAGAGAACTGAATAACTCCTGAACTTTCTGGAGGATGGCTAGGAAGAATAAGGCCTCTAAACTAGAAATGGTATGATCATTTAGTAGAGAACTACTAATAACTGCATAATCCATATATTTGCACCTCTACATGGCCTGAAACCAATAACTCTCAAATAACCAATAAAATCAATAGCCTATTTGAGATGATGCTAAAAACAAACAAATAAAACAAAGAAGAAAAAGCTGAGGTAAATCTAGAAGTCTTAATATGCCCATAGGATAACAGTATCTCAGACATTGTGTTCATATGTAACAGTCATGAACTGGGGTTGAGTTTCACTACTCTCTTGTTAAAGAGATCTCAAAGCAGTTTTGTTAAATTTTCCCTCCAACTAAAGATGATGAAGGTCTTTCCCATCCACACTATCATTTTTACTCTCTCATATTACAGGCCCCACTCTCTTTTGAGGAGGTATGCCTGCCTTGTCAAAGCAAGGTTTGAAACACACAGGACACTTAGAGGGTCTCAATAAAGCCTCAATCACAGGTGGGCCTCACTCGTGATGTACACCGAGGACCCCAAGATTCTAGCCTTTTCTGAATTTGAGATAAAATCAGGGATAATGGAAGAGACCTAAGACTGCTATGGGAGCAGAAAGGGCCTCTGGGACTGGCGAGACCACTGGTGAGCCCCAAATCAAGGTGGAGAGCTAGTCACCTGACACTCAGCTTCACCCACCTGACAATGTGGGACCCTGGGGAACAAGTTATCCACAGTCATGCAAAGCTTTGCATGTGGGAAGGGCTATCCTGGTGGCTCAGGTGCAAATTAGACCCTCGTTCTTTCTACACTGAGGTCTGGGGGAAGAGGGTAGGGTTCTTCTAGGATCCTAGAGGAAAATAAAAGCTCTTTGTGGGGGCAGCAAAGATGTAGTAAGGAGAGGAATTGAAACAGTCTCATAATGTGAATGAGTTTCGTCACATACCCAGTGAAGAGGAAATCTCAAACTCTGTTTACCCCCTACTCCAGTACAGTCAGCAGGGATTTTATGTTGACAGCACCTGAATCTCCTCCAGATGTCCCAGGCCTCAAGTCTTGCTTCATGGGGTTTGCAGATGCTCTGACCATTAACAAGGGATTTCTCCACGTGGGAACATGGTTGGGCTGCATCTCTGGTATGGGGTCATGACCGCTGCAAGGGAAGCGCCACCAAGGGAAGGGTAGACAGGTGTTGATGGTATTAGGAAGCATATAGATATTTCAAGAAAGTTCCTTCTACATGTGGTTGAGAAAAGAAATTGTACACAGAGGGAGCAGGGTGTGGATCAGAGGTAGAAGAGGCAGATGCAGGGCAATGCAAGAGGGAGGAGCTCAGACAGGCAATGGCAGTGGGAACGGAGGAACACCTTTTAGATGTAGCAGGTTGAGGGTGGGAGACATTAAAGGAGGTAAAGGAGAGAAAGGAGTAGATTAGGATGACTTTTAAGCTTTAGCTTGGGTGTCAATAGATTGCAATGTCATGTTCTAAAATAAGAAACGACCTTTTAAGGAAGAAAATAATTTGGAATTCTGGAGACAAAGCCAGATTGCACTGGAAAGAAGGAAGAATGTAATTTAAGGAAATAGAGGTTTAAACTACAAAAGTGAGGACATGAAATGAAGGTGAGAGGTGTAACCTAGTACATACTACATGCTACCTACTACTACACACTGCATATTACATACAGGGAAACTTACTCCCGTGTTCTTCAATCTAGTCGCTGGTTCCAGCACCTGACAGTTGAAGAGGCACATGAAAGATCCAGGAGATTCTTCATTAAGCTCCCCAGTTATGGCCTAACCCTCTTTTCTAATTAAAGGAAGCAGGTTACCCCCACTCCCTAACACACACACACACACACACACACACACACACACACACACGTCAGACTCAATAGATATTTTCTGCCACAATTTTTCTCGTTCTACCTCCAGCAGAAAAGAGAAAGAACTGATCACCATTCTCCATAGAATTTCCCTCTTTGGAAATCAAAGTTAATTAACATTTACTGAACCTTTCCTGGACACGTGGCATAATGCCAAATTCCTAAAGGAAAATGAGAATGGATGTGTAGGTGTAAGACTAAAAACACATCAGAGGAGAAGAAGGAAGCCAGCTTAACAGGTTAGAGCCAAATTTAGCTCTCTTCTTCCCATGCCTGCAAGACTCTGTCCCATCAGTAAACAAACACACTCATAGTAGAAACCATTTGCATGCAGACATGCATAGTATTTAAGGTCCTTAAAATCAATTCATAGGCTCAAACATGGAGCCATCTCTAATCACCTTCCTACAAGTAGTAAAAGAACGTGAGTATCACGTTTGAAAATCTTTCTGCACTAGTATCTACCAGCCCAATCCAGTCCCTCACAGGTCACAGACTTGGAGATGCTACATCTACAGGTTCACCCTAAGCTACTCCACATATAAGTCCTTACCCCTCATGTTCATTGCCTTCCCTTTGCTAAGGGAAGTTCTTAACCCAGACTGCCATTAGTATGATGGGGTGTTAAAAAATACAGGTGCCTAGGCTGCCCACCCACAGACTTTTTATCTATGGAAGTGGGGCCCAATTAATGATATCTCTGTTAGTCTCCCCAGAAGATTCTAATGGGCAACTCCATGGGATACCCTATATCTCTAGACCAATAAATCAAACCTGACTCCTATCAACTTTTCCAAATCTGCCTCCACCCATTTCCTATAAACACTAGCCACTGAGGCAATGGCCTGACGGTTCCTATTTCTCCCATTGCTCATACATCCACCTGGGACACATCCCTTCACCCTCCCCCCCAACTCCCCTTTCCACAGAGTACATTTCCATCAAGGTCCAGTTCAAGCCAAGCTGAAAGTAAACCTATTTCTAAACATGCATATTCTAGTACCAGGCTAGTTCAGCATCTTAGTTTACTTGTGAAGAGAATTTTCACCAGGATCACTGTTTGAAGGGATCAATATGATGGGGAGAGACCCATAGTTATTGTCCATTACTGTCTAGGTTTGGGTGTGGGATTACATTCACTGGGCACACTGTATACAGTTCAAAGACATCCAGTATGTGGTTAGTCCCCAAATTTAAGCTTCTCTCTTATAGCAGTTGACTTATCTACCCTGCACTCAAAGTCATCCCCACTGAAAGCATGTGTAAGACCCTTCAAATTGAAAACTTCCTCACAAGGCAGCATCCAATTGTGTATAACCCAAAGGAAGTATCAGTCACTGGTTCTTGGATGAGATGAAGTGCCAATGGATGAGTTGAGACAGAGGAATCAGGGAAAGCCTCAGAAAGTGTCTGCTCTCTGGATGGTCTCACCAAATACGTAGATGTAAGTTTTTTCTTTATTCTTGACTTAAAAAAAAATGAGAACATAATCGTACTTTTGTCTGCTCTCTTATCTGAGACATGTACCCAACAGTCACAACTGACCAATTTTTGGTGAACCTTCCATCTTCAAGTGTTAGGACCCAGGCAGCCTGCTCTCTGTGGGGAGACTACTCTGGAGAAAGATCTTTCCCACTGCCTTCTACCAGCTACCTGCCCTAACATAAGTGAACTGCGTCTAAACAAAGTTTCTGCCCAAGGATGTAAGGCTGGGGATGAACTAGTCCTGGATAGTTGAGAGCAAAGTCAGGTCCTAAGGCAATCACGTCCACCTCACCGACACTCAGAATCTCTATTGATTCTGGAAAAAACAGACTAAGCACCTGTTGGAGGCAGAAGTTTTGGCAAGAGGATCTCTGAGAGGGAAGTGGGTGTAGGGCTTACAAATACGGTTCCTATGGGAAGTGAGAGGCCCTCTGCCTGCCTCTAAGGTTCAAATAACCAGGCTGGTGAAAGTCAAAGCCACCTCAGTAACAAGCATGGGAAACGGAAACTCTCTTCTGTGACTTCTGTTTCCAGTGCTCTTTCCTCATGAAACTAATGTTAATTGCATGTCAATTATACTCATCAACATTTTTTTAATAAATAGGTATAATCAAAAGACAATAGCAAAACAGAAAAAAAGAGGATATAGTTTCCAGAATGCATTTTATCAAAACAAGGATCAGAATACTCTCTTCTCAAAGAAAATTAAATGATCATATGAACACTCTTTAGCATTCTTCTAGGTCACAGAAGTCATTTGTCCGAACACAGAACAGTATGTTTACCAATAGTTTGAGTTATACTTTTGGTTCTCATTGCACAAAGTTAACAATCTAAAGCAGCATAATCAATTTATTGTCAATTTATGAAACATTTTAGACAGTAAATGTAAGGTTTAGCATATGATGCCATGTATATAAGGTTTAAAACTGTATAAAACAATAACACATATGTGATGGAGAATGTTTTGTAATGTAAGAAATATTATTAAATCATAAAATCACAGAAAGGAAAAAGAGAGTTTCTGGTGTAAATTCCTTCTTGGAGATCACATTTGTCCCTGAAATGGCCAAGAATCTGGACACCTGTAGACTGAGTATATATTTATCCCATAGTAGGAAAATAGAGTCATTTTCTTTTTTTTTTTTTTAATGTTTTTATTCATTTCTGAGAGAGAGATCGGGACAGCACCAGCAGGGGAGGGTCAGAGAGAGAGGGAAACACAGAATCCGAAGCAGGCTCCAGGCTCTGTGCTCTTCAGCACAGAGCCTGAAGTGGGGCTCGAACCCTTGAACTGCAAGGCAAGATCATGACCTGAGCCAGTCAGACGCTTAACCGACTGAGCTTCCCAGGCGCCCCAATAGAGTCGTTTTTTTAAGTTCCCACTCCAACAACACATACATTAGTCCTCATGCCATCATTTTCCCGAGGACTTTGGTTATGCAAGGTGACAGAACATGTTCTCAGAGAGCAAACTTGGCCTGGCTCTCCCAGTGATTTAAGGAACTTGCTTTGGGGAATGTGAAGACAGGGTGAGAATCAGGAGCTATAATATGAAAGTCCGAAAGGCCAATTAAAATGCTCTGCAGGAAATTTGAAAGGAAACGATTGCAAAGGGATAAAATTTCACTAAGTATCAGAACTTGTGCACTTGCTCACACAGTCTCTCTCTCTCCCCCTCTGTTTTTCTCTCCTAGCCATGTGAGTGCTTACGTGTGCATATGTGTGCATACACACACATACACGACAGAAGAGATTTTTTTTCACTCTCATTTCCCTGATGATGAAACTAAAACCAGACAGGTAATGTCAAGGTCATAGCTAATGATTGGCCAAGGTAAGTTTCCAACCTAGCCATGTGCACATAGGTGTCATTCTTCCTTGCAAAACTGCTCATACGGCCTTGCTGAGCCGGTTGCTTTCCTTTTCATCAAACTGCTCACTGGTTCCCATGCCTAAGCCAGTGCAGAGGTTAAGAGAGAAGGCTCTAGGGCTAGAATGCGGGGGTGAAATGCCCAGCCCCTCCACTTTCTAGCTGTGTGATCTTGGGCGAGTTATTTAATCTCTCCACACCTCCATTTCCTTATCTATAAAATCGAGGTGATGATCATCCTGTCTGTCTCAGAAGTCATCAAAAAGAATAAAGAAATTAATACAGGTAAAACATTGAGAAACAGTACTCGGCACTATTGGCAAGACAGAAACGTGTACTGGGTCAGGCTGCTATGGTTATGGAGTTGTCTGTTTCTATAGCATTGTCTAGCCTGTCATGACCAATACAGTTCAATAAATGCCACTTAAATTGATTTTAGTGGAATCATTATGCATAATGTAAGTGGCAGGAACTATTGCTGAAGGGGCCTATGGTTTTTTGCTTCTTCTATTATGTCCCTAAATTCAACCAACTCTTCTGTAAAGGATTATTTTCAGTTATGTTCTAAAGATCACATTTCTTCTGATGAATAACATTATTTATCAATAAACATATTACTGTATCATCCATGTATCAGCACACCGCAGAGCACATAATTAGCTTAAGAAATAATTTTTCTCTTATTTCACCAAGGGATTTCATCAGTTGGTGCTACTTGATCCCATTTTTAAAAAGTAGCCTGTGGTACACACAGATCTTTTATTTTAAATCTTCTAAAAACTGTTATGTTTCTAGACGAAAGACAATAGAGATATCTAAAACTAAATAAAATAATAAATTCCTAAGAAGTCCATTTTCAATAAATGATGAGACTCCAAAACATAAGAAAATCTGTCTTGGGCATTCCCATCTGAACTGACAGCCTCATTATAATGTCTATGAATGCACCTCACAAATTCCAACATCCTCAGCTAGAAGGGAAACTGCCAGCCTTGACTTTGGGTTTCTATTATTTCCTGGTTGAATCCAGGGAGTTAAAAGCACAACCCTTCCTTTAGCATGCAGTTGGCCATTGTAGATTTATTTCCCTCAGCTCTTTGAAGGAGAGCAAGCCCAAATGAGAAATTCATAGGGTGCTGATCTGGATGAAAAGAGGGATCCATCGCTGTATCTGCAAAAGCATATGTGACATGGGTCTACCATCATGTCTTGGTACAAACCATAGTAAGCCTCTGCAAAGATATGAAACAACTAACTTTTAAAAATGCCTATCAGTTGCCCACCCATCTGTATCACATAAATACATAATTAACTTTCTAAACATGGATATTTTGGGCATTTAAAAATGCATATTAATTACTTGATATTTTGCCCATCCTGGGATGTTTCTGTAAATACTGAGTTGAGAGACTTCTTAAAATGCACAGAATTTACTTGGTCATCTTCAGTGGTAATTGACTAAGTATATAATTAGAGTATTTTTAAAACAGGTATTATAGACTCCATAATCTTTAATGAACTTTTGGATCATTTTAACCTAAGGTGTCAAGACTTAATTAGAATTTGAAATTCATGGATCATTGACCAAGGCACCATAATTGGTTTGGGCATATGCACTACTGCAGATCACCAGTGAGCCAACTCCTTAAAACAACCTCTCAAAAATGCTATGTTAAAGGTGTGTTGATTCACCCACTTGGAATACTTCTCACAGAGAATTAAGCATTTTAACAGCTCTAAAGAAGGAATTTTAATTTATCCCCAGTTGGTGTGGGAAAGCTAATTTTTGCAAATGAATATCAACTAATTAAAGCAAAAGGAATGATAGAAATTCTAAAAATCACCATTTTGCAATCTAACCCCCACCTATGAAAGCTTTGATTTGGACAGGGGGGATCAACAGAAGCCAAAACTGTTAGATAAAATGTTGTGGAGAGGAAAGGCTAGGTCCAAGGTGTCTTATGCCATCCCATTGATTACTTGTTAATTGCAAAGGAAAAAAGAAACCTTTACAATAGAGGGATCAGAGCATCTTATTTTAGCATTACTGTTAGTGGATCTCTCGATGATGTTCTGAGATGCAATATGCCATAACCAGCAACGCCTATGAGGTCTTCTTGTTAATAATTTTTAATTTGGTTATAATCAAGCTTTTACACCTAACCTGCAGTTTTCAGGAAATCGAAGAATAAAAATCATTCCAAGAGGAACAATCAAACTAATCCAGGACAGAGGGTAGTCCAGGACAATGTCTAGTCATTTCAAAAAAATCAATGTAGTGAACTTTTAAAAACTGAGGGACTGGGGCACCTGGGTGGCTCAGTCGGTTGAGCGTCTGAATTCGGCTCAGGTCATGATCTCACCACTTGTGGGTTCAAGCCTCACATGGGGCTCTGTGCTGACAACTCAGAGCCTGGAGCCTGCTTCCGATTCTGTGTCTCCCCCTCTCTCTGCCCCTCCCACGCTCATGCTCTGTCTCTCTTGGTTTCTTAATAATAAATAAATGTAAAAAAAATTTGAAAAACAAAAACAAAAGAAACTGAGGGACTATTCTAGATTAAACGATACTAAAACCAAAACAAAACAAAAAGCAATAACAACAAGAGATGCGTGAACTTTGGATCCTCTTTTGATACAACTATAGAAGATGCTTTGGGGACAGCTGGGGAAATTTACATTTGGATTGGCTATTAGATTACTTTAGGTAATTATTGCTTGTTTTCTTAAGTTCTAATGATGTTATAGTTATGTAGGCAAAATGTCTTATACTTTGCTGAAGTATCTCTTCATGATGAATACAACTTATTCAAATCCTGCAGCATGCAGACACAGAAAGGTATAAAGCAAATATAATAAAATGTTAACAATTATACCTAAGTGGTAAGTATACATGTGTTCATTAAAAAATATTTCCAATTTTTCTTTATGTTTGTAAATATATATATATGTATATATAGTGATTTTATATAAATATATATATAAAGTTGGGGAGAAAAAGAATTCTTGCCTCCATTTTCACATATTATATTTCCTGCATTGTCCATAGTTTTTATAAGAATATGTATGTATGTGTATCATAAGCATATTTCCATGGAAGTGTGTGTATTTAACAGGGTATGACACATAGCCCTTATTTACTACTTGTGCTCATTTGGATCATATTGAATCAGAATTTATTTATACTATTTGGTGCTTCCAGAGATGTGTTTCTTTTTGTACCGCCATAAGATTCAATTCATTCATTCTAGCTGTGTGTGTTAATTGAGCACCTACTAGGTGCAAGGCATAATTACTAGTCCCCAGCAAATAATGGTTAGCAAATGCAAATGTTGAGCCAGATGTTGTAAATCTTACAGTCTAATAGAGAAGAAAGATTTTCATCAAATTATGATGCGGCTAAATAGTAACAAACTGTGTTGTATATGTGTCATAAAAGCAAAGCTCATGGACCTATCAAACAAAAATAGAAGAGTCTGGTTTAGTGTAGGAAACTCATATTGAAAGGTGAAGAGAGAACAGGCGTTTAACTAGAGGAAGAAAATGGGGAGGGAAATAAAGTCTCCAAGATTGAAGGAAGGATGGCTAGTTTCAGGAACAGAAAGGCCAGTGTGGTTACAGCAGACACCCCAGAGGATATGAGGGTGCTGATTTGGCCGAGGGGTAAAGAGCGGCCCAATCACTCAATACCATTAGGCCATATGGAGGAGGATGCTCTTTATCCAAAGAGTATTGGGTAGTTTTAAGTGTGAAAGTGACACGATCTGATTGGCATTTAAAAAGACCCTTCAGGCTATAATATAGTGAATGGACTGAAGGGGACCATGAGTGGAAGCTGGGAGGGAAATTTGGAGGTGATTATGAAAATCCAGGGAAGAGGCAATGGTAGCTTGAATCAGAGTAGTGGTGGTGGAGATGGAGAGAAGCAGATAAGTGTAAAAAATACTTAGGGGGCACCTGGGTGGCTCAGTCGGTTAAGCGTCCGACTTCGGCTCAGGTCATGATCTCACGGTTCGTGGGTTCAAGCCCCACGTCAGGCTCTGTGCTGACAGCTAGCTCAAAGCCTGGAGCCTGCTTCGGATTCTGTGTCTTCCTCTTTCTGACCCTCCCCTGCTCACACTGTCTCTCTCTCTCTCAGAAATAAATAAAATATTAAAAAAAAAATACTTAGTAAGTAAAATTGATGGACTCTGGTTGATCAGATAAGGGTAGAGAATGAAAAAGGCACCAAGGAAGGGTTGGTCTCAGAATTCTGTGTTGAGCTATTGAGCAGAGACCACTGAAGGAGAAACATGTCCATTTAGAATGATTCCAAATGATTTAGATGTGTTGCATTGAGGGTATCTTCAAGCCAACAATTTCAGGCCAAGTCCAATGGCTCATTATCTAATTCTAGACCTTCGAAATGTAGTTATAGAACAAAGAGAATTATTTTTCTAATAAAACAAGATTTTACATTCTGAATGAGCTTTTTACCTTGAGGGATGATGCATTATGCCAGCAATCTTGTCATTATTCAAGACGCAGCTGAGGTTCCTCCTTGAAAATTGCCTCTGAGAGCCAATATGTAGCTTCTCTACTTTCAGCCATGGATTCAAAGGGTGCTTTCCAGTCTTCCCCAAGCTCTACAAGCATCTCAACAGCAAGGCCCACTCTAAGCCTTGCATTGTTTTTTTTTTTACTTTGCTCTATCTCATGACTGAGCTATCTGAGTTTGCTTACCCCTGAATTACGATGGTGTATATTTACTAATTAAATGTAGAAAACCTATCTCATTATTTGCCATCAGACCATAATTTTATCCAATGTGGTCCAGCACGATCATCCAACTTGTTTCCCAAAACAGTCTCAGACCAGTTTGCATCAGTTATCTGAAATAAATCAACTCACAAAGGACCAGAAGAAGAGGAAGAAGACAGGGTAAGGGAAAGTAATAGGGAAGGGAAAGAAAGGGAAGGACAAAAAGGAGAAGATTCATGGATGAAAAAGTGTCCAAGGCTCTGAAAATATATTTTCAGGTATGTTCCATAAGAGCCATTCAGATCATTGCAAAACGTGTGGCCGTTTTGAAAAGGATAAGGTCCATTTGAACAAACATTGACACACAAAAAGATACTTTACATATATGTGCATGCCTGTGCCACAAAACATTAAAAATGTAAAATAAGAATCAAATTAAATAATCTAGCCCCTATGACACAACAACAAGAATTCACTAGAAAACCCAGACCAGCCATTTTCAAACTTCATGGTGCATCAGACACACTTGGAGTATGTGTTCAAAGTGTTGATTTTTGAAGCCTATTGTGTCAGAAACTATATATATTTCATGCCTGGGTAGCTAAATGAACCATAGGTAGAAATTTCTAGATCCCTGTACTATCTGTGTTCTGGTCTTGGCTCTGTCTTTTGATATCTGGTGATCTTGGGAATGTCATCTAACTTCTCAGTCCTGACACTCTTCTGTAAAGGATGGAAGCTGATTTCTAAATACCTTCCTGTTCCAGAATGCTTTGCCTCTGTTAAACTTTGCTGCTTTTGTTCTCTGAGTGGCCCAGGACACTAACCGTTATTCTTAGTCATGTACATAAACTCTGAACCCCACACTTGTTCTCTGATTGGCTAGACAAACTGAGCTCTGATCTCATGTTCATTCTCATAATTCAGATAGTCAAAACATGAGTGGCCTGGCCGGATTTGCAATCTCTCACTTTGTTTCCCGGATCACCAAACTTGATAATGATTTGACAGAGTAAAGGATCATGTAGAGCTGGGATCATGTACCCCAGGGAGGCCTCCAAGGGTGCGAGGGGGATAGATTAGCACAGAAGATAAAGGGGACTCCAAACAAGGAACCCCAGGAGGAAAAACATGAGAATAAGAATGGGCAAAGAATGCCTAGGGGTCACTCTATTGTGATCCGAGTATTTGTGTCAAAAAGTAATTGGATTCCAGAGCAGCATTGAAGAACTCTGGTCAAAGTTTAGGTTTGCTCATATCCTGATATCAAAGCAGAGAGGAATACAAGGCTCAATGAAGAATTCTTGAAGTCTGACACTGTGCTGACACCATGCACTGGAGTAAGGTTCTCTCATCAGATAGGACAGTGATGACTTAACTCACACTTTGCACATGTCCCACTTGAAATGCATCCTATACATTGGCAGGCACAGACATCTGCAAATGAATGCAGGTAACTACATGGGGAAGAGACTGAATGTGCCACCAGAGACCACTCCTTCAGAAGTGGGTAGAGAATTAGTTCATGCAGGCAGGAGACATTTGGTTGGGCCAGGGATTTGCAGCCAACGCAGCCTCTGCCATGGTCATGAGTCACAGAACTGGCAGGCTCTGAGTACACATGCAGCCTCAAGACCCTCTATGCTTGCCAGTTCTGCCGAGTATATGGTACCCAACCAATGCCCACTTCTTTAAGGAAGATTATTTGAGTGGAATTTTTCCCTTGGGGGGAAAATACAAAAACAATAACAAAAACAAAAAAACTCCTTCATAGTAGATTGATAAAATGTTCCCAAAATTCAAAAGGAAAAAAGAGTCTACTTCATCCATGGCTGGGATTTTCCTTTATGGAAGATAATTTAGACTGAAGGGGAGTATGTTGGCTGCCAAGTCTCTGAGGACAGGCTGCTGGCAGCAAGTTCTCTGAGAAAAGCAGCAGATGGCCTCTGGAGAGCACAAGGAGTCAGCCAAGATTTCCCTGGAGAATCACTGAATGGTTACTTCAGGCACACAGCCCTCTAGGCCCTAACCAAGTCCAATATTCATTTAGAGTTTTAAAGCCTAGTATATGTGAGCGTTACATGCCACAGAAGACAATGGTCCCACCCATTAACGAGGAACGAATTCTTCTTCCCAAAGGCAGCCTGGTTCATGTGTGACGTCACAATGTCTTACTTCTCCTAGACCAAGCCTTGAGCCAAGTGCTAATACTAGTTCAGTTGACCTAAATGGATATTTTCAGAGGGCTCAGGACTGACTTACCCACCCTACTCATGTCAAGTTAGCTCATTGGCTTATTTGCTATGTTTGCTAACTTGAACTAGAGGCCATGGGTGTGACTAAGTTGTATAAACTTTTCTGGAGGCAGTTTTATATTTCTGGAGTTCACCAAAAAGAGTTTTGTTTTTACCTAGTGCAGCCTGAAACTAGGCTAAATCTTATTTTAACTTGGAGTCAACTCACAAACATTCATGGATACTTATTCCTACAGGGAACCTACCTTTTTAGGATGAAACAAAAGCAAACAGAGAACATTGCAAAAGAAGGAAGAAGAGGAGGAGGAGGAGGAGGAGGAGGAGGAGAAGAAGAAGAAGAAGAAGAAGAAGAAGAATCAGTAGCAGCAGCATGGTCATAGTGTTCTTTTAAGAAGTTATCAATAAATGGACATTGATGAGTACTGATGGTGCTCAAAACCATTCCATGATGTTAAGAGGAAGAATGTGTTCTCAAGGAACATAAAATACTCACACATGAAATACCTGTACTAGGAAACAATGCAAAGCATAGCTGGATAGACTGGTTCTAATGCCTTGGAATAGACAAGGTATTGTTTTGCAAATATCTACTATAGTATATGTGTTTCATTTGGGGATTTTGAGGTTTGGTGCAGTTGGCTACCTCTGTAGAGAAAACCTCCCACACCCAGTCTGCTAAGGAATTCAGATACCTGTTGGATAGGTCAGATACCAAGAGGGATTTGTCAATCCCTCAACACAGGAACTGTTATTCATCTTAGCTGAGCATTTTGGGCTTAGTGCAATAGTGAGATGTTCCAATCTGGGCTGTCAAATCATTCATTTTGGAAAGCTTCAGACATACTGTTCTTTGCTCGATAAATATGAATATACTTTGCATTTAAAATTTTTATTTTCTATATTGCTCTTCTACTTTTAAAAACATCTTTATACTTGAAAGCAAAGAGATCACATAACAGGGACAGGAAGTAAAGCAAGACAAGTTTCTGATATCTCCTTGCATGCACCTGGCTCGATGCCTTGGTCATACTGCTCTCTCTGCATGCATTGCCCAAGGGCTCATCTCTAGATGCCCAAATCTCTTCATCATTCAAAGCCTCCATCAGCTGTCACTTCTAGGAAGCCCTTCCAAATCTCTATCTTGAGCAACTACGATCTCTCCCTAGAACTTTCACTGATTCTCTCATAGCATTTAGCACATTCCCTGACATATAAATATTTACATATATTGACTCCTATAATATATACCATGCATGTCTTAAACAACTTAATACCCCTTGCTGCATCCAAAATGTATCACTGTTTCTTATTAGCAGCCCACATTTGGTAAATACCTATTGGAAATATTTCCTGGATAGATAAATAATTAATTGATCAGTGCAAGCAGATGCTCCCAAAGAATCTAACATGTATATCCAATCAAGACACAAAAATGGGGGAAAAACCATGTGTACAGTTTAAGCAGATATACACCCTATATAAAAGTGGTCCATATTTCAAATCATTGCTCAGTTCATTTGGCTTAGTTTGCCTCTTCAAGACTGCTTATTTAAAGAACTTCTTTTCTTTCCCTTGAAATTAGGGGACTAATTGGGAAGTGGCCCTATTAAAATGTAAACATTTCTTGAGAATTAGTTGTGGGCAAGGCTCTCTTTCTTCTACGACTTGAAACTCAGTCCTGCTGGGAAATTTTATGAGAAAATAAGAAAAGCAAATTATCAATAAAGCACTGCTGCCCCACCCAAATATTAAAAATAAATAAAAGTAGATATTAGTAAAATGGGAAAGAAAAGGCACAAAGGAATATAATCTAGCAGTAGATTAAAATGAATATGTGTAAAATGGTATGAGTATTAACTAGAATGACTTTTTCTCTAATGACCAAATTTAGGGTAAATATAACTGCTACCATTTCTTGAGTACCTACTATATGCCAGGAAAGTGGAAAACACTTTTTTATATATTGTTTATATTATATTTTATATATTTATTTATCACAGCACTTCAAAGTCAATATTATTATTCCTATTTTAGGAATAATATATTTTTCTTTCCTCAAGAGAGGAAACTAAGGCTCACAGAGGTTAAAAAACTTGCCTGAGCTAATATAACAAGGATGTATTATAGCCATTATAACTCACTACCTTTTGCAATAAAAGCACATTATGGATTCTCCATTTCTTCAACACTCACAAGCTTAGACACACACATATCTCAGCCATGTATCATCTCAATCTTCTTCTTAATTAGGCCCAGCTTCAAAGAACCAACCTGTGAGCTGTAGCTGAGAAGTAGAGAAAGGCCCAAGAACTACCATAGATAATACATAAAGTGAATAACCCACATCAAGGTATCCCATTGTTGACTATAGGGTTTATTAATATTCCTGGCTGCAATTATCTCTCCTATTACATCAAAACTGCTTTTATACACTGCATGAAAAGAAAAATGCAATCAAGGTACACATTCACTATACACACACACACACACACACACACACACATTCTCTGTGCCTCATCCAACAGGAAAGAGCCCACAACATTTGAGCCTGGGTAACCCTAGGAATGAAGAGGCTTGGTTTGTCTAGAAGAAATCCAATTGAGTTTGTAGCCTAAAAAGAGACGAATCTGGAAAAGTTTCAGCTAAGCATTCAAAGTTCCCACTCTTATCTACCTAAGTTTTGATCTCTCGTCCCTTGCTCAAACTACCTTAAAATAGTCTGTAAATACATCCCAAATCTGGTTGTTTGGTTGTTGGGTGAAATCCCTGACCATGCATACAAAAGGATGATTGGAACAACAGCCCTCCCATACCCAGGATACTCAATGCCCCCTGCTGGAGCAAGGGAAAGAAGATTTATCGGGGGCAGAGGCTATCACTTCAGCTTCTATAAGCTCTGATCTCCACCATCCAGAGGTACCTGAAAAGGTCACTGGGGCAGTTGGAACAGATGTGAGCCTGGTTGCCATGGCATTTACATCCTTGAATTTTGAGCTTTTGCATGGTGAATAAAATCATCGACAGAAACAAAATGGCAACCTACTGAATGAGAGAAGAGATTTGCAAATGATATTTCCAATGAGGGGTTAATTTAGAAAAGATATAGAGCATTTATACAACTTAACACCACAAAAACCCAAGCTCGTTTAAAAAGTGGGCAGAGGGCTTAAAGAGACATGTTTCCAAGGAAGACATACAGATGGCCAACAGACACATGAAAAGATGTTCATCATCACTAATCATCAGGGAAATGCAAAGCAAAACCATCATGAGATACCACCTTATAGCTGTCAGAATGCCTAAAATCAAAAAGACAAGAAATAACAAGTGTTGGCAAGCATGTAGAGAAAAAGGTGTGCTTGTGCACTGTTGGTGGAAATAAAAATTGGTACAGCCACTGTGGAAAACCCCTATGGAGATTTTTTAAAAATTAAAAAAGAAACACCAGGGATGTGTGTGTGTGTGTGTGTGTGTGTGTGTGTGTGTGTGTGTGATGGAATATTACACAGCTATAAAAAAGGATGAGTTGTTTTGCTATTTGCAGCAACATGGATGGACCTGGAGGGTATTATGCTAAGTAAGATAAGGAAACTGAGAAAGACAAATGCCCTATCGTTTCACTCATATGTGGAATTTAGAAAACAAAAACAGGCACATGGATGACTCAGTTGATTATGCATCAGACTTCAGCTCAAGTTCATGGGTTCAAGCCCCATGTTGGGCTCTGTGCTGATGTCTCAGAACCTGGAGTCTGCTTCAGATTCTGTGCCTCTGTCTCTCTCTGCCCCTCACCCACTTGTGCTCTCTCTCTCAAAAGTAAGTAAGCATTTAAAATTTTTTTAATAAACTAAAAAAAAAAAGAGAGAAGAAGAACAAAGGAATAAAATCCAAAAAACAGAATCAGACCTATTACTACAGGGAATAAACTGATGGTTGATAGAGGGGAGGGGTGTGGTGGGTAAAACGGGTGAAGGCTTCCAGCTCTGAAATGAATAAGTCCAGGCATAAAAGGCACACATAGGGAATATCATTCAATGATATTATAATAGTGTTGTATGGTGACAGATGGTAGCTACACTTGTGGAGAGCACAGCATAAGGTATAGAGAAATTGAATCACTATGTTGTACACCTGAAACTAATGTAATATTGTGTGTCAACTATACTCAAATTAAAAAATATTTTAATTAAAAAAATAAATTACATTGTGAATATCATCCTGTATCATTAAAATAGTCTAATAATTTTTTGCATTTTGAAGCACGGTGCCTCGCAATAATCTATTTTGCTCAACAATACATCAAAGAGAGTGTTTCCTTGCTTTTCTAGGCATATGGACATGGCAGCTTTTTAATGTGGTCCAAATAAAGTCTAAATATGATATTACAACAGCAAAGTCAGCAAAGCAAGAGGTGGTACATCTCTGGGTGCTCAAGTTTGCATCTCAGTGTAAGAGACAAGATTTATTAGGACTTGGGAGGCCAAGGATTAATAGAATGAATCACCTTATTTCCCCTAAAGGTTTGACCCAGTGTGTGATTTGTGCCTGCTAAGCTGATATAATGATGAACAATCCCTTTTATTAATGTAGCTAAAAATGGATCCTGTGGTATGACCTTATATAACCTGAAATGACACATGGCAACTGAAGGCCACTTGTCCCATGAGCTCTTGGAGCCAAAGTTAAGCTGGTATCTAATGAAAACTGTAAACCTGGGAGCATTTACCCTACCATCAGCATTGCAACTTCATTTAAGTTAGAACTTTCGGCTTTAGTAGCATAAGAAAAATACACACAATTGAAGCCAGGTTATACTAGACAAACATTTTTAACATGGATCCTTCTAACTTATTCTTCAGTGCAAAGTGCTAAGTGTTATTAAACAATAATAGCAATTAATTTGTAAGATAGCTATCATTCTGAAAACTCACATTTTATATATCAAATAATGTTACTTATAGAAAATTTTTAAACAACTGGCACATTGCAGGATATAATACTGTTTTAGGTTCTTTGAGACCAGAAAGTTACAAAAAGAAAAGTGAGGAGAAATCATCTGTGTATCATAAAAAGTCAGAGACTTATATATAAGTCTGGGGTAAAATATCATCAGAGTTAAGGGACACTTCAAGGTCACGCAGCTTAGGAGCAAATATAAATAAACCCAGTTTTCCTACCAAGTCCCAGTCCTGAGACTGCAGAAAGAATAATAAAGTGAAAAATAAATTTTTAGCTAGTGACATGAATCAAAGACAATCTGGTTTCAAGCACGAGGTTGGAAATAAGCACGGGGTAGGCAAGGAACAGAATAGTCAGGAGACTTGGCACAGGAGGAATAAGGTAGAGAGTTGTTGAAGATGAAGTCTGTAAGCTCAGCGGGGGGTATACCATATGGTTCTTATAAGCAATTTACATTTTAGTCTAAGAATCATGGGAAGACCTGAGCATGTTCTAAACAGAGGAATGATGTGAAATAATGTATACCTTATAAAGCTCACGCTATTGCTAGACTGAAAAGGATGAGAAATGATGGGGAACAGAAACCTGGAGACCAGCTAAGAGTGTAATGCTGTGCTCTGTAAGACATGACAGTGGTGCACTCCTTGCTACAGAGATTGCAATTTAATTGTTCTGGAGTAAGACCTAAACACACCTTAAAAGATGTCTAGGGAATGCGAGTTCTATCCAGGGTTGAGAATCACTGGTACAGTGTAATAGCAGTGGAAATGGAGAGAAATGTACAGATTTGGGCTGCTTACAGGGTAGATTCAAGAGCACTCGATGGTGGATTAGATGTAGAGAAGGAGAGAAAGAGAGGAGACAAGAAGTATTTCTAGGCTTTGAACCTAAGACACTGAGTTGATGGCTCCATTTCATGAAACCGTAAGAAAACAACAAGCTTGGACAGAATGGAAAGTAAGGTTCTGTTTCAAATACAGTAAAACCTTGATTTGTGAGCATATTGGTTCCAGTAACATGCTTGTAATCCAAAGCACTTGTATGTCAAAGCAAATTTCAAGAACCATTGGCTCAGTTGCGATCATGTGACTTTCAGCATAATGTACTACTTGTAAGACATCGCTTGCTTATCAAGTTAAAATCTATTAGAAATGTTTGCTCCTCTTGCAGAACACTCACAGAACAAGTTACTCACAATCCAAGCCTTTACTGTATATTAAATTTGAAGTGTCCAGGTGAGGATGTCCAATATTCCATTGGATATTCAACTGTGGAGATCAGGAATGAGGTCAGAAGTAGATATGTATGTGTGTGTACGCACGAGTGTGTGACCTGTGCATGTGTGCATGTGCACCCGATGGATACAAAGTTGGTGTTTAAAGCATTGAGGACTGAGTGAGAAACTTAGAAGAGGGTGTGTTGAGAAGAAAGGAGAACCCAAGGCTGAATCTTGAGATTCTCCAACATTTAGAACCCTGCAGAGGAGAAACAGAGAGGTGCTAGGAAAATCGGCACACACACTGTCTCCAAGAGAAAACAAAAACAACTTTCAAGAAGGAAGGAGTCACTGTGGCTGAGACACCAAGTGAGATGAAGACAAAGAAATGGCAGCTGGATTCCACAATGTGAAAATTATTAGCAATTTGTGGAGAGCAGTAAGGAAGAGGGCCAATGGAGAAGGAAGGAGGAGTTGACTGTCATAATGACCATAGAGAAGATTTCCAAGAAGGAGACCAGAGACACACACAGCAGCTTGGGAGCAGGAACTCACATGATCTATCCGTTGAGGCAGGAAAGGCGGCCTAGGGAGGAAGCAGAGGTATGGATTCTGGTTGTTCGGTAGGTACCTCATCTGCTGCTTGAGTCCGTTTTCTGAGTAAAGTAAGCAGTGAAGTCACAAGTTGATGGAGCGGCAGAGCAGGAGGGAAGGGGAGTAGTTGTTTCGGAGAACGGTGTAGCAAAAATACCAAGGAAGCGTTGTAGGAATGCTGACTGTGTGCCCACTGGAGGTCTGTGGTAGGAATTTTGAATACGAAATTGTCACCACAGGTGTGTTTTTTCTCTCTAACAATGTCCAGCTGTTTGTGTTGAGGGACAAAGTGTGTTGGTAATTGAGTTTAATGAGGGTGTGAGTTGGCCAAGTAGATATAACAAAGTGAGAGAGGGGCAAGGAAAAGCGTCTGCAAGGGACCAAAAATGGACCAAAGTAAGTAAGGAGGAAAGTGAGAACAGCATTGAGGTGTGGGGTGTGGAGGGATAATGGACCAGGTCGAAGATTAAATGTCTTGATTGGTAACATGGAAGGCAGAGCCAAAGATTTTTCAAAAATACATCATAAAGGGATAAAGAGATGGAAATTGTCAACAGAAAGGCAGGTCAGAATAAAATGTTATTACCCACACCAAGACAAACGAAGGGCACGTTTCAGCTCACCAGACATAAAGAGACACGCTAACTGATCCAGGATGAAACAAAGACCTTCCCCACACAGGATAAAAGAGCAAGAACAAAAAAGGAGTCAACATTTGATTTCTCATCGCTGTCCCCGGATTCAAGAGGACAATGGTGTGACATTTTCAAAATGACTTTCATAGGTGTATTAAAAAAAAATACAACCTGACTAATGCAATCCTAGTACAACAGTAACAGCTTATCAAAGGTTCCGCTGAACATGGTAGTATGGGCTCATGCGAAACTTCCTACCCATGTGTAAGATAAATGACTGAAGTATTTATGGGTAAAGTTAATGTCACAATGAACTCTTAAATGGTTACAAAAAAAAGAGAGAGAAAAAGTAAATCTGACATCTTAACAATTGGTGGAACGAGGTGCATCTCAGGTGTTAATTGTATTACTTACTAGTTTTCAGTAGATTTAAGCTTTTCAAAACAAAAGTTGTGGAATATAATAATAAAAGGCAGAGCCATCTTCAAAACCAAGGTGAATACTCCATGTATCAAAAATGAAATCACAGGGGCGTCTGACTTGTTCAGTTGGTTGAGCTTCTGACTCTTGATTTCTGTTCAGGTCATGATCCCATGTTGTGGGATTGAGCTCCGTGTTGGGTTTCATGCTGAGCATGGAGCCTGCTTAAGATTCTCTCTCTCTCTCTCTCTCTCTCTCCCTCTCTCCCCCCCTCTCCCCCCCTCTCCCTCCCTCTGCCCTTCTCCCCTGCTTGTGCATTCGTGCACTCTAAATTCAGGGAAAAAAAATGGAACAACAAAAAGCAAACACAGTAATAAGCAGGGAGGAAGCAGAAAGCCCAGCGNTCTCTCTCTCTCTCTCTCCCCCTCTCCCTCCCTCTGCCCTTCTCCCCTGCTTGTGCATTCGTGCACTCTAAATTCAGGGGAAAAAAAATGGAACAACAAAAAGCAAACAGTAATAAGCAGGGAGGAAGAAGAAAGCCCAGCAGACTCTGGGACTAGCAACAGGCGAGGTTGTCCAGGAGATGAACTCCTGTGGGGACCGAATCTGCTTACCAAAAGGAAAGAGCTGAGCCAGGTGAGTGGCATGAAACTGCAGGCTAGGGAAGAGCTCCCCCTGCAAGGAACGGATTTCTTAAAGCAGCAACGCTGCTCACCGCCCAGGACTGGGGATCTTTGCTGCCCTGCTGTCTGAGCAGACAGAAGGCACAAAGCCACTGCCTTGGGAATTTGATTTGTGAGATCTACGCAAGATGAGCGTCTCAAAAAAAAGACACGATTCTGGACTGGGATGATGGTGGTTCATCAGGTTTCACAGGCTACCCCCTCCATCCTCACAGCAACTCCCAGTTAGGTGGCATCCCCCATTTTACAGGTTGGGAACCAGAGGCTAAGAGATATAAAGTGACTTGCTCTGTGTTGTATAGTAAATGGGAAAGTGGGGGCTTTTCTAAACCAGGCTATCATCATCATCATCATCATCATCATCACTATTACTATGAACGTAATACACGATTACTCAATTCACAAGACAGGTTAAAGCAAGTACGAAGGTCAATAGAAGCGGCCGGGGGAGATATTGGAACTTGGCAGGCCCATCAAGGAGAGTGCAATTTACACAGGAAGAGAAGAGGGGTGCATTCCAAAGGGGGCACGTAAAAGAAGAAATGGAAATGGCAAGGCACAAAAATGTGTTTAGAGGACTTGGTGTAGAGCCGCCCAGCTGCAAAGGAGCACATGCTCTCCAATCTGCAGGAGCTAACAAATGACTCCCGGAGCCAAACAGCAAATGAATTCGCATTTGTAGAAACGCAGGTTCAGTGGCTGCAGCACAATCCTGAAGAAATGAATGGGAGTTTTCTCCTCGCTGTCAGGGGCATCCTCCTGGATGATTCATTGACAGCTCTCCAGCCAAACCCCAGTTCCTTCTGGAGACCGTGACCCTTGCTGTGCCCCCGCCACCACAGACCGAGCAAGAAAATGTATTGTCTTCCTCTTTTTCTTCTGAGTTCAGCAGCTGCTGGACTGCTTGAAGGAAATCGTCTTTACCTAAAGCGTAAACCTGAACTTCTCTGTCTGCCAGGGTCAAAGCTTCACATTCTTGGCCCATTCTGGGAAGTGGTACTTCAGAGGCTGAATTGAAAAAGCTCGTTACTCACATAGCACTGGGGGGCTGTTCCCTCCTTCTTGCTCTTTTTTTTTCACTTAGTGGCTTTCTGACCACATTCCTCAACGCCACAGCCCTGTTCTCGTGACAGCTGGTGCGGTAGCCTGGGACGGGCAGTGTCTCTCACATTCAGGAGCAGAGACCCATCACCCTAAAGGGAAAGCAAACTGAGCTGTGTCGGTGCATAAATTCACGATTTGTGCCTCCATTCCAACAGTCCCACAAAGACAAAGCCTGTATGAATTGTTGGGGAGTTTTCTGTAAATATGATATGGTATGGTCTGGTCACTCCCTTACTTCAAAGATTTTTGTGGCTTTCAGAGAATGAAAGTTTTATTTTCTAGTCACAGAAACACTAAAAGTTAAGTTTCTTGGGGCGCCTGGGTGGCTCAGTCGGTTAAGCGTCCAACTTCGGCTCAGGTCATGATCTCACGGTTCGTGGATTCGAGCCCCGCATCGGGCTCTGTGCTGACAGCCAGCTCAGAGCCTGGAGCCTATTTCCAATTCTGTGTCTCCCTCTCTCTCTGACCCTCCCCTGCTCACGCTGTCTCTCTCTCAGAACTAAATTAAAAAACATTTAAAAAATAAAAAAATAAAAGTTAAGTTTCTTAGGACTAGTTAGCAACAATTTGTGGTGTCCTCGCATTGGGGCTGAAGCACTGTCCGCGAAGAATTCTAGAAGTCAGAGGTTTTGTGGAATTAAAAATCAGAGTCATCACCCCATGAGTACTTCCTATGTGCTAGGCAGTGTTCTTAGTGTCGTACATAAATCAGCTCAGTTAATTTTATTTAATCCTAACGACGACTTTTTTTCATTCATTCATCAAACATTTATTTGTTGTGTGCCTGTTACATCCCAGACGCTGTTCCAGAGGAATGCAGACACAAAACGAACGGAATGAATAAGTAAATCACATAGTGAGGAAAGAAGTGATAAGAATTATAGAAATAATTGATCAGAAGAGGGTGGCGGTTGCAGAACCCTGGAGGAGGCTGGGAGGGGTGTGAAGATCTCACTGAGAAGGTACAATGTAACAAACCGAGGACAGCGAGAGAGTGAGCCGTGCCATATGTTGGAGGAAGAAATATATAGGCAGAACCTATACTGATTTGGATTCACACAAGCAGGGAAAACAACGATAATTTATTGGAAGAATTATAGAGAGGTTACTGAATTTAAGGGGGAAAAAGTGGAAATCGGGTGTTACTGTTGTGCTAGGCAGAATAACGGTTTTCCAGGGTTTGTCTGTGTCCTTATCCCAGGAAGCTGTGAATTTGATAGATTACACGGAAAGGACAATTAAAATTGCAAATAGGATTAAAGTTGCTAATCAGCTGACTTTAAAATGGGAAGATTACCCTGGATTTTCTGGGTGGGCCCAATGTAATCATTAAGGGTCCTTAAAAATTGCAAGAGGGAGGCAGATGAGAACCAAAAGATGGAAACGTGCAAAGGGCTTGTCCCAACATTGCTGGATTTGAAGATGGGGGAGGAGGCCATGCTCCAGTGAGCACGACAGCCCCTAGAAACTGATTCTAGGTCGGGAAGCAGATTCTCCCCTAGAACCTCCAGCAGGGGACGCAGCCTTGCCTGCACCTTGATTTTAGCCCAGGGAGGCTTCGCTAAATTTGTGACAATTTGTATAGCAGCTACAGGAAAATACCACAAGCTTACAGGACAGCTCCCAAAGGCTCATCAACCACAGGCTCCAGGAAGTAGGCTGATCTTTTCAGATGACCCAGGATGAACCAGCCGTGGCCATTTTCCTTACCTGGGTCAGGGCTTCTACAATCAGATTAAGCTGGTCTCTCTGCAGAGCACCTGGGCCAGGGTGGCTGGAGCTAAGTGGGGCCAAGAGGAAGAAGATGGGATCAGAGTGGGGTGTTGGCCAGGGCTTGCCGGGTCTCACAAGACATGCCCGTGCGCTGTTGGGGATAAATCCCCAAATGACAGGGCGCAGGGATTAAATAACTTTCCCAAGTTTAAACAAGAGATATTTGACTTCAAGCCTCTTTGCCTTTAAAATCCTTGTTTTTTTTTTTAAACTAGCTCAGCCAAACTGCTCAGATGAAACCTGGCTCTTAGTGATGCCGTTGCCACATCGATGCGTCACCAAATCCCTGCAGTGGTGTGTCCAGGTGACCCCATTTCTTGATGACATAGTGTTACTCAAGGGCACTGCACCTTCCATAAAACCATGAGAGCACTGCCCCTTGTTTCAGGATGTTAAGCAAAGCCATAAGCCATAGCGTAGACCTTCATCCGTGGACCTTCACTCATTAACATTCTCTTCCTCACCCCTTCCTTTTCCACTCTTCCTCTGCCTTTTTCCATCACTGAGGGACCAAAGGGATTTTCCTGACTCCTCAGCCATAGATTCTATTTAATTAAACAAGGAACCTCTACATGACTTAGTTGGACTTGCTCATGATCTTGTTGCTTTTTAACCACACTGAACCCAAGTTTCTATGTTCTCGTGCTTTGAGATTCAAGTTGAGCTACTCTCTGCGTGTATGTAGGTAGCAGGCCATCTGTTATTTCTGCCTGCCAGCATTCCTTTCCTCTTCTCTTGCTAAGAGTGTCCTCATTTTTCTGTGAGAACCACCCCACCCCCATGCATCCAGTCTTGATAGCTCTGTCAATCAAAGTGTCACAGCCTCTCTGGCCAAGAGGTGGGACTAGACACCAGCTTAGCCAATCAGACTTCCTGGGAATTTGAATCTAGAGGGCAGTGAGCCAAGTATGGAAAATGGTCGAAGCTGGTTCACCAACATATTTCATGGTAAATGTCGTTTCTGAGACCATGAATTGTTGGGGAGTTTTCTGTAAATATGACAATACCCAATTTGCACTTTTTCTTAGAGTGAGTAAGCTCTCCATAATCTTCCAACAAATTATTTTAAATTTTCCTTGCTATGTCGACACAAGTCAGTGTCGGTTACTTGCAATTAAGACAAATAAATAAACTTAACTGATAAAATCTTGCCTCTTGACTAACTAGCTTAATTTACTTAGGCTTTAATATTTCGTGCTTCAAAGGCTCTTAGCTCTACATGTTACTAAATATGGCTACCCTCCATTAATTAAGATGTAGATTTTGCTACTTAACATGGAATATATTTTTCTCTACATGTGTGGGGCTTTTTTTTTATTATAAACCCCAAGTTTGGAAGAAAGCAATTTATCCTGCAATTTATCTGATAACCAACACGCTTCCTTTATCTAGCCCCTTCCCTTTTTAAAGAAGTAAGTGAATAGAGATATGGTCCAAAATGTCAAGCTAGGCTCCCTTTCTTACTTGCTTTATATTTTACAGAAAACTCCCCCCAAATCCATCTACTTATTTATATGGTATCTGCATAAAAGTAATATTCTGCAATAAAGGTGCTATGTACTCAGGAGATCTCTTAAAAATACAAAATGGTACTTGGAGAGGGTCATTTATTATATGTTAATATCTTTTAGTATTAATACTATTATTTGGATTACTTTGTCGTAACAGTGGTGAAACATAGCCAAAAATTTTAAATTGTGGCCAATGGCATATAAGCAGATTTGCTGCGTATGAGTCCCATTTTCTTTTCCTTCCTACAGAATAGATCATAGCTATGATGTCTGGAGTTAAAGTAGCCATCTTGTGCCATAATTTGGAAATCACAGACTAAGGCTGGTGGAGCATTAAGAGAGAAGGTGCCTGAGGGGCGCCTGCGTGGCTTAGTCGGTTAAGCGTCCGACTTTCGCTTAGGTCATGATCTCGCGGTTCGTGGGTTCGAGCCCCGCGTCGGGCTCTGTGCTGACTGCCAGCTCAGAGCCTGGAGCCTGTTTCAGTCTGTGACTCCCTCTCTCTCTGACCCTCCCCTGCTCACGCTGTCTCTCTCTCTCTCTCTCTCTCCTAGAAATAAATAAAACATTAAAAAAAAAAAAAAAAGAAGGTGCCTGAGCCCATGATGACTTCTTGAGGCTGTTCTGCCAGCCCTAGGCATCTACACTTTTTTATATAGATAAAAGAAAAATAAGTGCTTATCTTGGCTAAATCCATGTTACTTGGATTTTCTGTCAGTTGCAAATACCATAGGACTCTAAACCCTAGGTGATCTAGCTAGTTATATTCAAAATGGAGTACTTACCTCCCACCCCTACTCTTCCCATTTATGCACACTTCCCTTAGCCTCCTTGGGGGATTTTTAAATATGATACAGGATAAATTGCATTTAACTGACAAAAAAAATACCATGCAGCACACATGTTAAATATTAAACATGCTCAATACATCTATGTCAATGAATAGATTGTCAATGGATATTCCTAGATAGGCTCAGACTTGAGCTTCACCTCACTCACACCCACGAAGGCTCTATTCTGTCCCTGATCTACAGGGCAAGGTCTCAGGCCGGACTGGCCTCTGTATTCCTGCCATGCAACTTTATGGATTTCCTGGAACTCTCTAGAGGACTCCAACCTTGGGTCTTTTTCAAGGTCATATGGTTTTAATCCTGACTTCACCACATATCTGCCCTCTGGTTTTGGGAAATGTATTGAACGTTTTAGTGTCTCCATCTCCTCACCTACAAATTAGAATAATCTGATAGAGTTGTCATAAGGATTGAACAAATACATGGAAAACTCTTCTTGTCTGATGTAAAGTAACTCCTCAAACACTATTATTTGAAATTGTGACTATTATTCCACTCAAAAAGAGGAAATGTGAAAGTCATTGAGACCTTGAAAAGAGAAAACTCTGCCATTTGAGGAGACAGGTCGACAGGAGCAGTGATGGAGTACTATCTTCCTAATCATCACTGCAAAACCAAGGCCCTATTTCATGATAGGAAGATATCTTTGGGTGCAAAGATATATATCATCCCCATTTCTCATCCTTTTAACTTAAAATAGCTTTGTATCAAGTAGGTCTTGTCTCCTTAAGAGTCCCAGAGGTTAGAAGCAATGTCTTCCTAAAAGGAAAGATCCTCGGAATTAAAGATGGCTTACTCATTTTCGTGGTCTCCGCTCCATCTTGGCTTGCTCTGATTCCCTAACTCACCAGTCTCTCCCGGGGCCTCCTGGGAAGTCAGATGAACTATAAAGAGGCCAAAACAGCCTTCCCCAACTGACCTGGAGAATTTCTCTCTCTTCAGCCTTCAAGAATACGCCTAGATTTTCTGAAATGAGGACTTTGCCTACAGTGTTTTGCAAGTGAGTAATATTTAAAAACGTTTTTTTCCTGAAATTCTTTTCCCTACCTTACAAAGTCACTTGCAGGAATTTATCTTAATATAGATTTTTTTAAAGTGTTCTTTTTAATAAACAATCATCTTCGAAAGTACATAAAACATGGCAATCAATTCTCAGCAGAACTATTTTCTTTCCAATTAATATAAAATTATGATGACAGAGAATTGAGGATCTAAGGGATCTGAGCTCAAGCATTTTTTTCCTAAGGAAAAAACAATGTAGCCCTCATTTAACAATGTCTCTTGGTGGCTTTGAACCAGTTCCTTCTCACTGTTATCTGATTTTGGCAAATTTACCAGGAAGACAAGATTACAATGCCCACACTCTTCTTTTCAATCTTTCCAGAACCTTATTTGTATCTCTATGTCAACAGAGTGAAGGAAAGATAGTGTTTCATTTGGAGCGGCCCACAGCCACTGGCATGCTCCTTAATTAGTGTCTGTGACCAGTTAGCATTGTTTAGGTTTCATTCCACACACTTACCCAGAAACGCACTCCTTCTCGGCTGCTGTGGTATGCACCAGCTGTCTTTAATCTCTCAGGACCCAATTCACAGACCAAAAATTCTGTTATGAGCACAAATGTCTGAGAGTGGACATTTGTTTATTTTCTGCTTAGGAGACAACTTTCATATATTTCTCCCGTTAAAAAAAACAAGTGAATAAATAAATACCCAAATAAACACAACAGGCAAAAAGCAGAGTATCTCACCTCCAACTAAACTAAAGTTTGGCTCACATAGAAGCTTCACCTCTTTTTGGTCTAATAAATACTGCTCTTCTCTTAGAAATAATAAACTCGTTCCTAAATGCCATCTTGAAGACTAAACAAATCCATGACAAAGAGGAAGGGCATAGAAACTTATGGTTTCAAGCAAAAAGGTCACTATTTCCATTGGCCAACCCATGCACATTCCAGTTCTTCTAAAAGTATGCCACTGAATGTTACCTTAGTCCATCTTTTTTCCTAAGTGTGTGAACAGGAATGTGAGCAGACAGTGCTTGCCCACACGCCTGGATGTGTTCCACTCATTCTAGTACTTGGGGCAACGGGGCACACAGCTATCCTTGTCAAGGTTATGTGGAATTGAATGCTGGTAGTATGGAGATCCCAGCCTCCATTGGAGACTTGACTCTAGGCACCCCTCTCCTCCCCCGTAACCAATGCATATTGTATCACGACCTATCTGTAGGTCATTGTATCTGTCTCTATCACCTCATCATGTTATAACGCCAGCACTCAGTACAGTTTTGGGGATGCAGTGGGTACTCAATATCTGTTTAATTAATAATAAAAAGCAACACTTTATACATGTGTATTATCTGCCAAGCACTGTTCAAGGCCTTTCCAAATATTAACTCACTTAATTTGCACAAAGTTGCTACAGGGTAGCAGTTATTATTGCTTCCGTCTACAGGTGAGGAAACTGGGACACAGAGGGATAAAGTGACTGCTTCCTAAGTGGCAGAGTTGGGATTTAAATACAAGAATTCAGATTCCAGAAGATATGGCCTTGACCACCACACTACACTTCCTCTCTCTGCTCACATCCCAACCCCTAGGCCTATTTGCCTAACCAGGTGATCCCTGAGTTCCCTTCTGTTCTATAGAGTGTGATTCTAGCCTATTAGTCATAGAGAACTTATGCAACACAGAGAATCTTCCATTACCTACCCATTCCTCTCTTAACACTCCTAGGTCTTAAGTTTTTTATTAGATTATATGAGCGAGTGTGGAAACCATGGATCGCCCTTCTTTC
This sequence comes from Crocuta crocuta, assembly GCF_008692635.1. NCBI lineage: Eukaryota > Metazoa > Chordata > Mammalia > Carnivora > Hyaenidae > Crocuta > Crocuta crocuta. Next base: position 9,976,550 of record NW_027532203.1, on the reverse strand, counting down.
AGAAGTAAGAGTCTTCCATAAAAAGACATACAACTATTAGAACAAACAAGAAAATTGCACATGGTCCCCATCCTTCCAATGTCATTCTAATATAAAAATTAGTTTATAGGTATAAGGATTCCTAGAATTCGATTCAATGGCTGGAACTGCACCAAAAATGAACCAGCACAGATAGCCAGGGATGAATGACAGCACAACGGGACCTTAGTAATATGTGAGAGACCAGAAAGCACGGGCTCAGGCCTGAGCCAGCCACCCAAGAAGGTGTTAGGGAGCCACAGAGGGAAGGGAAGAAGTGGAGGCTGTAAGTGTATTTGTTTTTCCCAAGAAGCTAGACTATATAGGAAAGGAGAGAGGGTCAGTGGCAACACCTGGGGCACAGAGGTGAAGAAAGATTTGTTTAAAGATTGATAAATATGTCTATAGCTTCCTAAGAGGTAGCTTGCTGATAGTGATAGTGGAAAATACCAGGTGGTGTGGAAGGGTAATATATAAAATGTGAGTCGGGTCCTCCTTAGATAGGAGGGTATGGGCTGAAGAAAAATAATCTTGAAGAGAAGGAAGGGTGCCTTTTCCTTTTACAAAGAAGAAGTGAGAAAGGTTTCCATGTGGTCTCAGCTGATTTACTTCTCAAACTGGAATCTTGAGGTAACAGGCATACAAAACTGAAAACCATCTTTGGGAGGCTTCACTGACCCCACAAATAGCTTTTCCAGGAGAAGTAAAGGAAAAACCAGCTGGAAAATGTTAGTGGTGACTGAGGCCCCATTCTATAGGTTCAAACAGGTATTCAGATATAGAAACATGGAAATTTGGAGAATGGGACCCCAAACAACTGACGTTGCCCTCAATCAGCCATCTGGGTCCTTAAAGAAAATATGTGTGCAGATAAGAAAACAAGGCTAAGTGACACATTCCTTGAATGTGTATTAAACACCCTCTGTGCAGGGCACAGGTGCTATAGGGATACAGCAAGGAACAAAATAAAGTCCTGTTCTCATGGGATTTACATTCCATCTCCAAATTTATCAAGAAAAGTGTGACCTCAGATTGCCAGCCAAGCTGTCTAATCGGCCTGCTACCATCCCAGAGACCACCCTGAGATGGGAGAATGGCTACACCTGCCATTCTCGATGGCAAACAAGAGAAAGTGAAAGAGGCAGAACGTCTGCCCTCACAATGAAAGCAGAACTGGCAAAGGCCACCTGTCCCAACAAGGGAGAAGAGAAGGAAGTTGCCCACATCCTGGCGATGACCTGAAGATTCTGAGAAGGAGCTTCTCCTGGGCCTTATGCCTTAGCTGTAGCCCTAGATCTGGTGTCCTCTCTGGCCTCAGGAACCTCAGAACAGTAAGGGTCCACACCCATGCATGCTAGGACCCTACCTCAGCACAATAAGGGCACTGAAACCTCTAGACAGTGACCACTTAAATGTCCTAAAACTGGACCAGTTCATAAAAACTCCTCTGTGGGTAGTGGAGAGAAGCTGGAGAAAAAGAAGAGAGAGATCATGAATTCCCTAGCTTCCCAACACCAAAAATGATCCTCATTATGTTCTTTCTCCCATTAACCCCTGTGTTTGGGAGCCACACCAAAGGCCCAGAGTGTCTTGCCTAGGGTCTCATGGGGGGCACCATACCACTCATCAGGCCATTTCTCCAGTTCTCACCGCTATTCTTCCATTTTCTCCTGCAACCAACAAGATGGGCAGTTTCAGCCCACAATGCCTTTTAAACATCTGTTTAGAGTCTCCCAATTCTGTTACCCAGACTCCAAGGTCAGTACTCACCCTAATAACACAGTCAGTATCATGAAATACTTCAAGCTGAGATAGAAAATGGAAGATTCCCCATTGTTTTCCCTTAGATTCCCAAATCATCGTGTGAAAGAAATTAAGTTGGTCTTCAATGCCATTCAGATTTCAACTCAATCTATCTTTTTGATCTTGAGCTACAGTTTGTCCAATGTACATTTTGTACTTGCTGTTTTCTTGTTGGCTCCAGACACTGGCGCTTAAACTGTGTATTCCTTTACCTTTGCTTCAGAAGCACAGTCTCCCACCTGATTTCTCTTCCCAACCTATTTATATAGTTTCTTCTCCCATCCCACCTCTTCTATGCAGCTTTCTCAAGTCAACCTCAGCCCATGGCACTCTCCTTTCTCTGAACTCAAAGAATGGCCACTATTTGTTGCTAAACAGGGTTCTGGATCCAATGCCAATGTGTGGGTGAGTGGGTTTTTCCTCACATATCCAACAAGCAAGTCTCCAACACCAGCTGGTATCCTACAATTTAACTTAAATCTGACAAGCCTACCTGGAAATTTCAGATCCCACAGGTGCAGGGCTCAGGCACACAGACTGCCCCACTCCCCACTTCAGATGCCAGTTCCAAATCCAGGTTGTCACCTGTGCTTCTGATGGACTGGCTACAGATCGAAGGTTCCCATGACCTCTTCCTTGAGTTCAACTAATTTGCTAGAATGGTTCACAGATCTGAGAGAAATATTTTAGCTACTAGATCACTGGTTTATTATAAAAGAACATAACTCAGGAATAGCCAGATAGAAGAGATGTTTAAAGCAAGGTATGGCGGAAGGGTGCAGAGCTTTCCAGCCCTCTCCAGGGTGCCCAAAATCTCTATGTGTTCATCAACCCAGAAGCTCTCTGATCCCCATCCCTGTGGGATTGTACAGAGGCCTCATGACACAGGCATGGTTAATTAAGTCATGAGCCATTGGAGATTGATTCAACCTGCAGCCTCTCTCCCCTCCTTCAAGGTTGGGGCAGGGCCCCGGTGGGGGGGTAGACTCAAAGTTCCAAGGCTCTAATTATAAGATTGAGTCCCCTGGCAACCAGCCCCCACCCATTTGTGATACCTCAGTGCTTTTGAGAAGTTGCCTCCTTAACATAACACAAGATACCTTTGTAACTCTCATCTCTTAGTAAATTTCAGGGGTTTTAGGACCTCTGTGTCCTAAATGGGGAGAAAGTCGAAACAAATACTTCTTACTATAAATCACAATATTACAGAGGCTCTCCCTGAGATTTAGCATTTACGAACATATGTATATGCCTTGCTTCCTCTGATATATTACAACTCCATACGGAAGTCCTCGGTAAGCCTAAACCACCTAAACAGCATCTTCCATAAATTTAGTATGCAATAACCATTTTTATTTTAAAAACCACATATACCTTATTTATCTTATAGAAGATTTAAACAGGTGGCTTCTGTATATTGATTGATTGGATGATTCATTAAAGGAATCGCTCATCTTTATATATATACATACATATATATATAAACTTGGGGTTCATACAGCATGAAAGCCTCAGTAAATGAGGCAGATCACCAGTGCCAACCTACTCAATCATGGGATGCAAGTTTTGAGGTAAATTACAGTATAGCATAGACCCTTTTGCTGCACAGGTGTAGAATCTGAGGTTAAATTTCCTCCTCCACCTATAACACACATAATGAAACAAATATAGAAACAAATAATAGGGAAGTAAGTTATAGATGGTCCTTTAGAAGTCAATTTCATCTGCGCATCTAACCATAAAAGCAGCATCTGCTCTGCTAAATACAGGTGTTTTATATCCTTGTCATTAATTGGAGGGGACATTATGTCATCATACATCAACAGTTAAGGTTGGTTAAAGTGCCACTTATCTCAGGTGCTGTCATTAATCAGGTTCTTTTCAGCTTGGTGACTCCAGAGGCTTGGCTCAAAGCTGCTCTATGTGAATAGGTTTTCCCTGTCGGTTTAAGGTGTCTTTTTATTATCATTTTGAATGAAAACCTTGGAACCCCGACATAAGTGGCCATTAAGATAACTGTTCTGATGCTTCAGAGAAGAGAAACATTTCCCCCATCATCTTCATCTCCCCCTCTTCCCAACGCCTCCACCAAAGAGCCACAGTGGATAGAGGGCACAGCAACACAAGCTGCTCTCTCCTCATGGTTTAACCCATTAATGGATTTCAATGAACCACCTGTAGTACATCTGGCACTTAAACAGAGCTGGAGGGCAGCACCTTCTCTTTCTCCCTGACACCCATGTCACCCAAATGCCTTTCTGGCTACCCCAAATCCACCGTGTGATGGCCATTCCAGCCAAGCTTCTAGGGTGCATTCTTCCTTAGTCTATACTTTCATTGAAAAATACCTGCCCCTTATCATATTCTTATGCCATTAGAAATGGAGTTGTTCTAGGTTAAGTTGTCAGGGTCAAGGATAGTGGCATTTTAAAATATTGGTCTTTATACTCTCATCGTCTAAACTCTAAAAAGTAAGGTAAAATGTCCAGGTACTAGGTTGATAATTCAAGCAGGGCGCCATTTGGTCTCACTCAGGGAACCCCTACAAGGCCCTGAAAATAAAATTCCCTACATATCTGAGGTCCCTTATCACCTCAGCCTGTGCAAGAGGTTGGAAGAATAAGGGGGAGGGAATTTTTATTATTCATTCATTCATTCATTCAGTGGCTATTGTTTTGCCTGTGGGGTGCTAGCATCGCACACTAACAATCAGAAACAGACACAGCCCTGGCTCTCAAGACTTTACAAAGTGAATGGGAGAGAAACGAGTGAAGTAGAAACTTAAAAATAAAAAGATAAAATCATAACCATGCATAGTTCTTCAGAAGAAAATGCTACATGTCCACGCAAACAAAGAAACAAATTGTGATCTCAAGTGTGAATAAAGGTCAGATAAGGGAGGATGGGGAGCAATGAAGAGTGTTCCTCGAGAGGCAATGGCAGGCACAAGGTGCTAAGGGGGAAGAAAGCAGGGAAAATTCCAGAAATTGGGCCCCAAGTAGGCAGAATCCTAAGAGGCCCCAAACGTCCTCATCCCCCTGCATAATTTCTGAGACTGTGAATATGATGGATTTTGCTCCCATGATTAGGTTATATTATACAATGCAGTTAACTTTTAGAAAGAAAGATTATCCAAACAGAGCTGATCTAATCACACAAGCCTTTTCAATCTGAGCCTAGAGGTCCGAGACAGAGGCAGTCAGAGATTCACATCATGAACAGGATTCAGTGTACCATTTCTGGCTTGAAGATGAAGGGGGCCACGTGACAAGGAATGTGGGTGACCACGTGTAGCTCAGAACAACCCTGCTTGGCACCAGCCAGGAAGTGGGGCCTCAGTCCTACACATACACGAAACTGAATTCTGCCAATAGCAGCAATGAATTGTGTGTTAATTTCCTAGGGCTGCCATAACAGACTAGGGGACTTAAGCCGCAGACATTTAACATCTCACTTTTCAGAAGGCTGAAAGCCCAGGAGCGAGGCGTGAGCAGGACTCCTTTCTCTGAGGACTGTGAGGGAGGGCTTTGCTCCACTTTTCTCTTCTTGGCTTGTAGATGGCCTGCGTCTCCTCCCTGTGTCTTCACATCATCCTCTGCCTAACATGTCTGTCTTTGCAATGTCATGTCTTCCTTTTACAAGGACAATAGTCATATTGTAGTAGGGTCCACCTTATGACCTTAGTTTAACTCTATCACATCTGTAAAGGCCCTGTCTCCAAATAATGTCACATTCTAACATATTGGGTTTGGGTCTCACTTGAGGTATTGGGTCATAGTCTATGGTTCCGAATTTGGAGGAGGGAGAGACACAATTCAACCCACAGAACTTAGAAGTGGATTTTCCGTCGGAGCCTCCAGCCAAAAAGATGACTCTACTTTGTGATATCCTGAGCAGAGAAGCCACACATACCATGCCTGTTCTGACCTACCAAACTATGATATAACACATGAGTGTTGATTTAAGCTGCAGAGTTGATGGCAATTTGTTGTGCAGCCATAGAAACTAACAACTCCAGAGCTTGGTGACAGGAAAGGCTGACATCGTGGCAGGGACCAGACCACACAGGGCCATGAAGACAGTGACAAGAAACGTTGCTCATTATCCTGAGAATGATGAGAAGCCATGAAAGGGACAAGGATAATAATGATGTGTTCAGATTTTTGCTTCTCTTCGGGTCTTCTCTTTTCCTCTCCTTCCAAATGAAAATTCATTCCAAAGGACTGGGAGGCTGCAGAGAAAGGTGGATAGTTCGTCGTCCCACATCAATCGTCATAACCTGTTGAAAAAGCAGAAGGGGAAGATGAGGAGAACAGGATGAAGATAAACATTATATTTTGGGGGCTCACTCTAGTCTGATTATGATTCTGAATTCTGGTTGTGATTTAATTCTCACAACAAGCTCATTAGCCTCATTTTATCCAGGATGGACTAAGGTATTAGAAACATCCTCAAGGGCATCAGCTCAGGGAGAAAGTCACTGAGATTTGAATCCAGGTCTGACTGGCTCCCCAGTTCATGCTTCAAACTCAACGCACTAAAACCATGCGCTCATCCAGCCTTGGCCACTGATGTTTAATAGTGCTTGTTATGTCTTGTCCGACCTTGGGAAAGTCCTACTGTAGGACAGGTGTGAGAGCAGAGGAGGAGGCTGCCTTAGCATTAAGGGTCAGACAGATTGGTTCAGCGGAAGAACTGCAACAGACCTCGTGCAAGAGCCCAGTCACCTACCTGGCACGTCTCCGTCATTGTTCTTTTTCTTGCCTGAATAAATTGTCANTGAAGTAACGGGTTTTTTAAGCCCTTCTTAAGAACATCCAAACTCTGAATTGTCCTCAGCACCACCTGGGGCATTGCACAGTCCAGTATTGAGGAATGCAGGATACAGAGCTAGGATCAAATCCTGCCGATCCGTTCCAGGACACTTCTGAAGGTTTGAAGAACACATTCAAGTCACCCATCAACTTATCCTCAATCACTTACTGTGAGAAGTAGAAGTTAAGTTGATCAAATGCCCTTAAAACAATGGTAAATATTTTATGTATTTCCTTCAGTGAATTATAAGAAGTCACATTATATGTTCCTCTAGAGAGAATTATTACATTTTATATTCTTTACCTTCTTTTAAAAAGAAGGGTGCAGTACTTTTCTAGCATTCATTTACATGCCTTTGATAAATTACTGTAACCAGATCAGGGAGATAAAATAACCAGTCTATTAATTACAGTGATTATTATTTAATGGAAAATGGGATTCTAGGCAAAGTGGGTAGTAAGAAGAAAGCTTAGCAATGCATTATATAGATGTGGTATTTTATCTTAAAGAGTAAGATAAGTGTCCAGTCTGTTCTGCAATCTACAGAATATGTTCATTAACTCAGCAAGATTTATATGTATAATTGACCATAATATTTTAACACTATTTGCTTGATTTGGCAGTACATGAGGAACAAGGAAAAACTGTAACTTCAATTAAATTGAGTAAAGCCCTCAACGAAAATGTAAAAGGCCAGGTCTGCCCAGCAACGTGGGAAGGAGAGAGTTGAGCAATGGTTTAAAAAAAAAAATGTTTTCCTTTAATTGAAATGAGGTATTGCTTTAATTTTAATGTGTTGGCAATTTATTTTATAAATGATAGGATTTGGAAAGAGAAATTTCCCCCACATCACTTATCCTCATAATTAATCTCAAATACAGCCAAAAGTGTAATTTTTTATCCCAAAAGTGTAATTTTGGGATAAATGTTAATACTTTCTCAAAGAGAGGTTTAGATCAGGGTCAAAACCTGACTCAACCACTAGCAGACATCAGAGCTCTTCTCATTTTCCTCAGCTCTACAAATGAGAAAAATAGTTACACCTGCCTTCTTAGAGTTACACAGATTAAAGCCTGCAGGAGTCTGCAAACTATGGCCAAATCCAGCCAGCCCTCTGTTTCTCTGTATGGCCCACAACTTCCATTTTCAAATGGTTAAGGGGAAAAAAATCAAAATAACCATGCTATTTTGTGACATGTGAAATATGGCACTCAAATCTCGGTGTCCGTTAATAAAGTTTTATTGGAACAGAGCTACACTTACGCACTTACGTATCATCTCCAGCTGTATCAAGTCACAACAGCAAAATTGAGTAGCTGTGACAGAGACCACAAGGCCAGAGAAAACTGAAATACCTACTATCTGGCCCTTTACAGAAAAAGTTTGACAACCCTGGACAAAAGGAGTAACACACAGGTTCTCAAAGTTAGCTACACATTAGAATCACCCGAGGAACTTAAAAAACCCTTTGTCTCCGTCACACTCCACACCAGTTAAATAAGAATCCCTGGGGTGGATACCAGGTGTCAATAATTTTACATTTTCTCAGAAGATTCCAGTGTGCAGCCAGATTTGAAAACCAAGGGACTAATGTGCTGTGTAAGGGATATAAACTTAACACATAGTAAGGCCTTTGTCACTGTCAGCTGAACAGATAAAATAAATTCTCCTTTTTTAGTCCTCAATCGTGTCAGTAAAAAAATCACTAAATGAGCACTGTGTGTAAAATATTTTATTTCCCTTCCCTCTCTCTTTCTTTCCTGCCTCTGTTCTCACCAGCATGCAAGAATTAAGACAGGAAGAAAAACCAAGTTCACTTCCATGGTTTGAATTTCTAAGCATTCGTGCATTCAGTAGTTTATATTTTCGTTTATTCATTCCACGAATTTTCAGTGTACAGTTTCAGATTCTATACAGGACAGCAGGTTAGGGCTCCAAAGATGTGCCTTCCGAGTAGTAGAGAGGGCATCGGTGTTCTCGAGAAAGTGCCCTATGTTTGGGCAGACCCCCCCTCCCAACCTTGAATCTTCTGTGATTCTCTTAAAATGACTTGTAAATAGGGGCGCCTGGGTGGCTCAGTCAGTTAAGTGTCCGACTTCGGCTCAGGTCATGATCTCGCAGTTTGTGGGTTCGAGCCCTGCATCAGGCTCTGTGCTGACAGCCAGCTCAGAGCCTGGAGCCTGTTTCAGATTCTGTGTCTCCCTCTCTCTCAGACCCTCTCCTACTCACGCTGTCTCTATCTCTCTCAGAAATAAATAAAACATTAAAAAGATTTTTTAAAGCCTTGTAAATATAACCTGACTGAGTTAGTAGCAGTCTTCAAAGTAACAAATGCATGGCATCCTCAACAGCCAATGACAAAAAAGAACACCTGAATGCATGCATAGTTAAGCAACCAAACAATTGATGAGGCGAGTACATATATTCCATATTAAAATATATCGGGAGTATGGAAGAGGGAGGAAAAAAAACTAAGAGACAATACTTTCAAAAGGCCTGTGATCCAGTTAGTAAAACACAGTTAACGCACATTAAATAAGCTGGAAATTCCAGCCACATCCTGAATATTCGCTCTTTTGTCACAAGCAACGAACACACACTAAACCTCTACAACAGGGAGATGGATATGAACAGGGACAGACGACACCAGGACAGAGAGGGGAGGTACACGGGTTTGATTTCACACTATCAGGGTTCTCGATTCCAACGCCATCAGTCACCAGCCACATGATAGTAGGCAAATGACCTCCTTCGCAAAGGTTTGATTTCCTAGGGTATAAAAGGGGAATAATAATTCCTATCTCTAAAAGGTGAAGTACTTTTAAAAATATGTATAACCCTTGAATTTTTCCCCATAGTTCTTACACTGTTGGCTAGAAGATGGTATTTAGAGCCTAAAGCATGTGAGGTCCCCTTCATGCCAAGAACTAGGTTGTGGGTTTTTTAATGTTTTTTTAAAATTTTTTAATGTTTTATTTATTTCTGAAAGAGAGAGAGACAGCATGAGCATGGGAGGGTCAGAGAGAGAGAGGGGGACACAGAATCTGAAGCAGGCTCCAGGCTCTGAGCTGCTGTCAGCACAGAGCCCAATGCAGGGCTCAAACCTACGAACTGTGAGATCATGACCTGAGCCCAAGTTGGACACTCAACTGACTGAGCCACCCAGGCGCCCCTATGTTTATTTATTTTTGAGAGAGAGACTGAGTGTGAGCAGGGAAGGGGCAGAGAGAGAGGGAGACACAGAATCCAAAGCTGGCTCCAGGCTCTGAGCTGTCAGCACAGAGACTGAAGCGGGGCTCGAACTCACAAGCCGTGAGATCATGACCTGAGCAGAAGTCAGAGTAACCAACTGAGCCACCCAGGGACTCCACCAAGAACTAGGTTCTTATTGTTAAAGTCCTTCCTTGAGCACTGTCCTTCGTGGCCAAATATGAACTCCTTAAGGAAAAGGTTTATAATTTTCTAGACACTCCTCAAATTACATCAATGTCCTTTTCAAGACAACCTTGCAAAGTGTGAATTTGGCGTACACTGAAAATTTATGTACCTAACTAACTAAGGCCTTTAAATTACCAGGGGACCTTCTGAGGGATAAACAGACAACAGTTTCTATTTGCAATTTCCCACTACATTAGCCCCAAGCCCGAGTGTATCTTTTGCAACCTTCAATCTAGGAGTTGGTTTTAACTCTGGAAAATGTGTACTCTTGGTGATGTGTTTTCTCCTAAGTCAATCTCCTTTTGTTCAGAAAAAAACTTTGTGTGCTGTGTATATCTATTTATATTTCTTCTTAATATTCCCGCATATACTTTTGTTACTTGCATTCTATTCTAGCCATGACACCTCCCCTTATTTCTGTTATTTAAATTCCTGCATGATCCACCCCATTATGCAAGAAATCATTGCTCTTTCTCTTTTCTTCGTCCAACTTTAAGACGTTGCTTAAACGGCCATTAGGCTAAGTGACGTGTATTTTAAACTCTGGGTCACCACCCTTATTATGAGTAAATCCTCTACTTCCTAGAGTCACTTTTCTTCCTGAGTCTTGCTTTTTTAGCCCTGTGGGTTTTAAAGATGAAAATCATTTTTCAAGCTTTTTCTACATCATCCTTCAAACAACTTTTCTCTAATAGGCCAAATAAGATTCATGGACAATAAAGACTATAAGTGCCTTCATATTTCCTTGATATTTTCATTTTTGATTATACACTTATCTTTGTACACTTGCAAAGTAATCCTCTATGTTTGCCATGACTTTGTCAATTTTTAGTACCAAATAAAATACAGTAAAAGGGGAAAGGAGTCAAATACACTGAAATGATGCATATCATGCAATGAAAATCCGCATGGTAACAGAAACCTCATGGGACTAAACAGAAGGGCCTTCCCTCTTCTAAGTTCTGGCTGCCTCCTCCTCTCTGTCCCTAATAGTCACCTCTGCCGTGAATACTTTACATTTCCATGGATTATACTAATATTTTCACATCTGTAAAATTAAATTCTATCCCTTATGGAACAACTTATAAGAGGCTGACATTGTACAAAACAAGAGGTGTGTGTGTATCACAAAGAGGCTCTAACCTCTGTTTTGCACATTTTATTTAATTAACCAGTGTCAGTTGATTGATTTCTCTTTAACAACAGAACTCAGGGACTCTAATGCATGTCCAGACAAACCAAATAGAAAGGGCTAGCAAGTATTCAAGAAATCTAATCACCTATTTATATTAGTTATCTATCGCTGAGTAACAGATTACTCCAAAACTTCGCAGCCTAAACCGGAAGGCACTAATGATCTCAGTCTCTGTGTGTCAGCGAATCAGGCATGGCTGCGCAGGCCGTCTCGGGCTCAGTCTCTCACAAGGCTAAAGTCAAGGTGTTGGCTGCCTGTGTGGTCCCCTCTCCAGGCTTGTCTGGGGAGAATCTGCTTCCAAGCAGTTGCTGGCAGGATGGAGTTCCTCAAACACTGTGCCACGGGGCGCTCTCCCTCGCAGCTCACAATATGGTACTGGCTTTCCTCACAGCAAGCCAGCAAGAGAACAAGAAGGGGAGTGCAAGATGGAAGCCACAGCTTCTTTATAATCAAATCTCAGAAGTGACATCCCATCATTTTTGCCATAGTCTATGGACTACAAACCATCACTCGATCCAGCCTGCACTATGGGAAAGGGTTCACTCCAGGATGTGGACCAGGAGGTAGGGTCATTGGTATCAGTTTATTAGACACTGCCTACCACTTCTGCCTTACACCTGTCTACCCAAGCCTCCCCATCTCAGATTCACCGGCACCATTCACATAACTTGCCACTTTCTTTATGCTTGTCCTGAAAGTGCACTCATTGGGGAAAGTCTTAGCAGCCCTCACGTCCATCAATCTAAGAATGCAAAGTAATATAAAATATTTTTCAGAAAAGAGATGGTCTTTCATAAGAGCTAAATCTCTTAAAATACAGAGTAAAGTGTGCTAGAAAGAAAATCCTGCTCTATGCCACTCAAAGAAAGACGATTCACAAAAGTGAAAAGTGAAAGATTAGATGAAGATAGATCAGTAATAGAGGAAAATGTAATCTGGAGGTTTTAAAATCAGTATCACAGAAGAAGAATTGAGAGTAAAATATTAAATGGGACAAAGAGGATCATTTTATCTTTACACAGTTTGCAACATAAAATAAAGATCTAATAGTACTGAATTATATGTACCAAATCCAACAGTATGAAAATACATAAAGCAAAACTAATTGAATTAAAAGTAGGAATTGACAGACATACACAATGTTTCCTTCACTTCCTGACAGATGAGAGTAAATAGTACTGACGATGTAGAGGATTTGAAACGTAAATCTAGAAGTAGATTGATTTAATAGGTATACACTCAACTTAGAACTCCATGGATAGAACAGACAACATACCTTTTATGTCAGTGCCCAAGAATTATTTACCAAAAAACTGATCATATATTTGTCAATGATGAAAACAAATTTCCTGCAGCAAAATCAAAAGGAAACAAGTATCAAAAAATACATTTAAAAATCAGCACTTTTCCCTTTTCAATTATGACCACTTTGAAATGAAACAAACACATAAATAAGATCAAACACTGCCTGCAGAGCCAGAATGCAGCAGCAAACAACATTCCCATCTCTTGGATCTTCTCAGTTCCCAGGGCAGTCGGGCTGGGTGTGGGACAAGCAGAATCCTCAAAATTCAAAGTCATTGACCTTGAACAGCCTCTCCCCTACTTTTCCAAAGTGCTATACAAAACTTACTTTCTATATGTATCATGAGGTGCAAGATAAATTGAACTTACAGTCTCCTTATAGCTTACTGATAACAAGATTTTAAGCACAATACAGAGGAAAAGTAATAAAGATAAAAATAGAAGTTGAGAAATTGGTTTTCTTAAATAAAACTGATAAATGAAAGGCTAAAAAGGAAGTTCTTTTGAGTCAGACAGACTGGGTTCAACAGCTACCCAATAGATACTAGGGTTCCTGAGGTCAGGGACTACTTAAACTCTCAAAGCCTCCCTGTTCTTATCTGCACTGTGAAGAAAACCAAAAGGTTGTTGGGGGGTTAAATGAGATAATATACATAGAGTTCTTACGATATCTCTAACATCAGATAAACACTCAAAATATGTCTGCTATTATTGACCAAGTATGAGCTTTTTGAAAAGATCAATAAAATAAATCAACCTCTGGTTAGCTCAAGAATAAAAGAGGGAAAAATGTTAATGACAAGAAAGCATATGTAGCAACAGATATGATTATTTTTAAAATGATAAGAGAACTATATGTTACTCTATTCTATCACATTGAAAATCTCAATGAAATGGATTATTTTCTAAGAAATTCCAAAATCTTACTCAAGAACAGTTAGAAAACCTGAATAGACCAAAACTACAAAGAAATTGAAAACAATTTTAAAACATGATTTCCACAAAAAGCCCGTGATGTTGTTTAGAGACTTTTTAATACTTTTTTCCAAGCATAAAAAAATGAAAATATATCAGTACATGTACAAAATGAAGACATTCTTTGACCAAAACCTGTCAAAGCACAAGACAAAAGAAAAAAAACCTGCAACCAACCACACTTATTAAATACAAAAGTACTAAATAAAACATTAAAAAATAAAATTCAGGTGTATAGCACAAGGTTATGCATCATGATCAAGGAAGCTCAATTCCAGAAATGCAATGATTGTTCACCATGGAAATGGATTAATTATAAGCTACCATTTTAATAGGATGAAGGAGACAATCCATAACATCTTGATAAAGGGTGGAGGTAGAGTGATAAAATTCACTATCAATTTCTAATTTTAAAGTATTAATAAAATAGAAGAGAATAGATTTTTCCTTAATGTTATTCACAGAAGTATCTACCCCTCTTCTAATAAAATCTATCTACCAACTCTTCTAATAAAATCAGGGATAATATAGGGGCACCTGGGTGGCACAGTTGGTTAGTGTCCAACTTTGGCTCAGGTCATGATCTCGCGGTTCATGACTTTGAGGGTGCATCAGGCTCTGTGCTGACAGCTCAGAGCCCAGAACCTGCTTCGGAGTCTGTGTCTCCCTTTCTCTCTGCCTCTCCCCCGCTTGTACTCTGTCTTTCTCTCTCTCAAAAATAAATAAATAAACATTAAAAATCAGGAATAATACAAGGATTTCCACTATCACCACTTCTATGTAAGATTCTTCAGAAATTCTAGTTAATACAATTAAATATAAAGATAAAATATTGTAAAGGTGGAAGAAAAACAGCCAGGAATTGTCGATGTTATGGTTGCTTACCTATGAAAGACATTGGAAAAAGAAGATTAGGCTGAAAAAGTATTAGAACTGACATCCAGGCTGGTATTCAGTTGCTATGCCATGCAAAGTCTATGCCAACCATTCACACCTAGTATCTGTGTTGATTGGTTGGTTCTCAGGCTGCACTATAACACTAATATGGTATTTTGAGTTGTAGCTTCTAATAAGATATATCATTTAAAAGGCTACCAATAAATCAATGGGTAAATCAGGTTTCCTACTAATCAGTTATGATCAGTTAAAATATATAATGGTAATATGATCCTATTCAGAACAGTAACCAAAGTTATAAAACATATAGAAATAAACTGGACAGGGAAGCCTAGGTGGCTCAGTCAGTTAAATGTCCCACTCTATTTCTGCTCAGGTCATGATCTCAAGGTTCATGGGCTCAAGCCTTGTGACAAGCTCTGCACTGGCAGTGCTGAGCCTGCTTGAGAATCACTGTCTCTCCATTTCTCTCCACCCTTCCCCTGTTCACATGCTCTCTCTCTCTAAAAAAATTAATAAATAAACTTAAAATAAACTGGACCAAAACAATATGAAAGACCTTTTTAATAAAAACAATTAAACTTTACTCAGGGTCACATACAAGCTTACTTCTTAATGAATATGGAAAAGCTGGGTGCTAATACCCAAAGTCTGTGAACGAGACAGGATTGTCCGCATTTACCACTCTATTTGACACTGTGCTGGAGGTGTTAACTAGAGAAATTACACACACACACACACACACACACACACACACAAATATAAAATCCACCATACTGTAAAAGAAGAAATAGGAAAAAAATACTTGAACTATTGAATACAGAGAAGTTGTATTCTTACTACAGGAATATTGTACAGATTCTCTGTGAATTAATCTATAAATGTAACTCAATCCTTCAGAAAATCCAATGGAATTGCCTTTCAGAGTTTGATAAAATTCTGGTAGAATAAACATACAAAAATGTTCTGAAAAAGAGACTGCTGAGATTTTCCTTAGCAGATAGCCAAATATGTTATAAAACCACAATACTCAGAATAATTTGACACTGGTGCCAACATTTGCATATCAGGTGAGATCAAGTAGAAAATCCCAAAGCAGCCCTATGGATATTTAAGAATTTAGTGTATGATAAAGACGGCATTTTAAATCTGCAGAGAAAAGATAAATTATTCAATTAATAGCTGCAGAAAACATGTTGACTAGTTTTTATAATCTTGAAGTTATGAAGAGCTTTCTACACATGACTTTGCAAGATGGAACCATAAAGAAAGTAAGGATATTTGACCTCCAAAAAGTTCTACTGACAAAAACTAAAAAGAAAAAAACAAAACAAAACAAAAAAAACCCAAAGAATAAACTGGGAAAGACCAGTTTAAACCAATACTTTCTTGCTCATTAGTCTATCCCTAGATCCTGCCACAGTGCCTGGAAAACAGTAGGCACTTTCATATATATAAAGATGCCTTGCAAGTCACTAAGGGGAAAAAATGAACCCTTCAGTTTTAAAAATTAATAAAAGACATGAGTCATAAAGAAGAAATATAAAAAGTCGTCAGTAAAAATGTTTGAACAAAATTATAAATCTCACTAGTAATAAGATAAATACAAATTAAAATAACAGTTTGCCATTTTTCACCTTTTACTGTGTTTCCTACTGCTCTGAATTGGCCAATATGTGGGGAAAAGAGCACTTACCAACTGCTGATAGAGATTGATAAATCCTCTCTTATAAAAATGTGTGCAATATAATTCAAAGCCTATAAAACTGCAGACTTCCTGACCTAGTAATTCCACTCAGGATATATTCTCGACAGAAATTATTACACAGACAAGCCATGATGTAGATACAAAATTACTCACCAAGCATTGTTTACAAGAGTGAACAATCAGCAACAAATGTTCAGAAACAGGGGATTGGTTTCATAAAGTTTGGTATACTTTTTCAATGGAATATCACCCAACAAGGGTACGTAATTAGGCAGAAATGTATTAAATAATATCAAAAGATGATCTGGGTATGCTGCTAGTTCAGAAAAGTCAGTTTCAAAGCAGCATATGTAATAATCACATCCTCACATGCATAGCAAAATCTGGAAGAAAAATATCAAAATTTTAGGACTGGTTTTTATGACAGTAATTTTACTTTTTCTTCTTGGCCTTCTATATGGTCTAATTATTTTCAATAAAAGTGCTCCTTCTGAATTAAAGTGGTAATTTTTAAAACCAATAGAACAGTAGTAATTAGCATTTCCTTTAATGTTTCCATCTCCTGAGTTTACTGTTTTGCTTTGAATGGCTTCTTTTCACAAGGCCTTCATAATCTACAGACAGTTTCCAGAGGTTAACATTTGGTTATTATTAAATGGAATCCCTAAATTATTCTCCACTCTCTATCACCATGTGCATCCTTTACTTCCTACCCACTTCATCACATCACTCTGTTTTATTCTTTAAACTTTCTTTATAACCTTTTCTGCGAAATCATTTCATTGACATATTTGCCTACTTGTTTGGTTTTATTGTTTCTTCACCAGAATGTAGTCTTCACAAGGACAGGGACTTGGATTGTTTACGTTCAAAGCTATTTCCAGTACCCAGGGCAGCGACTAGAATACGGAAGATGCTTAATAAATACACAGTGAGTGAATAAATGAATGAATAAGTCTGTTTTATTTATTTGTCTGTCTATTCATTTTTGAGAGAAAGAGCACGAGGGGCAGAGAGAGAGAATCTTTATCTTCTTGCCTTTTTTTTCTTCAAAAAAATTTTAAGCTCATATTTTTTTTATTTAAATCCAACCCAGTTAACATACAGTGTAGTATTGGTTTCAGAAGTAGAATTCAGTGATTCATCGCTAACATGCAACACCCAGTGCTCATCCCAACAAGTGTCCTGCTTAATGCCTATCACCCACCTCGCCCATTCCCCTCCTCACCTCCCCTCCAGCAACCCTGTTTCTTCTTATGTTCAAGAGTCTCTTATGGTTTGCCCCCTTCTTTGTTTTTAATCTTAGTTTATTTTTTCTCCCCTTCTCCTATGTTCATCCATTTTGTTTCCTAAATTCCACATTAGTGGAATCATAGAATATTTGCCTTTCTCTGACTTATTTCACTTAGCATAATACACTCTAGTTCTATTCATGGTGTTGCAAATAGCAAGATTACATTCTTTTTTATTGCTGAGTAATACTTCACTGTGTATATGTAACACCTTTTCTTTTTTAAGCTTGTTTTTTGAGAAAGAGAGGATGTAAAGGGAGGGAGAGGCAGAGAGAGCAGAAGAGGGAGAATCCCAAGCATCTCCACACTGTCAGCATGGAGCCCAATGTGCGGCTCAAAGTCACCAACTGTGAGATCATGACCTGAGCCAGAACCGAGAGTTGGACACTCAACCGACAACCACCCAGGCACCCACATACCACATCTTCTTTATCCATTCATCAATCAGTGGACATTTGGGCTCTTTCCATAGTTTGGCCATTGTTGATAGTGCTGCTAGAAACATTGAGGTGCAAGTGCCCCTTTGGCTTTTTTGTATCCTTTTGATAGATATCTAGTATAATTGCTGGGTCATAGGGTAGTCCTAGATTTAACTTGATGAGAAACCTCCATAATTTTTTTCCAGAGTGGCCATACCAGTTTGCATTCCCACCAGAAGTGCAAACTATGCAAAAGCGTTCCCCTTTCTCTGCATCTTCGCCAACATCTGTTGTTTCCTGAGTTGTTAATTTTAGTCATTGTGACAGGTGTGAGGTGTTATCTCATCGTGGTTTTGATTTGTATTTCCCTGATGGTGAGTGATATTGAGAATCTTTTCAAATGTCTATTAGCCATCTGGATGTCTCCTTTGGCAAGTGTCTATTCATGTCTTCTGCCCATTTCTTCAATGGATTATTTGGGTTTTTTTGGGTATTGAGTTTGATAAGTTCTTTATAGATGCAAAAATTCTCAATAAGATAGTAGCAAATAGAACCCAACAATACGTTAAAAGAATTATTCACTGGGATCAAGTGGGATTTATTCCTGGGCTGCAGAAGTGGTTCAATATCCACAAATCAATCAATGTGATGCATCACATTAATAAAAGAAAGGATAGGAACCACATGGTCCTCTCAATAGATGCAGAAAAAGCATTTGACAAAATATAGCATACTTTCTTGACAAAAACCTTCAAGAAGGTAGGGGTAGAAGTAACATACCTCAACATCATAAAGGCTATGCATGGAAGACCCACAGCTAATATCATCCTCAATGGTAAAAACTGAGAAGGGGAGAAAGAATCTTAGGCAGGCTCCATGAGTAGCACAGAGCCCAACGCGGGACTCAGTCTAACAACTGTGAGATTATGACTTGAGCTGAAATAACAAGTTGGATGCTTAACCAACTAAGCCACTCAGGCACCCCTGAATGAGTCTGTTTTAGAAGGGATGGTTTACTTTGTATGATTAGGCAAAAGATTAATTGCATCATGAGAACGTTTTGGAATCAGACTGGATAATTTTCTCTGTTAAACAGTAAGGCTGACGTACCAGGCACTGGTGTATGTAGACATCACTCAAAGTCTAGAAGCCAGTAGAGCTGGCCTACTGGTCTCACCACAAACAAGCTTCCTAAACAAGTCAGTTTTGGTGTCCTTGCTACGCAAGACTGGCCATAATCAAAAGCTAGGAAAGGGCAAGAGACTAAAGCTGCTACTCTTACTCCCCATCCCAGTGCTGCCTTTCCTCTTCAGAGGATTCAGACTCTCTCTTGTGTGCCCTTCTCCTTTGCTGCTCCATTCTCCCTGATGGGTGGTAGGGCTGCTGAAGCCTCCATAGGGTACACTCTGGCCACCTCCTGGGGACACAGGCCCATATCCTTGCACTCATGACCTTCCTCACTCGCCTTTCATGGAAACCTATTTTCAGGGAAGTGTCCAGAAAGCTCATACAGATTGCCCTACTCTACCGGCTTACTCATAAAATCAGAACAGTCTTGTTTGCAAAACAGGAACCATTGAGCAGAATCATCATCACTTTCTGATTTCTAAAACTAGGTTGACAGAGCTATGCTGATCACAAGGAACATTTACCAGTCACCTTTGTGTGATCCAAGAATAAAGTTGTTTAAAATCAGAATACTTTCGAATACAGAATAATTTAATTAATAATAGATGTTATCACTACATAGACATCCAAGTCTTTAAATGCCATCAGCCTTGTGGAAGGTATAAAAGTTGGATCTACTCCTAGCTCGGTAGGCTCAAGATCTAAATTGTAAATGTGAGATATTATTATCTGAACCTCCCAGGACTGCCTTGGCACTGGGGGGAATTGTATTGCAATCTTCTATTTAATCCTCCCCTATTTTTTCCTAGATATTTATAACACAGCTGTGGAAAGGTGCTCCTGGCAGGAAGTTGGCATGCAATTTCTCAGGCTGGGAGTAAATATCTGAATCAAATAGGGGGAAAAAATCCAAGTGGATGAATTTGTTCAAGTTTTAGAGCTGGAAAAAAAATCACAAAAGAGTTGAATCTCTGGTCTAAAAAGCATCAAGTGATGTCAGGGAATAGGTAATTATCTGAATAACCCAAGCTCCAGAACTTTTTCTTCAGTTTTCCAACTAATACAGGCCAAAGCTGACTTCCTCTTATGTATAAATTGGTGATCATTCCATCTGAAGACACCACATGTAAGACTCTATTATCAAGCATAGATAAACCTGACTTTCTAGAATCAGATTTTAGAAGCCTTTGATATGTAAGTAAAACATCTTCATTTGTAGTAGATTGGCCCTTATCTTTCTTCTTTGGAAAGTTTTGGGATGGGGATAGAAGTATATACTCTATGGTTTTCATAATTTTAAAATGTATTTCCAGGATGTAGTTAAAAGACTTTAGGAAAGTTATTGAAAGTACTTCTGGGTCATGTGAGCGTACCTGAGCTGGAGGGAACACAAACGACTTAAGGCTGGAAGATGTAACTGATCATTGGGCTCAGTGGACAACAATAATCTTTGTTCTACAAGTAAAATCATATACTAGGCTCTACTTTGCAGGAAATAGCAATGACTGAAACATTTTAAAAGGGAAGCCAGTCTTTGGAAAGTGCAAAGATTGCAGACGAGCCTCTGGAAGGCTGGTGAGCTACTGCATCCTTCATTCAGAACATGTAGCCAGACAGTGGCCACATTCACTCAGAAGTACTGGACAGCACCTCACAGTTACCAAAGCATTTAGTAGACACCATCTCATCTGATCTTCATATTTTTCATTTGAGAGGGACAAGCAGAAACTAGCTTCCCTAAAGCATAGAACCAGACTGGCAACTGGTCTATGGATATCTTCAAGTAAACCAAATCAGTCACAAACATGGGCAAGGTAAAGGTCAAAGCTAGAAGATTTCAGAATTTTCAGATCCTTATGTTGTGTCAATATTGTGTATACACACTTCTATAGCCTCCACTGTACCTACAGTAGAATTTTGTAGAATAGGTAATTAATTGCTACTTTGCTACTAATGATTGGTAGTATTGAGCATTTACAATTTTCCATACAATTTTCTAAGTAGATCATACGGATTACTTTATTTTATTCTCATAATAACTTTAAAAGACATTCAAATGCACATCAAATGAATGACCTGACTTAAGTCAATTAAATAGCACTTGGTCATCCTACTTTCTTTCATCACAACCATGACCTTCACTGACTGTTACTGGAAGTATCTGGATGCTAGAAGAAAAAAAAAAGGGAATGATGGAGGCTGAGTAAGAGGTAGCATTTCACCTGATCAGAAGCTTGTATTTCTTGTCCCCAGCTCTAGGAAACTGAATTCCACATTTCTTCAATAGTAAAAACAATGTTCTAGAGCCAAAAGAGGACCTAATCATTAACCTAGGCTACACATTCTTGACCCACTCAGGATGCAATTTCGCTGGTGGGATTTTTCATTGGAAAACTTCAGTGAAGGTTTACTAAGTTTTACAATGTCTGATACAATCTAGCCCCAGAGAAGAAATAAAATATCCTCAGGATCATCACCTTACTAACAGATACAATTCAGTGAGTACCAAGATTCTAGAGTGAGTACCAAGTATCTAGGTTCTTACATAGTATCTCATCACCATAACCAGGAGATTGGAATTATTGCTCCTCTCTGACAAATCGTGCTAAGAGAGATGTAACAACTCACTAAGTTCAACTTGTCAAAGCTAGTGAGTGGCAATGCCTCTCTGAACCAAGCTCAGCGTGACAGAAAGACCTGTGTTCTTTTCACTATTCTGTACATTTTTGTGTTCTCAAACCCTTGTTCCTGAGGAAATTATGCTTCAGAGGAGGAGACAGGACTCACAAAAAGATAGCCAAACGCGCAGGCCAGTCCAAGTTCCAAGTGAGTGGTGCCGTTCAAGATTCCGTCTTGTGTAGAAGACAGTAATGACAGTGGTCAGGAGAGGTTCCAGAGGGAAATTGTGGTGGACTAGGACTTTCATGGGCTGCAGGTGAACAGACTAAAGACTCCCAATGTTCCACCAGAAAATTCTCCTCTTCTTCCTTTGAAAAGGTTTATCTGGGTCTTGGTTGACCAGCTGAAGATTATATTTCCCAGACCTCCTTGCCACTAAGGCCACATGGGCCTTTTATAATCATGTTACAGAGAACAACAACCTAAAGGTAACAGAACACAAGGTTAGAAGGACCTGGGTTCTTAGACCTCATGGAGTGGATACTCTTCCCACCATAATGTTATGGAAAGAACCTTCAAACTGTCTTGGGCTGTATTTTGTGATCTCTTTTTAACAGGAGTTTAGCCTATTCTCTAACTATGCAATAAACCAAAGCATAGAGGTCTATTGTGAAAAGGTGATTAAACAAGCTGATATTGAGAGTTAGGGAAGACAGAGTAGAAAAACACCTATCTTGAAAAGTCAGTTTGTGGTCCCGCTGTGGAGGACTTAGTTCACCATTTAACTATCTAATCCCATTAGTGGGGTACTGTGACGTGCTTGGTACTGTGCTGTACACTGGGGATGCAAAGACAAAAGACCTCACCACTGTCCACAGGAATCTCAGCATGTAGAGAGGACTATAACGAGAAAACAACCACTTAGCATTAAAATAAGTACCATGACAGGCTTTCCAGGGGCTGTGGCAGCACAGGAAGAGCAGGCCATCCAATAAACCTGCACATGTCCGAGAGGACCTTGGTAAACACACACGAACTGAATCTTAAAGGATGAGTAGATATTGCCCAGGTTAAGGCACATTGGCCAGGGATGGTGGGGTCAAAGAAAATGTATAGAAGAGAGGTTAGTAATAATGATAGAGAAATGGGGTGTGGACAAAGCGTGCATTTATTAATTTATTTATGCAAAATAAATTGATAGAGCATCTACTTATTGAGCTGGTATTATCATATTGCTTATAATAGAGTCTGGTATATAGTGAGAGCTATATATATGAGTTATTATTACCTAAAGATGAAATAATCATGTGTCATACTGTGAATATAGTTATAAGCAAAAGGCACTGCCCCATCCTCTCAAAATTTAACCTAGTAGATAAGAACACTAAGATGCCATCATAACCAATAAGGACATAGATCAAGGTATTAGTATAATTTATGTTAGCTGATGGAAGCAGCAATCCCCAAATTTCAATGGCTTACCATCCCAAATGCATATTTCTTACTCACACCCGCAGATTGGGCAGGGCAGCTCTTCTTCCCAAGAATGACTCAGGATTCAAGTCCTTCCTTCTTCTGGCTCCCTCTACTTCCAGGAATTTCCCAAAGCATTTTTCTAAACTCTCTTTATCCAGCTAGTTAGTGAGAGGAAAGAAACAGCCTGGAAGATCATACACCTTATACTTAGCCACTCCTGGATGTGATAAACATCACTTGAGTTCTTATTTCATTGGTAGAAATGAACCATATCATTCCATCTACATGCAAAGGGATAAGAAATGAAGTTCTTGAGTAGAGAGTCACGTATTAATTGAAACTGTATTTAGGAGGAGGGGAACACCATTGGTAAGTCAAATGTCTGGCTCTGTCACAGGGAGGTAGGAGAATGTATAGGTAATGGGAGCCTAGCGAACTCTACAGATCAGATGAGGCTCCTCTGAGGAAGTAATGTTTCAGCTGACACCGATAAACCTTGCTGACTAATTTTAAGTTTATCCTGAAACAGTGCCAGAAAATTTTAATCAGGGAAGCAATATGATCTGTTTTAAATTTCAAAAAGATCACTTTAACTACAGAAATTGTAGACTATATACAGAAATTATGTACTATAGAAATTGGACTCATGGAGAACAGAACTCTTGGAAGAGGATGTCATGACCCAGATAAGAAATAAGAAAGATCTAAACTACAACAATGTGATAATGGGGTTGAAGAGGAGAGAGAGGACTCAAGCCAACTGGACCCTGTAATGACTGGATAGAGATAGGGAAAGGATAGGAGCAATGATGGTGGTCAGGGATCTGGTTTGAAAAACTTCAGGGAATGCAATTAAAAGAAATGAAAGAAGATGGTCACTGTGGGCATAAGAATGTTGATATCTATTTTGGATGCCTTGAATTTGAAGGACTAACCAGGCATTTAGATACTAATGTACAGTTGAATAAAAAATATTCCAGTCTGAAATCTCAGTCTGAGACTTGGGATGGAAATCACCAGTTTTCATCAGTCTGACTTGAAATTCATCAGCTGCAATGAAAGTCAAGTGAAAGCCGTGGGAATACCTGTGACCACCCAGCCTACAGTGTTTGGACTTTATCTTAGAGCTAGAGAACCCTTCCCATCTGCGTTCTAGGTTTCTCTCACCTGGAGAACTTCACTGCTCTTTGCAATTTCACGGGCATTCTGTCTTCCTCAGCTACAGCTTGGGTGATTGCCACCATGCCTTAAACAAGCTCTATTCTTAATCTGAGTTTTAGTCCTTCTTGTCTTCTCCTTTTTATTCCATGATATATGAGCTCCATTGCCTTTACAGGTTGTCAGCGGATGCTATGCAGTTCTCCGCTAGAGAAGTACTCCTCTACCCCACCCAAGCTCACACTTTTATGCTAGAGTTGACAGAGACAGTTTTGAACAGCTGCTCCTGCTGTTCTGCCCCAGGTTCAGAAAGAATAGCACCTCTTCACCCAAGCAAAAATGAAGAGTGGCATTTCCCTGGCCCGGTGTGCTCTGTCTCCCACACCCACATTTGCATTCGTTCTCAGCTTGTTTCCACTCGGCCAGTTTTGTTTGCATGTCTGGCACCAGCGGTGGCTCCCAGGACATTTTGCAGCCCTCTTCTTTCACCCATAAGGAAGGTGGACCACCCTGGGCCCCGTGTGCTGCTGAACGTCAACTGGCAGGTGGCCGGGGCCAAGGGAGGGCGATGACACTGCGGGGCACTCCCAGCAGGCAGAGAATGGGGGCACCAGATCGGCACCCACAGTTGCAGCTTAAACCTGTCAACAACAGCCAGAATCTTGGATGCTGAACCCTCCTGTCATTCTCTACACTCTTGGAATCTTCTCAGAGTGGCTTGAATACTAATGCAAAGGGAGCTTCTCAGAAGCCACCTTCAGTATAGGAATCAGACAGCTGAAATAGTATCTCGTCTTCTTTTTATACTTGTGGAACATACAGATTCAGAAGGCCCTCTCTCCAGCTCTAGCTGCCATTCTCAGAAACTCACCCTCTCCTGTCTCGGGAAAGGAAGATTTCTCCTCTCCTCACTCCCACTACTGCATGACGTCCACATAACCTGTCTGGGTTTTTTCTCTCTCAACCATAATCCATTTAACCAAATCTCCCCACATACTAGGGGACACTATGTGACCAAATGGCAACAGCTCTTTTGCCTTAGGCTGCATTAATGAAAGTATAACATCGGAGAAGTTGCTCATTCTTCTCAAGTGTACACCTGTCAAACCACAAGTGGAATATCACACTCAGCTCCGGCACCACTTTTAAGTAGCCACACACAAACAGGAGTATATTTAGAGAGAGTAACTCAGATAGTACTTTAGTATTTCAGAAAGGCCTGGGAATGAATAACCTGTAGAACTACAAACCTGTAGCAGATAGGGTGGTGAGGGAAGGCAGCCCTCAAACCTCTGAACAAGGTATTTCCTGTTTAGCCTTTGATCTCTACCCTTTCCTACGCTCTCTGTGCTTTGAGAGGCTGGCTCCTGAGGACCGCATCAATGATCTGCCTTGCCTAGTGGCAACGGGAGTTTGGCAATTAAGAGGTCCCAGGAGTCAGTAAAGGGTGGGAAGAGAGTGAGGTGTGTTTATTGTCCCGGTTCCCTTCCTGCCAAGCACTGCAAGTTGGATGCCTCCATCTACTATAAGTTACAAATCTTAGAAAACTCTCTCCTTATAGCTCCTCTCTCTGGGTCCCCATAGCTGCTTTCCCCTTCATGTCTAGGGGTAGTAATGGCTCCATGCTATTACTAGCCCCAGGGTGCTGCAGTATCCCTCATTGGCTTCCCGAAAACCTTCCCACAACCTTATAAATGTTTTCTTGATTGCTCTCTCCTCAAATACCCAGTTTGAATGTGCCATCTATTTCCTTCAAGGACCCTGCTTGATATGAGACTCTTACAGCACTATAGTGGAAGGGTTTTGCTAATTTAATATAGGAAATATTGAGCGAGTACTTAGTGTGTGTCAAGTCCCATTCTTTGTACGCAGGTTTTAGCAGTGAACAAGGCAGAAAAATTCCTGTCTTCATGGAGATTACATTCTAATGGGGGAACATAAATAAATTTTAAAATAAAGAAACAAACTATGTGCTAGGAGGTGATAAATGCTATGAAAAAATATAAATCAGGCAAAGGATATAGAGTGGCAGAGTTGAGAGGCATGCAATGCAATTTTATATACAGTGGGCAAAATGGCCTCAATGAGAAGAGACTTGGATAAGGATGCAGTGAGGACACAAAAAAGTATCGTACATGGAATGTTGACCCAGGGAAATCTACACCCAGGTTAATAAGACAAGATGGACACACAGGAAATTACATGTGCCACAAGATGACAGTGGAAAAGATTTAAAAATGGCAGTAGATGATTAAATGCCAGCCAAGAATATGATAGTAAGTTCTGCCATTGTCATAGGTTGGGTTCTTTGTGAAATAGACTGAAATGACTGTGGGTTTCATGTGTGGGTAGAAGTAGCCTTGAAGAGGAAGGAATCAGGATTGGGCATAAGAAGTCAAACTGCACTATAGGCCTGACTGCCTTAGCCAACCAGTCAGAGTCCCCCAAAGTGAAAATGGCCCACCACAGTGGTCTTGTGGATTTGAAGTGGCAAAGCCCTTTGTACCCTCACCTTGGTCAGTCACTGGATGTAGGCCACCTGGAAGGGCATGGCTGAGGGCTTGTCAGTTCTCTGAAACTTAAAATATCCCTGCAGTAGCTGAGAGCTGAGAACTGTCTGTTGACAATACTATGAGTAGTTGCAACAAGTCCTTCTTCAAAGAGGGATCAGGATGGCATATCCCCATGTCCACTATACCTATGTACTAAAAGTATTTGAAAATGAGATTGTATGGGGCCTGTGCCTAGCTCACTCAGTTAAGCATCTGACTCTTGATTTTGGTTCAAGTCATGATCTCACACTTTGTGGGATGGAGCTCTGTGTCAGGCTCTGTACTGTCAGCACAGAGCCTGCTTGGGACTCTTTCTCTTCCTCTCTCTTTGCCCCTCCCCTGCTTACATGCAAACATGCATGCTCACTCTCTCCAAATAAGTAAATAATATTTTAAAAAAGAAAACAAAAGAAAATGAGATCATTAAGCCATTATCTGTCTGTCACTGAGAATCATACTGTCTAGGGAGGAACAAATATTTTGGTTCTGCATAGTACAGATCTATGGTCTTGAAGCTGATCTTGGGGAAGATTCTAGAATGAATTGTTAAAGCAATGGCTTCTGGTCTCATAGAAAATGTGATAAAATATAAGACACGAGTTCCCCAAGAAAAATCCTGCCAGAATAATCTCACTTCCTTTGATAATACTATTAAATTAGTCCATTAGGACATTTGATAGAGTATGTCTAGATTTTAGAGAAATTATGGTAATATTCTCATCAGAGTATCATGCTAGACTACATGCCTGCCATATCAATTTCCCTTTCTAGTTTCATCAGCTTAATCAACCTTGTAAGACACAGACCTTCTGACAAAATGATTCCACTCTCCCTCATCCTCACCCATAGTTGATTGAACAAGCATGACCAAGGGGAATCAATCAGCTATAAACCAATGGCCAACCAGGTTCTCTCCTTCTAGGACTTTAACGAATAAACAATATTTTAAAAAAAGAAAGGAAAATCAAACAGATGGTACTGGGTCCTGGGACAGTATGTCCATGTAGACGTAGTGTGGGTTGGAACCATGGAAAGTCAAAGTCAAAGGAAAGTGAAACCAGGAGTCTCACAGAAGCAGTCAACCTACAGTAAGAAGAATGCAGGAGATTTGGACT
Source organism: Crocuta crocuta (assembly GCF_008692635.1). NCBI lineage: Eukaryota > Metazoa > Chordata > Mammalia > Carnivora > Hyaenidae > Crocuta > Crocuta crocuta. The sequence continues at coordinate 9,948,637 of NW_027532203.1, read as the reverse complement.
GTGGGTGGGCCCTTGAGAGAGAAATAGAGAAAGAAGCTGACTAATGATTCTCTAATTCCAAATGGCCCAGCAATATCTCCTACAATTAAGTTTTATAAGATTCCTTGTGTCCTTATGAGTCCATTTTTACTTAAGCCACTTTCAACAAGTTTTCAATTACTTGTAATCTAATAATGCCTAAAATGAGTCTCTAATCATATTCTTATGTATTGGCTAATGTGCTGATAATGAGCCAAATGACAATATATCAGATGGGCTATTAATTGGTTGAAAAAACATATGAGGAAATACTGGTTTTTGATAGATACCTAGAAAGGATTCGAAATGACTGCCATAAGCTTGTGTCTTCATGGCTGAGGTATTCAAAATTCTCATCAATGATGAGAATGTATGTTCCATGAAAGTTGGTATCATGATCACCCTATAAAGTAACACATTTTGGGTGCCTCGATGGTTCAGTCAGTTAAGCGTCTGACTCTTGATGTCAGCTCAGGTCATGATCTTAGGATCATGAGATCAAGCCCAGCATCAGGCTCTGCATTAAGCTCAAAGCCTGCTTAAGATTTCCTCTCCCTCTCTCTCTGCCCCTCCCCACTCTCCCTCTCTAAAATAAAAATAAATAAAGCGACACATGTAACACGCAGTTTAGCAGACAATACACACATGCAATAAAAAATTAAGTGAATGAAGACATAGGTTTTGCAAATAACAAGACTTCAAGAAAGATAATGACTTTGAAGAATGAGAGAATTAGGAGGAAGCATGGTAAAATGATTCTATTTTAAAGAATAAATGCAAAGTACTGGAGATGGGTCCAAAGCACCAACAATGAGTCTTAGGAACATGTTGAATAAAGAAATTTATGAGTGTTCCTCAGTTGTGGGCTCATCAGCAACAAGATGATGAATGTTGCACAGGAACTGATGAGGCTTAGGCTACTTTAGTGAAAGCATAACATCAGAAGAAGGAGCTCGTCCTTCTCAAGCGTACACCAGTCAAACCACAGGTAAAATATCACACTCAGCTCTGGTCACTACTTTTATTTATTTATTTTGTATTATAGTTTATTGTCAAGTTGGTTTCCATACAACACCCAGTGCTCCTCCCAACAAGTGCCCTCCTCCATGCCCATCACCCATTTCCCTCTCTCCCTCACCCCCATCAACCTTCAGTTTGTTCTCAGTATTGAAGATTCTCTTATGGTTTGCCTACCTCCCTCTCAATTATTTTTTCCCTTTTCCTCCCCCGTGGTCCTCTGTTAAGATTCTCCTGTTCCACATATGAGTGAAAACATATAATATCTGTCTTTCCCTGCCTGACTTATTTTGCTCAGCATAACACTCTCGAGTTCCATCCACATTGCTACAAATGGCCAGATTTCATTCTTTCTCATTGCCATGTAGTATTCCACCGTATATATAAACCACATCTTCTTGATCCATTCGTCCATTGATGGACACTTAGGCTCTTTCCATGTTTTGGCTATTGTTGAGAGTGCTGCTATGAACTTTGGGGTACATGTGCCCCTCTGCATCAGCACTCCTGTATCCCTTGGGTAAATTCCTAGCAGTGCTATTGCTGGGTCATAGGCGGGTTGTTAATTTTTTGAGGAACCTCCACACTGTTTTCCAGAGTGGCTGCACCAGTTTACATTCCCACTAACAGTGTAAGAGGGCGAGCACCACTTTTAAATAGCAACACACAAATGAGAGTAGATTTAGAGATAGTGACTCAAATAGTATTTGAGTTCCAGAAAGGCCTGGGGATGAACAACCTATAGAATACAAACCTGTAGAAGATAGGGTGGTGAAGGAAGGCAGCCTTCAAACCTCTGAACGATTGTCATGAGAAGGAAGAATTCAACTATTAAGTCTCTCCCAGGAGATGAAAGACTAAGACCTATGAGTGGAATCTATATTCTTCTATCAATAAAGCATTAATTGAGCAACCTACTTTCAGCCACTCATTATCTTGGTATTGGTTATACTGTGCTGAGCAAAATGGACAGGCTCTGCCCTCATGGAACTTATGATTTAATGGGGATACTGGCATTAAACAATGAGTCACGATTTAATGTATAAAAGGGGCTATGAAAGGGGCACCTGGGTGGCGCAGTTGGTTAAGCTTCCGACTTCAGCTCAGGTCATGATCTCACGGTTCGTGGGTTCGAGCCCCGCATCGGGCTCTGTGCTGACAGCTAGCTCAGAGCCTGGAGCCTGTTTCAGATTCTGTATCTCCCTCTCTCTGACCCTCCCCTGCTCACACTGTCTCTTTCTCTGAGAAATAAATAAAACATTTTAAAAATTAAAAAAAAAAAAAAAAAAAGAAAGACAAAAAGGTGTGTCAGGGTTCCCTGAGGTTTTAGGAAATTGCTTGTTTTGATTTCATTTTTGTTTCATATTGTTTTTGTCTTGTTTAAGGGTTTAAGGAACTGGAAAACAGTGTTGCTGAGGCCTTGTGAGTAAAAGGGAAAAGAGTGTAAATCACTGGGAGACCAATTAAGATGCCAGTGCAGAGGACCAGGGAGGAGATATTCAGGATGGGTGAAACTAGAATAGTGGCAGTGCAAACAGAGGGAAGTCATTGTGTTTAAGATGTACTTTGGAAGAAAATCTAAGTGACTTTGGGAGATATTGGACAGGTGCAAGACCTTCCTTATTTCACACTCTTTGATATTTTGTTATTATCCAAACAAACACTGGTCTAAAATATTTTATAGTATCTGTAAAGAAAGTGTTTATTGAGTCAGTGAGACAAATTTGGAGGGAAGGGATTTGAAGGGAATGTTTAACCTGCTTCAGAGAATAAATATTTTTAAGGGCTTAGGTAAATGCCATCATTAAAGTAGACTCACAGGATCTCTATAATTTGAAATAAATTTCTGAAGCTCAGTCTTCTCACAGATCCAAATGAGTCTTTATCCCCTGATCACATATTCATTCAAAACATTTTATTTAACTTTTAAAATATGCAAGAAGCTGTGTGGGTTGTAAAGATTTATCAGGAAAGGACTTGTACAAAAGCAACAGGGACACAGGATGTGTCCTAACTTTGGATCCCTATGACAAGTACAAACCAAATGATCTAGGAAAACAGTGAAAATTTTATTTGTTCTGTGCCTTAAAAGATAGGCAAGCATTTAGGAGTAGATAAGTAGAGGTAAGTAGATGCGGTAATGAGAGCGTTAAGAACATGGGTTGGGTCAGAAACAATGTTGAAATGTGTGGGGTAATAAACAGAAAAATATTACTGAAACATTTAGTTAATGAAAACATGAAAAATAGAAAGATGAAAAGTTGCTCCCTAAATGTACCTTATGTGTCAGATTCATTCAGTATACAGCCTAGTGGGATCTCAGAAGGCAAACTCTCCAATCCCACTGGTTTTCATTATTGCCTCTCAATAGCTTGGCCATCTGAGCCAGGAAGTAGGACTCCAGTGGTCTTTCTCCCATGGCAGAAACACACAAAAATATTGATCTAGCATCCAGATTTGTTACCATTAGACCCTGTTTCCACTCCATTTTTCTTTTAAGTGTTGAGTGATATTTTCCCTTTATAATTAAGCTCCGAGGTCATCCAAATACCCCACCAAGTCTATTTCCAACCAGGGTTACAAAATGCCAAGCAAGCCCATAGACCTGGGACACAAATATTGGAGGCTTTCCTGAGTTTCCTCATGTCTATTTTCTCCTAACAGTCCCAAACAATGTTTCACACTTCCAAGGAAGATATGAATAGAGCCAGTCCTAGGGATTCTGCCCAAATCAGATCAAGGAAATGTGGGATCGATGGTTACACACACAGAAAAGCCACAGCAGACATCATTCTCCCTCCTAAAAGAGCTATTCTACATCCTTTTGTCCAGAAAAAACAGATAATTTTTTTTGAAAGACATAACATGGCATCCTTTCTTTAAATATCTGTGACTTTTGTTAGTCAACTGTTGGTGGGTATTTCTTTTGAGCTACTTATTCCAGTAGCAGTCAGGGAATTTAAATGATCTATCCATTCTCACCTTCCTGGGTAATCCTATCCACTTAGAAAAATGACGGTTGAGGATTAGGTAGGACTAACCTTCCACAAAACAGCACTCATATCTTGGCTTCACTATTGTTCTGTACCAACCTGAGTTTTCTGTCCTTGATAATTAGGTAACAACAGGCAAGAGCCTCAAATGATACACAGCAGTCAACCATCTCTGGCAGCTTTGTCTTTATGCCAAAGATGCCACCATTTGCCTGGCTCTAGGTAACTCAATGCTTGCATTGCCCTTGAGGACTGCCTCAATTTCTCACATTGTAGGATGGTTTGTTTAACTTGTCCCAGCAAGTTCCAGTAAAAGATGGTGAGGTTCACAGAGTAACAGCCACCTGTCATCTCTTTTTAGTTAGATATTTCAGGGGCATCTGGGTGGCTCACTCGGTTAAGTCTCCAACTTCGCTCAGGTAATGATCTTGCAGTTTGTGAGTTCAAACGCTGCTTGGGGCTCTGTGCTGACAGCTCAGAGCCTGAAGCCTGCTTTAGATTCTGTGTCTCCCTCTCTCTCTGCCCCTCCTCCACTTGTACTCTGTCTCTCTCAAGAAATGAATAAACATTGAAAAAAATTTAGTTAGATATTTCATGTTGGGGATTTTTTCTTAAAGGGCACTCACATTACTTACAGCAGATAACTAAATTGGAATTAAAATACCTTTGTTCCTATTGTTGAGAAACATAAATAATAGCATTAAAACAGGCTCGTCACAAAATTAGCTTCTTTCTAGACACTGTGTGAGATTGTTGTGCAATGGAGGCCTTGTCAAGCCTACTGGCTCTCACAGCTCCTCTTACATCTCTGCTCTGCTGAAAGCCCCATTCCAGGTGAACGGAAGACCACCACACTCTCACACTGGCTGGTGGAGGAGAGAACATGGAACAGAGATTGAACAGCTACTGTAGGTTCTTCCCTGGACATACCTTTGGGCCTAAAAAGAACCCATGTAAAAATAGACTAATAACCCATGAAAACTCTCTGGAGGATTTTATTGCTGGGGAAAATAATTCATAAAAAGCTGAAGGGATGGTAAAATAATGGCCCTAAAGTGTTTCTCCATACTAATGTCAGGTCAAAATCTTCCAGGTAACACTAGAATGTGGGGAATTCAGGCTTCCCTCCACTCAAGTCTGGTTTTCCCTCTACTCCAGGTTGGGGTGGGTGGGGGGTCTTCCCAGAACAGCCCAGCTCACAAGGGGACCCCCTTCTCTGAGTTCCTAGGGCAGATGTTTGCACCATTCATTCCTACTTTGTAGACCTCTCTAGAACCACTCCATGGAACTGCTGCTCAGCTCTCCCACGGGTATTTAACTTTCACATATCAATGACTTCTACTTCTGGCAAGAACATAAGACACGTGAGGTTATCACTGTGGTCATTGTGCCTCTGGTTCGCCGACAGAACCTATCACATGATAATTAGGTGTACAATAATTGCCTGCTGCTTGATTACAAAGAATGGTGTTGGAAAATCACAAAATCAAGAGTAACATTATGCATCAAATGGGGCTGCCACACGAATGGATTTAAGTATAATTTAATATGAAGCCCCACAAAAAGCATAAATCAAAGCATAGTATAACTCACTTTTAATTTTTTTAAGTAAATGATAATGCCCTCAGGGCCTGAAGAACTCAGGATTAAAAGAGCTATCCTACATATTTGGCTGAAAAGTCAGCAGAGGAGCCCAATGAAGTGCTCATGGTCAATATCATCAAAAATATTTCCTTAGTGAGCGTTTTTGAACGTGGGCACTGTCTTTTTGAAGGACACAGGATCCATCCTCCTAAACTCCCTTTTCTATGATCAGACCATAAGAGTTCCACATCTGGATTTTTGCAGAAATGAAGTATGTGCTAGAAACACATAAGGAGAAGAACAGAGTGATTTTTTTGTAGACTCTATCTGGTATTTATTTCCAGGATGAGCTTATTAGTATTAACCATATGGCAAACTATTAAATAATAATAGAGACCAATGTGGCCCCTTTTAAATTGACTTCAAGTTCAGAAAAGAAGCCTCCTTTTTGGACTATTCTGATTGGATCCTCACTTATACTCCACTTACATGAATCATTTCAGTTACCTGGACAACACACATAAGTGGGCAATGCATGGGTGATGTGTTCATGAAGGTTCCATCTGCATTGAATGATGTGAGCTCCTTTCTTCCCCCAGCCCCACTCATTGGTAGACACTGAGCACCTGTAGCCTATATATATATCCTCAGCTACACTTACTTCCCCCTGTGTAAACCTGCTGGATAACATAATACAGTGGAAGAGTCCAAGCTTTTGGACTGGACGGTGCTGGGTCCAAATTCTAGCTCCTTCCTTTCTAGCTGTGAGCATAAAGGTAGGCTTCGTGACATCTAAGCCCCAGCTTTGAAATGGAATAATAAATTCTCACTGTTTGTTATAAAGGTCCAACAGGGGCTCAGTACATGTTATTTCCTCTTGACCATCCTTGCCAGCTGCTATCACTGGGAACCGGACCCCAATGTCCATAGCCTCTAACACTGAAAAGACTTCTGCTCTGATTCACTAACCACAGGAACCAAGATTCCCCTAGTCACCCTGTCTCCAAATGCTACTCTTGCCTACGGTCACCTACTAGCATCTTCCATCCACTAGACTGGACCCACTTCAATGTTGGATGCAAGCCTAAGAGCAAGGTCAAAGTCACCATATTACTTTGAGGAACTGTAATGTGGAGTCTTAGCCAGCACCACCCTACTCTGCCCACACCCAACTTCACTTCCTCTGCCACCAGACCGAGCTAAAGTCCCAGAAAAGCTTCCTGGGAGTCTTCAGTGGGAAAGCCATTTTAAAGGATGGTACTGTCTAAACTGCATTCTGCTGAGCCTCTGGGAGATGCATATTGAGCCTAGCCAAAGAAATCATACACCTCACTCATATCAACTGACCTAAAGTCCAAAAGTACTTTATTACATTCTTTTGTTGCATTAAAAAGTCCTAGTCAGAAAAATTAAATATAAATATTATATAAAAAGAGGAAACAGTTATATAAGAAACCATCCAAAATCTGTCTAATTAAGAGAGGCTATATAACCAGTGGTTAAATGCAGATATTCATGAGCCCAAACCATGCAGGTTTGAAATCTGAATCTGTTGTGTCATTCGGGACAATTTGCTTAATCCCTCTGTGCCTCAATTTCCTCATCTGTAAAATGAGGATAATAGTAGCATTACCTCATGATGACCTTGTGAGTACTAAACAAATTAATGCATTTAAAGCACTTGGAGCCATGCTCACCACGTGGTAAGTGGAAGTGTTGGCTCTTACTCCTAACTGCAGAGGCTGTTTCCAGCTGATGGACAGCATCAGATTTAGAGGAAATGCATACAAATCTCCAAACGTGCACTATAAACAATTCTCAGAGGCAGAATACTATTATGAATTGGATTGTTTCCCCAAAAATTCATATGTTTGAGTCCTAATTTCCAGTTCCTTAGAATGTATCTTATTTGAAAATGTAGATTCAGTTACGTAAGATGAAGTCATCACTGGAATAGGGTGGACTCCTGATTCAACAGGACTGATGTTGTTATAAAAGGGGGAAATTTGGACCCAGGCACCTACAAAGGGAGAATGTCATATGAAAATGAATGTGGAGATCAGGGCAATGCTCCTAAAAACCTAAGAGCACCAAAGATTGCCAGCAAACCACAGAAGCCAGGAAAGGGACATGGGACAGTCCTCAGAAGGAACAAGCATGGCCAACATACCTTCATCTCATACTCCTCGCTTCTAGAACCCTGAAACAATAAAGTTCTGTCATTGAAGTCACCCAGTTTGTGGTACTTTGCTACAGCGGCCCCAGCAAGCCAGTAACAGACCCAGATCCAGATGTCAATTTGGGTTGAGGTCAACCAACCAAGAGCTGCTTGTCAAACACCTCAGGACACTGTGCTGAGCATTGGCAGGAGAGGGGCTATCTAAGGCACAATCTCCACTTGGGTTCCAGGACAGACACCATCACCAAGGAGGCATGCATGAGCGTGACTGCGTGCATACACACGCTTCACTGTAATCAGTGTCCAAGAGGATCAGCATTCCTAGAGCTCAGAACAAGGTAAGTCAGAAAAGGCTCTATCTAGGAAGGTCACAAATGCATCCCAGCACTGGGTAGAAATAGTTAAATTTCTACAAACTTCCTTAAAGTCAAAAAACCATCTTTAAGGATCCTGCATGAAACTTTTCATGCTGTCTCTAATTCTGGACGTGCCTTTCTCAGCACCTCTTTTGGGGTGTATCTGCCCAACTCACAGTCACTCTCTCACACATGTGATATTTCTACCCTTTTGTTCCTTCAACTTTCCTTGCAGAAGATGCTTCACAGCAACAATCCCATTAGCTTTACAAATGCTGCTCGGAAACCCAAGCGGAGCCATTGCTTTCTCAGGTGGCTGGGAATTTGGTACTTTGAGTCATTTTTTTTTTATCCCAATTTCAGGGTCACATTGCTCAGATATACAGAGTGGGGAGAGAAAGATGAGTGGGAGAAAACCTTCCCCCAACAGAAATGTGCAGCTTTTCCTGGAAGGTACCAATGCCACAACAAACAAACATATAAATAATAAATATTCTTTCACTAAAATGATAAGTCTCACTTCAGTAAGCAACACATTATGCACCATACTGGTGTAATAAAGCACACATCCCCTTGAATCATTCCCACTAATACAATGTATTCAGTGCTCATATGATTACACTTTTACAGCCTGTTAGCAAAAACACATACAATTGCAAAGTGCTGTTAATGCAACGTGACAGAATACTGTTATTACAAGAAGAAGTTGTCAGCACCGAGCAATTGATTTTCCTTCATCTCCTTCCTGCTTCTGCCCATCCTCCCCACCTCTCCTGGAGATGTTTATTATGTACTCCGAGTGCAGTCCTTTCCCTGAATCAATTCCCGTATAGTGGGAGGAAGGAATACAATGACAGGAAAAAATTAACACTAATCTAGGTGTTCTAAGGGGAAAAAGCTTCCTTTGGGGACATTTTCTTCCAAAATTTTTATTAAAGCTTCAAGAACTATGACTCCCTTCTCCCAGCAGAACGACCTGGTCTTTTTGTTCTTTTATGCCATGCCTATGTATTTTCCTCTTCTCTTCCCTTTCCTTCTTTTTATAAAATAAAATTTGAGATGGCTTTAAAGCAGATGGACTCCTACATTCTAACTGATTCACTACCATTCATTTGGAATAGCAATGAAAGAAAAAATAAGGAATACAAGAGGCCAAGAAGAACAATTATTTGATTATTTCTTCGTTAATACTTTCCTTGTAAATGTTTACCTTCATTCACAAGGGGACAAGAAATATATTAAACAATGATAACTTTCTGAAGATGAAAAGAATTCTATGTCCAGCACCAGCAATTTAATTCAGAATCACAGAATAGTACAATTGGATAGTCCTTTCCAATAGAGATCACCAAGTCCAATGCAATTATTTTACAGGTGAGAAAATCCAAGCTTCAACAGTTAAGGAATTTATTCAGGCTCTCACTACTAGCTGGTGTTAGAGCTGAATCTAGAAGCCATCTTTTTTTGCTGCTTTACTGTACTGTGCCTTTAAATGCAACACACATACATTAATATATGTGTTACTGAGTTACCAGATGGCCCCTAACACCTTCGTTTTCTGTCTCTTGGTTATGATGGAAAAGAAAAGTTCCACTTGTCAATGCAGGTGTGAGGGAGAATAGACAAGTTCATGAAAATTGCTTGATGGTCTTCTAAAAGAGCAAGTTTCCAGAGGAAACTTTAAAATATTCTGGTTTATAGATTCCATCTTGGGAGGCTACATGTTCCTAAGATAGAAAAAAGTGCTATTTCTTCCCTACCCTGTGTAAAATGTATAATTCCCACATCTTCCTCTTCCCACCCCACCTCATTAAGTGGATGCACCCTTTGTTGGTGCCTAATATAAATGCTGATGCCTCCTCTTTTGCTCAGCAGGATCTCATTATAACATGCCCTTGAACTTCTAAGAGTCACATGGACCATAGGTTACATCAAGGTCCCAAACATTACTGCACATTAATATTATAGAAAGTTAAGGCCTTGCCCAGTTGGGTTTTGACTCACTGGGGCAGTGGAGTCTGTGGTTCTGGTTAGACTTCACGTTTTTAAAAATTGACTACAGAGTTTGGAATCTTTTATCTTGAAGATAGCTTAAGGTGATTCCCATGTGTGAATAGAGAATGTGGAGGTGAATATTGTTAATCTGATTTTGGTTTGGGCTTATGATGCCAACTAGCAAATATTCATGGATAAAAAGCATTTAGTTGGGGCCAAAAATTATCTGTGTTGAGTTGGGGCTTGTGGCTACAGCCTCTATTTGAGAAGAGCCACTATCTTTTCTGGTTTCACACCCTTGAGATATGCATGCTAAGAAACAAACAGAGAGATAGTAGGGATTACCTCACATAATCTGACAACCCTCTCGAAGCACTGGTCTGCTGTGACAGAAGCGGCCTCAAGCAGTGTTATAGAGTTCAGGGGGCTCACTTTGCAGTGTACCCAATTCATCTTTATTACTCTCCCTCCTCCATTTAACATCATTTCCTGGTGCCTCCTCCTACAAACTCCTTTCAACAGTATTCTTGGCTTTCCTCTGTCCACATCACAACTGCCATATTGTACTTCTTATCATGCCCATAAATCCACTGATTCATATTAAGACATTAGGTAGGAACTACCAAATGTGACCTTAACAATGGCAATTTCCTATAGTTCAAACAAATACTAATGGGTAGCCATTAAGACACTACCCCAACTCTGGTTACTTTTTTTTTTTTTTTTAACTTCTTTTTGCGAAAAGATTTTTTAGACATTGATGCCTGGATCAGTGAAAGTGACTTGTGTCAGGTATAGAGGTGCTGTGACACTCCCAGAAAGCCCACTAGACATCCATCTAGTTTGATAAAGAAAAGGGATGAGAGAGGATTCTCTTTGTCCATATTCTAGTTCAGTTCAACTCATGGTATTCACTGAACATCTAAACATGGCATGCACGGTCCTGAGTGCTCTGAGAAGAGAAAAGATGAAGAGAAAGACACAGTCTGGGGCTTCCAGAAATTTTTAAAAGCCTTTGGAGGACAAATTCATAAGGGCCAAGGGGGATAAAAGGACCACTGAAAAATGTTTCCAGAGCTAGGATCGAACAGGTGAATTCCTACTCGAAACACCAATCAAAGCAAAGCGGAACAGGAGCATCTGCCCCGGCTGCTATGGCAGGTAGCGATAGGGGGAGCTCTGGGGCTTGGCCACTGGCAGGAAGCATGAGAGGTATTAATAATCAAGCATGCTTCCCATAGGAGCTAGTCATGCTGAGGGTGGTCATGACATCGCTGATGGAAATCGTCATCTCCTGCTGTTAGATGAGGCATTCAGACCAGCCGAAGAGCTGGGGAGGGTCCCATGCATATGTGTGCTTGTATCTCCGTGTGTTCATTTATCAAGCACTTAACCAGCTATGAGCTTCAGAACAGTAAATCAAATGACAAGTGAAAGCATGGGGCAATAATAGGAAGCTAAAGCAAAGTTGCTGGTTTTAATAGAGGCCTTTTCGTAGATAGACCATAACAATAGTGAAATAGAAATGGGCTACATTAAAAAAAAAAAAAGATAAAAATCAGGTAATTACTGAAATATCATTTCTCTATGAAATAATTGGTAATGACCTTTGATAAAGAAATCACACTGTGATATTGCTGACAGGACAAATTTCCACTGAGGCGATAGGGAGAAAGGCAGCAGCTGCTTCTAAAAGCAGGAAAAACCTAAGTTAATTTGTTAGCCCGGGCAAAAAATTCCCTGCTCATTTATTGCTACAAGCCTGAATGAGTGTATGCGAATAGGGGAGGCCAGGGAAATAATGCTGCTCTTGGATAATGTGACAGGTCATCACTAGCTCCTTGCCCACCAATCCCAAGGGTCACTGTAGTGGTGCCTTCAGATGGCTTCCTGTGTCTCTCTGTCTAAAAGATTTTCCATCCATTCTGTCTTACAGGCTGGAGGTACAGAAGGGTTAACACCCAGGACCAATCCTCAAGCAACTTGGTAAAAGATAATCCAAATTCATCTCACCACAGTGGTAGACACCGATGTGTGCACCACAGTCTGTCAGAGTCCCCAACTGGCTTGAGCCTCAGTTGGCCACGGCTGTAACCCATCCATTAATGTACCTTTTATTGCCTTTCCTCACTCTATCTCAATTCCCCACTCTCTGTCTGGGCTTCCTGGGATCACCTCCCCAATAAACAACTTGTACCCAAATTGTTGTCTCAGAAGCTGCCTGGGGGAAGCCAAACTGAGACACATCACTTTTTCACATACACATGTGTCAATGAATAAATGTTTATTGAGTACCTGATATCTACATAACACAGTACTAGATTTAAATGACAAGCAAGTCTACATCTCCAGTCACAAGGAACTCATAATCTAGGCAGCCACGTAAAACATGGATTCATCAAACATTCAATAACAAACCAGGAGGCAGGATGTGATGAGTTAAAAAGAAGCTATCTAAGAAAAAAAGGATAATGTTTGGATTTGGGTAGTTAGGATGAAAAGGCAAGAACAATACTATTGGAAGGAGACAAATATATGCAGAAATATATGGTCTCTAACAGAAATTCTTGGGTAAAGAAACCTCCCAAAATATGATAACCCAGTATTTCCCAAACATCTCTGATCCTGAAAGCTTATCTTTATGTAACCTCTTGTAAAACTAGTGTTCACCAGGACACACTTGGGGAAATGCTGTCAAGTTTCAGCATTGAGCACTGGAATCCGATGTCTCACCCATTTTTGCCCAGGGCTTCTTCACTGCCAGTCTCATTGGCCAACTCAGATATGAAGCAACTCATCACCTTCAGCCAGTGTGAATAAATCAGATAGAGAGAACAGTCTTCCAAGATACTTGGGTTTTTCTATGTAACTTCAGGGTGGATGTAAAGTGACGTCTTCCTAATATCTACAACACCACGCAGAGCCCTGGGAGTAATAAGAAGTTGACAGATACTGACTCTCTTCTTGAGAACTCCACCTGCCTTGGGGGGAAAATGATCCGTTGGTTCTCCATGAGAATATATATATCTTTTCAGCTATTATTATCTGTATCAGCTGAAGCACAACCTGGTTAAGTGAGATCAAATCCCAGAGAACTTTGGGCAACTCACTTCACTGTTCTGCACCTCTGTTTCTCATCTGTCAAATATATTGACTTCATGGGACTACCGTGATGCTATGAAGACACAATACATTTATTTTTTTTTTTTACAAATAGTTTATTGTCAAATTAGTTTCCACATAACACTCAGTGCTCATTCCCACAAGTGCACTCCTCCATGCCCATCCCTCCTCCCTGCCACATCCATCAGTCCTCAGTTTTTGTCAGCATTCAAGAGTCTCTCATGGTTTGCCTCTCTCCCTTTCCCCCACCATTTCCGCCCTTCTTCTCCCCCTTGTTCCTCCGTCAGACACAATACATTTAAAAGACTTGCCATGGGGCGCCTGGGTGACTCAGTTAAGTGTCTGACTTTGGCCCAGGTCATGATCTCGCGATCTGTGAGTTAGAGCCCTGTGTTGGGCTCTGTGCTGACAGCTCAGAGCTTGGAGCCTGCTTCATATTCTATGTCTCCCTCTCTCACTCTGCCCCTCTCCCACTTGTGCTATCTCTGTCTTTCTCTCTTCCTCAAAAATAAATAAAAACCTTAATTTTTTTTAAAATGGGGGACTTATCATTATTCCTGGCTCATAGAAAGAGCTCAGCAAGTGGTGGCTCCGTCCGATACTAGCAGCAGATTAGTACTAGGATGATTCTTACTACTTGGTTCACCTTCAACTTGAATGGGTTTCAACTTCCCTGTGACCAAAACTGCCTCCACTCGAACATGCCCACAATGTGGGGATATCATAGTGTCCAAACCGTGCCTGTATGAGCGAGACAACAGAGATGAGTTCTTAAAAAGTGGTCTTGAACTTCTTCCAGAGGAAATTATCCCCACTGATACCACTGTGGAAAATTTGGATTTCAATTCTCCACTGATAGTCGATCAGCACAGAAATTATTGCAGAAATAAGATCGACTTGTGAACAAACTTGTTCAGAGTTTTGTGAAGAGTTTCTTTTATCACTTTTCTCCCTCGCTTTCTTGCCTTGATGAATATAATTGCTCTGAGGAGCTGTGAGTTAGCTGCCATCTCTTTCTACTCTCTTCTTCCAGGATTTGGTTTGGTAGGGAAATCTCGTGCCCACCTAAGTAATCCCTAACATCAAAACATCATGGAGGCTTTAAGTGAATAAGACTGCATCCGTATGGAATATTCTTTTCCTCCCCCTCCTCCCCCTCGTTCATCCTTTTCATTTTCCTTTCTCCTCCAGTCCCCCTGACTCAATTTGCCCTCCTTGTTTTTCCCCCCTGCTCCCCTTTGTCTCTCTCATTCTTTCCTTCTTACATTCCCACCCTCCCCAATTCTCTGTACATTTTGTTCAGTTTCTTTCTCTCTCATACACACACACTCACACACACACACACACACACACACACACAGACTACATCTATAGATAATATTATTTTCCATCCATCTCCATGTCTGGCTCTGGCCCTGGCTCTCTGTCTCTCTCAGTGTGTCTTTGTCTCCTCTGGGTAACTCTGCTTCTCCCCTGGCTCTTTCTTTTTCACCAGCACTCTCTCGTTCTCTCTCTCTCACTGACTCTTTCTTATGTCTCTCTGTCTTTCTTTTTCCATGTTTTTTCCCCTGCTCTTTCACTCTCTTTGTCTCTGTTCCTCCGTCTCTCTAACATGAACCCTGGTTGGAACCAGACTCTGTGTCTTGTATTGTTCTTTAAGAGAAATTTTCCTGATGTAAATGGAATGTACAACATTTACTACTGCCGACAGCCTAATGAGTGACACAGTATCAGCAGACTTCACCAAATGTGTTGGAGGGAGAGAAAACGACCCTCTCAAATCACTGCAAACACTGAAGCAGATGAACAAAGGAAATTAAACCAGTTGCATCCAACAGACTCCGAAACACACCCACAAACCTTCCCTGCCCCCTCCTCCATCAGCAGATCTTCACACTTTTGCTAATACCAGCTGGTTCATACACTCCAGAAGTCTCACCCTCGCCAGTTACTGAAAGTGAGACTTCAAATATGGGTTAAACCCACTCTGGTCATTAGCCAGTCTTCTGTCCAATTTTTACCATGGATTTTCTTCACCTGGAAACCCTGCATACTTCATACATCCATCAGAGAAAATAGACTGCAGCTACCGGACAAGGAGAGGAGGAAGGTTAAGCTGGAAAAAACGTGACCCAGAAATTCAGTTGTTTTCTGTTTTAAAAACAAGCAAAGAAATCAGAAGGACATTACTGGTCCCAATTCAGTGGTAACGAGAAAACATGTGCTTCACAGACAGAGAGAAATATCTGATATCTGTGTGAGAGCTTTTGGCAAAGATGTCGAAAAATGTGAGGTTAACCAGATGATGTTCACAATCTATACTGATAGTTTCTATCAATCTGATATTGACTCACTAGCAAGGTGGGCAGCCAGAAAACCTGCAGCACAGTTACGTCTTGCCCCTCCCACAGCTTGTCTTAGGGAAGCATGGAGTTGACACTTCAGATGGACTTGGACAAAATCCAGGAGGTGGAGCTTGCTGGAGGCACCTTCTTCATTGGCCATGTGACCCCAGGTCTTACACACACACACACACACACACACACACACACACACACTCGAATACACAGCACCCTGTGGTTGCCCAGATCCTGTCCTTCCTGCCACCGCACCCTCCCAGTTGCTGACCTCCATCCAAATAGTATCCCTACAAGGTTAACATTTCCTTGGGTTCCTACCAATTTTTCTTTTTGATGACTGATATTTATTGTTGCAATTTTATTTCTTCAGGGTTCTATTCGCTCTCCTCTAAGAGGTAGCCCATTTGATCTAGGCTGAAATGGATCCATGAGAATGGATTTAACGGGCTAAGATGTTTCTATTCTAAAAAGGCATTTATTAGAACAATACTGAAAAATCTAAGAGGGCTATAGTGGTGAGCATTTTAGGCATCATGGTGGCTAAGAGCAAAACTTTGTGAGGCCACAGTAACTGCCTGTCCTTTTGAAAGGGCTAACTTTGGATAAGCCTCAAGATTCTACGCCCTCCCTTCCTGTTAAATTTCTCCACTTTATCATACATTGATCAAGATACAGTATCTCAGAGTGTGTTCTCCTAGCTGCCAGTCTGTCAGAGACACAAATTTTTATGTACCAGAACTTAACCACGAGGACGTTCACTATACAACAGAAATTTATCTGAAGCAGCCACATCTCAGTACCAATTTAAATTTTTTTTAATGTTTATTAATTTTTTGAGAGACAGAGAGTGAGTAGGGGAGGGGCAGAAAGAGAGGGAGGAACAGAATCCAAAGCAGATTCCAGGTTCTGAGCTGTCAACACAGTGCCCAACACGGGGCTCGAACTCACAGACCGTGAGATCATGACCTGAGCTGAAGTCGGCGCTTAACCAACTGAGCCACCGGGGCACACCTGTATCAGTGGAAAAGATTCAAGTGCTCCAATGTTTTGTTAGAAACTGAACTTACTTGCAAAGCAGTCCTAGGGCTAGAGAACCTAGACAATGCCCTACAGGGTACAAAGAAACTTTAAGTCAGACTTTTTAGGTGACAGCTTTAATGCTTTGGACCAAGGCTATTTGAAACTTCTGGAAAAAAAGGGAGTCTTAACAAAGTTAAGATAGGTCAGCAAGGAGATAAATTTATTAGAGTCAAAATGTTTTTCTAGAAAAGAAGAAACCATTAGGCTAATATACAAAAGGGCTCATTTAATCTTAGTATCTAAAATAGAAACAATGCAAACACTTATCACAAACACAATGAACAAATGTTCATTGATTGCCCAAGATGTGCCAGGCATCGTGCTGGGTAGAGGGCTCCAAAGGGGAACAACATAGGCAGGGTGGTTTCTACACACAGATGACTATAGTCTAACTGGGGAGGAAGACAATCAACAAAATACAAGAAATATGGTAAATCCTAGAATAGAAGTACAAAAAATCTACTCAAGTCTACATGATGACACAGCAGAGACGCCTAACCAAATTTAAAAATTGGAAGTGGGAAGGAGAAGGATGAGGGGAAGGAAGTCCTTCAAGAATCCCTGGGAACTAAAAACATCAGTAACTGTTAACATCTAGAGTTCAAGTTGGGTAGAATAAAGAAAGGACGAAAACCAAGGTGGTCAGAGAGAGAAGGGTCATATTAGCTTGTTAACAGTTTTAATTTTATCCTAAGGGCCACAAAAAAGAGTCACTGAAAACTTTTGAGCACATATTGATATAATCAGATGTGACTCTGAGCACAATCAGAGCAAAAGGAAAGTCTGCGTTTTGCAAAAACACCTATTAACATAGACGGGGCCCTCAAAGTTGTTAACATTTTCTCAAGAAATGTCTGGAAGGCATCAAATGCAAAAAGAGCATGATCAAAGGCCATCTTGCTAAGCTACTCTACAAAACCAGATTCTCTGTTGCAGTTGCAGGAACCATCTGCCTTCTGCCTTGGCAAAGAGCATGATTTAGAAGCATAGAGGCTTGCTTAGATTTGAGAAAGGTCAGGTTAATCAAGCTTAAAATATTCATTGTCTTGCATAACATGGGCTACCAATCAGACCTATCTTTTCCCATCAAAGATTCAGTCAGGAAGACTTCTAGCTACTTAGTCCCTGGAAATGGAGCCAAAGGGCAGCAGATTATGGAGCTCTAGCCCAATTCGTGTTGATCCTATAGTTGGATGGAGGGCAATATTGACAGATGACCATGGAACATGGACTCTGAGGGAAAGACTCACTTAAAGACTTTTTAGTAGTCCTTGTTTGTGAAGCCAGAATAAAGGAGATCTGTGGCAGATAAAGCTCATCTCTCTCTCTCTCTCTCTCTCTCTCTCTCTCTCTTTTAGGAACTGGCTCTGTTAACTTCATCTGATACAGCCTGTTTCACCTCGTCTAGAAAAGTGGGGGCCCAAAGTCAGAACATGCCTTGCTTTCTGGCCCCAGAGTCTTCTACACAATCGATACGCACTCCATGACAATGTTGATAGAGCCATTGTTAATTGACTCTGTTTTCATTGTTTGTTTGATTTTATAACTAAACTAGTCTCCAAGGAGTAAACTTTCTAGTCCACCATATGTACTATACAGTTAATTATAACACACTCCCTCTCTTACCCATGGACCCTGAACATAAGGATGTTTCTAGTCTACATATGGTGAACAATACTGTTCGTGCATTCTACCCTCAACGCATTTCCTAGAGCCCTCACACAGTGGACATTAATGACTTCTTTGGGCCCCTTCTGGTTTCACCAGATGAACAAAAATGAAAATAAGCAGCTGTCATACTTTAACTTTAAAAAAATCATCAAACCTAATCCAATTTGGAGAAGTATTTGGCTTAGAGAGAGGGAATCGGCTGTACCATTGATGGCAAAAAGCTCACTTACTAATGCACCACTTCCTGACATTTAATTTGCACAATTTGTCTCTTATTATCTGGCAACTCTCAGAAGATTTTGGAAGCAGGAAAAGAGAAGGCAGAAACATAACAAGCAGTAAGATTAAAAAGTGAGAACACAGAGGGCACCAAGTTAAGAGTCAGATAACTCACTCCCAGTTCATGCCACCCAGCCCATCAATGCCTGTGGAGAAACCGCCCCACCCAGATAAGGACCATAAAAGGGACCCAAATGGAAGGTTAGCCAACACACAGTAATAAAACAAAAGCCACTTTATGTTAGTTACCCGACACTTCAGACACCAGAGAACTCATTTGAATCTAAACTTAGATGTGATATATCTGAGAATATTACCGTACACCTAGACAGGGAAAATTGCATATTTTCCATCACAAAAAAAATATCAAAATGTTTTATCCGTGCTTCTGCAATTCAGAAATGACTGAAGCTGTGAACTTCAAATTTGGCAAGATTGTAGTCCTCATTAAGGAAGGGAATGAAAGCCAATTTTGAAGAAAAATGGAAAATGGTTTCCTATTTTTGAGTGTAGAAGGTTGAAACAATGAGTGTTGAACCTAAGACGAGGAATATTCTCTCTGCTGCTGTGGCTTCTATTTGGATAAAGATTATTAACCAGAGAATAAAACTAGACATGTCTCTTTTTAGACTTAGGAAGGAAAACATCTTTCTGGTTCCTTTATTTCCACCTTTCTAAATCGAAGTTCATTGTGTTTACATGAAGCTAAAATGTAAAATTAAAACACGTCAAACATCAGATAATTCCTAAAATTACTGCACTTTGGCCAGTGTAGGCCTGGGGGAGTCTGTCCCCATGCATGTTTGGAGTTAAATGGCTGTTATGCCACAGGCAGGATGTACAAGTGACTAAAAGGATATTGTCAGAGGAAGTGTAACTTTGGAATTTCCTGACTTGATTGCAAAGATTTCAGTCTGAACACTGTGTCAATATTGGTTTTAAATATATACATATTTGTTTATTGGCACACATGCACATACACACAGGAATCCCATCCATAAAATGCACCCACATCTGTGGTTAAACACAGCAGCTGTTTAACAGCCCAGTATAACAATCTGAAAAAATTGGGACCTGAATTAAAAATCCCACATTCTAAGCTGCAGCAGGAACTGAGGCCCTATATAAGGAATGCTGCCTTGAGAACACTCCAAGCTTCCCCCAGACGGAACTCCTTTGCCAAATTCACAGCATGCTTCCCAAACTTTGGAATTGATAAATGAAAGACCCTGACTTTCTCCCTTCCTCTAATAATTGTATTGTAATAAATACTTCGAAGGCCAGCTCAGAGCAGAATCAAGGCAACTTAAAATCTGCTCCATGCGTACATTTTCTGCCCCGAGATCTCCACAACAGCAATGAACAAAGGAAGCAGAAGTAATTTAAAGGGTCTGTCCACGCGACCACAAAAGAAAAGCCCTGTCCCATGGGCAAGTTCTCACAGGTGCTGGCACAGGGGACCATACACACCCTTTGTGAGCAGTCCAGACCTTGGCACCTCCTTGGCTGCCCTCCAAGCGTCTGATAACCTAAGCAAGAATAATCTTGGAAATAATAGAGGAAATGCACAGGGATCTGAAGTCACACCCAGAAATCACCAGGACACACTACAGCAGGTAATCTTGAATGAAAGGCCACTCTTCCTTAGTGATTTATTTTGCCATTGACTCAGGTTTTTGGAGATCCTGCCAAGGGGGTATGCAAAAGAGAGAGTATGTCACACCCCTGTCACCTATGACTGCCTAATTCTCCAGATGCAGACGTGAGACAGTTTTATTACAAAATGAGTTTGCAGATTTTTGTTGCTGCTTTTCTCACTGAATTCCCTTTTTCTCTCTATGCACGTGTTTTTCTTTTTTTTTTCTTTCTAATTTTGCTTTTTCACATGTGAGTTGAATCAGTGCATCCTACCCCCACCCCTACTACCACATTTTCTTCCCAACAGCTGCAGAATGAATTCTAATTACCTTGAGCCTGGCACTCAAGGCCCTCTGGAATCTGATTTCATTCATTCATTATTCATTTATTCATACGTGCACTTATTCTTTTTTTTTTTCATCAAATTTGTACTTATCAAGCATCTATTATGTCTGCAACATAATGATAGAAATGGAAATACAAGAATAAGATTATGTTGTCTGTACCAAGGAACTTAGAGTCTAGCAGGACACGCACACAATCATTATTAATTACAGCCAGGTAATAAGGGCTAGGACGGAACAATGTATGAGGCACTGTGGTACCATTGAGAACGGTGTGCCTAATTCTGCCATAAAGGAGATGTTAAGTGTGAGCTAAGGTTCAAAGCCTGGGTAGGATTTGCCAAAGGAAATGCAAAATGAGGTGAGCAAAGTCACTGGGTGGAGGAGAAAAAGGTGGGCAGAGTGGGAGAACCCAACATAACATTCCCATATTGTCTTGCCGTGATGCATGGAGCAGGCTGAGGACCGAGATGCAGGAGGGTAGAAAGGATGGCAGCAGTCCGTCCACACAAGGCCAGGAAAACCCTACTAGGAAGTTTGGGTTGTTTCATGGTTTGATAGACACAGAAAGATTTTAATTAAGAGTCTAGATCTACTTAATCTAGAAAGATTCTAGATGACTTGTCGTTCTGTAAAAATCGCTCGAGTATGTAACATGGAAGTGCCGAAGGAATTCCATTTCCCTCATTTCCTACCATTGTGCCTTTCCCAAAGCTTATTTTGTTCAACTGAGTCATGCAGCTGGTGGGAACTATTTCTCCAGCCCGGATACACAAGAAACAAGGCGGTCCAAATTTTAGTACAAGTCCTTGGGGACAGCAGGGTCCTCCTTTCCTTTTCCCAAAATTCTAAGTTCTTCCAGGGTGAATGCCTAGAGAATCTGACAGCTATTACATTTTATCTGCTTGCCTGTATGCCCAAAAGCACCAGATTCACTGCAGGCAATGAAACCAATCCCTACTGAATAAAATGTTACTGTTCCTTCATAAAATCTTTGCTCTCCACTGAAGGCTTTGCATCTAGTATTTTTGCAAATCTTTTCGGCCAGTACTTCGGGTAGATCACCTGGAGATCTTGCTATTTTTCAAATTCTCCATCAAGTTCATATGAGGTGAGGCCTGAGCCTCTTTTTTGTAAGAAGTGCCCAGGTAATGCCAATGCTGCTTGTCCGTGGACCACACTTTGAGTAGCAGGGATCTACATGTTAATTATATTCTACTTCTCCTGAGACACGTCTTCTTTACTATTAATCTATTATTTGGGATTTTTAAAAAGTCATTCCGTTATTCACATAACTCAAGAATATTGGATCTTTGAAGGCAAAGAATAGGTTTTCCACATTCTTGTACCTTCCACGTGAAGGTTAGCTACTCAATAATTGAAGGCTTATTCCCATTGACTTGCTGGTCTTATGCTTCAGCTGCTTTTCAGCCTTTTCCTGGCTGTCAGCTGTCCCTAGGAATTGGTTCAAACTCCTCAGATCACATTGAAAAAGTGTGTCCTGGCCCCTGTTTCTCGGTAGCCTGATCTACCATACCCCCACCCCCTACCCTGTGCTCAGCCATCACATATGGGAAGTTTTCTTATTCCTAGAGGGGTTCAGGGGGCTAGCATGAAAGAAGTTTTCTCCCCTAAGGGCTCTGGGGAGTGGAGGAAAGGCCGGGAAATATGTCCCATGTCTTTTGCCCTTGACTTCTAGCCTGGATCAAAGGCTCTCCATAACTTAGATTCAAGCATGGCCTTTCCTGGGATCAGAGGCAATGAGAAACTAAACTGTGTAGCCTGAGACCCGGGCAGTCACCTCCATCATCCCTCCAGCTCTTCCCCATTCTGTTTTCATCCATGCCCTGGCCACATTCAGCTTTGGTGATGTCCTTCCATCCTCTGGTCTAACTTCTAATTACTTTTCTCTCACAACATTTTTAGCAGGAGAATCTGGGTTCTTCTTTTTTCTCAGAATATTCATCGGTGGCCTTTGTTTCTCTTTGTCAGTTGTTCTTCTAAGCCTTCAATCTTAGCTCTCTTTCCTTTTGCCTTCTGTGTTCAACTGCCCTTATGATAATCTGGCACATGGTGGACAGTGAATTGATGGCAAACACCCTGCCCTTTCTGACTGGTCCAGATGTACACTGCGAGGGTGGCTTTCAAGGGTATTCCTCTTATACCAGCTATCATTCTATAAAACTGGATGTTATGTTTTCATGGCCTCCCAAATACCATTTAGCATGCCTTCATCTCTTCCCTCATCTTAATTACAGCCTGTTACGCTCACATGTACAAATTAAAACAAATTCTACATACATTCCCTTTATGGTTCCTGGCAATTTGCACGTGAGCATGGAAGGGAATACAATACCTGAGGATGTTACAGCCTACAGCTGCCACCGGCTCTGGATTCCGACACAGGGTTTGCTGACAGGTTCTCAAGGCTGGAATCCTGACAGGCACTGTACCTGCTGGAGGAATTGATCCAATCAGAGCTTATTTAGAGGCAAAGGGACATCAGTGGAGATCTCCTTTATCAGGCTGCAGATTGCTTTCCCACAAGCCACCTGAAATCTAGATTCATCAGAAACTTAAAGGAGATCCTCACCCCCCTGCTTTCTCCCCTACAGGTCTTGGCTATCGTTAGATTGGTGACTTAGAGCTTGGCGTGAGGGTTTCGTCCAGATGTGGTGGGCTTCAGGCTCCAGAACATTCTTCCTTTCAAGTGGTGGCCTGAAACCTACCACCGGAAGACACAGGCAAGAGCACTTTTAAGCCCTTTAGAGGATATTAGCATATTGCCCAGATGTCCTCTTGGGCAGATTTCTGTTTTCCTTATGCATGAGATTAGCATACAAAGGCCATGCTTTCTCATATATGGTGAGGAAGGGCTGGTCCCTTGGGCAGGAATGGTCAGGTTCTGTTAAATCAGTATGCTCCGTACGGTTGCTCAGTGTATTACTCTGGTTCATAATCACAAGCCCAAAGAAATTAGATGGAACCCAAAGGAATCCAGCTGTGGCCCACTGAGCATTTTAATCGAAACAGCGAGTTTACTCTTCAACCACTACACTGTCCTCAGTGGAGACTGTGTTGTTCTGTAGCATGAAAGATACCATCACCGTGTGGGTGTGAATACATGGGAAACAGCTAGGCTAAATGAGGAAGTCATCAGAGATGCAAAGGGGAGGTTGGTGGATGTGAAGGGAAGGACAGTAGGAAGCAATACCACCACATACCTGAGAGCTCAGGCCCCTGCTCTGCACTGCACTCTAGGAAGAATTCTGACCATTGTTTCAACATGGCAATCACTTTCCAATGCATTAAAAAAATGTCTTGTGATTCCAGGCCCCGCTTCCATCTAAAAATTAAAATGTATTGATCCACCGCTTCCTTTACATTTCAGTTTAAGGGTGATGAAAGGAAGGAGCTGTAGTTTTCTTTATATCACTTTCCTGCAAAAGGGGGAAAAAACAAACACAGGTGCTTTAAATTTTCAAGGTGCAAGCTAAATGACACGATGCCCAGGAGTGTGCAGTAGCATTTCTTTGTTTGAGCATGGAATAAAAGACAGATAATTAGGAAATTGGGAGTCTATTAATTTTCCAAATTTACTCATGCAAGAACCACTGAGCTATGGTGATATTTGCTTACCTCGTCATTATGCAAAAATATATTAGCTAATTATTTTGACTAATGCAATTAAGATATGCATATTTAGCATAAACCATACAATAGAAATGTTACAGTCAGCAATTGCTGGGTTGCGCTCATGGGTAGCAGAGAAGCAAAAGTCCCTGCTCAGTCTCCGATGGTAAGCCACAAGATTGCTATGACTCTGCCTGCACTGTTATTATTAGTTTGGTTGCAGTAATTAATTTACTTTACAGCATGACTAGGTGGCACAGCCAGCAGTGGTATTAATTTTTGTTATGAGACACCTGAAGATGTCAGCTTTTGAGCAGCAGCGTCCGCACCTTTAATTGCCTTAATCAGTGGAAATGCAGTATCTCTTTCAGGGATCCAATTAAGAACGCTATTGTTATTTTTCTTTTCTCTCCAACCCTTACTAATGAATACAGGAGCTAGCGAAAGTTAGGGTGATGGCAGTAGCCAAGAGAGGTGTCTTCTCTTCTTAACCTGGGAACCCCACAGAGCTGGAGCTCCGGGATGACAGAACGAGATTTCCGCTGCCTCTCCATGGGCTCCATCATCCCATAGGCCCTTGATATGTGAGGTGTGAACTAATCCTGGGCCCACCTCAGACCCTCTACATCAGAATCTGCATTTTCACAAGATCCCCAAGTGATGAGCTCACACATGAACATTTGAGAAGTGCCGCAGGAAAGAAGGGGCCGGGGCCAGTCTTGCGCCTAAATGAAGGTGGAATGGGTTAATCAGTGGTGTGATTTAGAGTGTGCCGGGAGGGCACCAGTGGACAAACATCTGATCTCCAGCGCCTGTCACTTATTCACTTGCATTTGGAAGCATTTCAGCCTATGGGCGTTTCACAATACAGTGCACACGCTGTTGAGAGATTAAGGTTTTTCCCAGCTCTCGTTTTACCCTGTGTCAGCTTAGATGCTGGAAAAGTGAGGCAGGGAAGATGCTGGAGAGAAAAGGCCAAGCAAGGAAAAGTTTGAAGAAAGGACATAATGAAGATGATTTTCTATCTTATAGTTGTGCCACAAAGCTGGACCCCACAGTGCTTTCTTTCTGGGCTCCAGCATGATCTGGAGCATATCCTGGTCGAAGGATATCAACCAGGTCCTTTTAATAGTGCCATGTCTCATGACATGTGTCCCACAAACTCCCCTGCTAGTGCTGGATCTTTCTCTCCTATTTGGTTCTTTCCCCCTGTGTCCTCACTCTTAAAGGGTCATGTGACAGCCTTTATGTTATTCAGATTTCAACTTTCCAGAACTTTTCTCTCTGGCTTATCAGAACCAGTTCTCCCCTCTCTATTCACCCATATTTCATGGCATCTGATCCTTCTGCAAAACACCATGGAGACCTTTTATGCCCACTCCTGGCCATAAGCCAGCCCTGCATATTACACACAAATGCATCCAAAATCCAGCCCCTGTCATCAGTATCTCCATTCCATGTCCAGTTGCTGAAATTTTGTATCTACAGAATCAAGCTCCGTTTACTGTCCCCTTACTAGCTTCTAAAATTATCTAGGCCAGCAGAGTTTAGTAATCAGTGCAGAGGCCATTAGCAACAGTGAAAGAACCCCTTTGCTAGTAAAAACTGCAGAGCCAATGAGAAGAACAGACACATTCAAACTTACAGAAACAGTCACCCTTATATGCTCCTGGTATGGGCTGAATGCTGTTCCCTCCACCCAAAAATGCAAGTTGAAGTCCTAACCCCTATTACCTCAGAATGCAAGCACACTTGGAGACAGGACCTTTACAAAGGTAAGTCAGGTAAAATGAAGTCATTAAGATGGGCCCCAATCTACTATGACTTGGACACAGGTACACAAGGAGGGGAGATGATATGAGACACAGAGAAGAGACAGCCATCTACAAGCCATGGAGAAAGGTCTGGAACACAGCCTTCCTTCCTAGCCCTCAAAAGGAGCCAGCCCTGCTGACATCTTCCCATCGGGCTTCCAGCCTCCAGAACTGTGAGACAACAAACTTCTCTTATTTAAGCCATTCTCACCTGTGGTACTTTGTTATGGCCACCCAAGGAAACAAATACAGCACCTTAAACACTCACACACACATACACACACACCACAGAATTTGTGTTTGTGTAAACATTCCCTGAGTGAATGAATAGATGAATGAATGGTTGCATACATGACTGAATGAATGATTTGAAGAACGATTCCCAGGTCTTTAAGACAAGACACATCTTTCTTTTGGGGGGCCCTGATGATTCTATAGAACTTCTATGCTACTTGCCTTCCATCCCAAGGAGAAGCAAAAGCTAAACCCTGAACAAATCCCCTGGGAAAATAATGTTTGATTTGGGGTCCCTCTTCGTAGCAATAAGGGGTTTTTTGTTTATCCTTCAAGGAGTCTCCCGCATCCCAAGGAGCATAAGTCAGCTGGGTGGCAAACATATTTGTTTTCACATATTAGTCATCTATTTGATAGAGTGTATAGCAAATGTATGTGATAACATAAAATATATTTTAAAATTACAAATTTGGACAGCTGTCATGACATTTGAAAGAGTACATTAAAAATGTTTCTATATCCATTTTTAAATGCCATGCTGAATGGCTAAATTTGTCAGCCTTTCCACATATTTTATATTTGCTTGTTTGTTTTGATATTTAGCAAGGAGCTCACTAGGTGACTTCTGGGCAACTGGTCAATATTAATGAAAACTCCACTTTGTAAAAGCTAAAGAGAAAGTGAGGCTAAGATGAGCCCTGCCCAACCCCAGCCAGTTTGGCCTACTTCAACAGCTTACCCTGAGCAAAATAGACAAGAAATGACTGGGAACTAAGTGGGAGATTTAGCAAGCAGGGTTGGCAGAACAACAAAAAAGTAAAAGTCGGGGCCCAGGAAGGAAGTGGCACATCAAACATAGTCCACTTGGGCTGATGTGGACGCCATGTCACGTATGTCCCATCCGACGCAGAGACAGTTGCTCCACTCCTGTCAATTTCGGCCACCAAATAACACAGACCTAGAGCAAGGAAACCCAAAAATGCAAATTAAAAAATCCTCCCCCCGTTTTCAATTATAACTTTTAAAGAACACTACACAAGCCAAATTAAGCATGTCAAGAGACCAGATGTGGTCTGTGGGCTACCACTCCGCAAACTTTGCATTACTCAATGCTCAAAGATGCTGGAAATCAGGCCAAAGGAGCTCTATTCCCACAATGGTTTCCCATCACACCCTTATTTGGCTTTGGGGCTACCTTATATGTGAACCTAGATTATAAATTTATTTTTTCTATTATACATATTTTTTAATATATTCTATGAAATTCACATGGTGTGAGAGACAGACCTTGACACAGATAACCCAGTGCGTGGTTTTTTTAACTGTTGGTTTTTATTGGCAATTACAAGATTTTATTTAGGTTGAATTAAATATTAAAATTGGCTTGCTTTGTCTGAGTGTCTAAGAGCTGAGAGTAGGGAGTGGAGGCCCATATGCATGATGGTGGCAGAAGGAAGATTGCCCAGAACCCAAAATTTGCCTCGGATCACCAAGTGTCAACTGTACTGTGACAACGTTAAGTTGTCCTTTGGAATTGAGCTAATCCTTAAACTGTGTGCATATCCAAAACATTAGCTATCTGCTGTCAGGCCTTTATGTGCCACATGCTGAGTTAATTAACACAAAGACGCTTGATACTGGAACCCTCCAGAGGGGAAAACAGAAAGAGACCCAGGCCTGAGAACAGACAGAGCCCTCAGGGGGATGGAAAACACAGGGGTCTGTTCAGTTTTTATTTCCTTCTACACTTGTGATACAAGGTCAATGGGTTAGTCAACCCCATTTCTGTTCCATTGTCTGTTGTAATGCCCAAGAAGAATCCTCTATGAATAATGAAGCCTTACTGCATTCCAAAAATTAAACATCCAGATTCAGGGCACCTTTTCTATGATGGTCAAAGAGAAAAGTTGCTCAGAAAACTGACTTGTCCCTGTAGGGCAGCAGCAAGCTCCTTGGAGCCACCACAAAACAATGGCATTCATCTCTACTCTTCGTTGTATCCTTGTAAATATATTTGTGTATAAAGGTATCTATATACGTTAATGGAAAACATTGTCAGATTTTACATTTTTACACTGTAGTGAATGTATGTACATGCATAGATACACAGATATCTCTTCTTTTGTAATTTTAGGTGCTACTTAATAGAGAAAGCCATTCTATCATTGCCTACCTTTAGAATGTAAGATGGCAGTGTGTGTCTCTGAGGCTCATGCCTAGAAGTCATGGCACACTTTTTGAGGGAAGACGTGTGATAACCAATGGCAGATATTTTAATAACACTCTGAGAGCCAGTGAACTTCTTCTGGGCTGGCTAGTAGCAATGGGAATGGAGAAGAAAGGAACAGGAAGGGAGATGTTCTCAAAGAGGAAGAAATAAGATTTGGGAAGTAAATGAAGCTGACCCTTAAACAACATGGGCTTGAACTGCATGCGTCCACTTATGTGTGGATCTTTCACAGTTTTTTATATGTAGTATAAATACATTTTTTCAATGGCACTTCCTCTCCTCTAGCTTACTTTATTGTAGGAATACAGTATGTAATACATAAACATACGCAATACATGTTAATCAACAGTTTGTGTTATCAATAAGGCTTCTGGTCAACAGTGGGCTAGTCGTAGTTAAGTTTTGGGACAGTCAAAAGTTATAGGCAGATTTTCAACTGCATGAGGGATTGGCACCTCAATCACTGCATTGTTCAAGGGTCAACTGCATAATGTCAGTACATCTCTAGGGTTTCAAGCACGAATGTTGAAGAAGCTGATGCAGGGAAAGAGAGGGAGCCAGAAAAGCTAGTGGAGAAGATGTGGTCTAGCATGGTGGCCAGTCACCAGCTGTGGAGTAAGAAAGACCTGACTCTTAGATGCGTGACCCCAGGGAATTCCTTTACCTCTCTGAACTGTACTTTCCTCAACTGTGTATTAGGAATGACGTCTTCATACAGTGGTGATAAGAACAAAAATAGAAAATGTGCATATCAGAGGTAGCAGGGCACAGGATGAATTTAAAAGCATGGATTCTGGATTAGATGCATTCCTTTCCCCATTAAGGTAATTTCCTTCATAATCTTGTAGCCTTGGGCAAGTATTTAAGGTCTCCAAACCTCCCTTTCCCCATGTGTATAATTAAAATCATAATAATAGTACTTGCCTCATTAGTTTGTTATGGGGATTAAATAAGGCATTATATGTAAATCACTCAAACCAGGGCTGATACGTAGTAACTGCTCAATACGTATTAACTATTACTAGGTGGCAGGCTTAGCACGGTACCTGGAACAAAACAAAAGCTCAATTAACAATATCCATGATGATGCTGATGGCGATATGTAGAGTTATGTTCAAATAGTGCTGTAATGAAACATCAGTAAGGAAAAGCCACTCCACAGAGATACAGAAACGAGAAAAGAGCCACAGAATAGCAATGACAACCAAAGTTCCACTCCACCCAGAGTGAGAACACAAGAGACCTCCCTGGCTCATGAGATGCTGGCCAGGCCTTGGCAATTCTCAAACACAGTCTACAGATCAGGGTTCACAGAAGCACATCAAAGCACCACAGTGCAAGGATGGAGAAGCATCTCAGACTAAACCGACATCTGCCCCACCAGACATCACAGTGCTTGTCTCCCCTCAGCCTTTCCTACATCTCACCCCACAACACCCCCACTACGGCTGCCGCCATCATTTTGGCTAATTTTGCATTAGCCATGTGGACTGTCGGATGGTTTCTGCTGTATTTTGTTGCCCTTTCAAATATTTCTTAAATAGAAGATTGTACCATCTGGTGGACAATCTGCCTGTGTGCTATCTCACCTATCACAGCATGGATTCCACTCCTATTAGGGAAGGAGTGAGGAAGGGAGAGGCGGCCTGCTAGAATACTGCCTCTGGCCGCCCGCAGCCCCATTGTCACTGGTCTGCTCCCTCTCTCCCAGTGGCCTGGTTCTGCCTGCACAGCAGTCAGTTTTTGTGTGCTGAGCAGATGTTTCTCCCACTCACTCCATGGCCAGGCTATTACTCATGGGGCTTCAGGTAGCAGATGTCTCCATAGATAGACCTCTCAGACCGGTGCTGACATTTTACCTACATAAGCACCAAATGGTGGTGCAGCTACACTTAATAAATGGGAGGGAGAACGGCTAAGGGCTCAGTTAAATTCCACGCAAAAAAACTCTACTAACTAAAAAAAAAAAAAAACCCCAAAAAACAGATTCAAGGTGCTCAGAATATTATTAGTACTTAAAGAAGGAAGGCATCCACAGATATACTGATGTATATCTGTATTGTATACCCATAGACCTTGACAGAGAGGCTCATGGCAAATGTATTTACTTTGTATTCTGCTCCAGGAAACAACAGCTATTCCTGGGGAGGAATGGGGAGTAGGTGTTTTGGGTTCAGAAGATGACACTATTAATAGTAGCATCAAGACTTGAGAATATTCTCCGGCATCCTTTGTTTAATGGGAACAACAGCAACTTTCCTGATCTGTTTTCCACTTGTAGGTGAGTGAGGTGCTCTCCAAGAGGCCCACGGCAGAATCCCAAATGATTGTCAAGTATAGCAGTTGCAAGCAGTCAATAATGGGAAATCTAGAACCAAACTGCTTGGGGTTGGACCCAGACTCTACCTTCTACTAGATGTGTGACTTTGGAAAAATTACATAACCTAAATGTTCTCATCTGTACAATGGGTATAACAATGGTACCTACCTCATTGAGTTGATTGATTAAAAAAACCCTTCTAGCACTTATTATATGCCAGACACCCCCTTAAACACTTTATAAATCAGCCAAAAAATAGTCCCCCTTTTCCTAAATGGAATCATGGCATAGCACCAGTGCCCATTTTAAGCCTGTGTTAACATCTGTATCTCATCTACCCATGGGGTCATATGGTCAATGTCACACACTCCCAAACTGAGAAGTCTCAGGATGGGCTCTCTTTCCTCCCATGCACTCCAAGCCTCCTACTGACTCTCCTTTGTTACTTGAACCAAGGCATGATAGGAGTAACTTGCCAGATCAGCAGGTAAAAACTCTCTACCTCATTCTAACTTAAAAATGGCATCTCCCCAATCCCCCAATGCAATTTCTCTCAATACGCCACTAAAGTACACATGAAAACAAACAATAAAAGGAAAACTCACGACAAAACCAAAAACTAAGCTCAACGGATGACGTGTGGTCAGAATTCTAATTCTACTAATTATGGATTTTTACTAATTACAAGGCTGATGGAACTGGAGATAGAAAAACCATACTTGGTCTCATGAACTAGATAGGGCAGTCTCATCCAGCCAAAAGTAGATCAAAACATTCTTCATTTCTCCCCCAGTAACTTCTCCCTCATATCTACCCACCCATACTAGAAAACATGGCCGCTATTTCTCTCATCGCACAGGTGATTTTCGTGAGATTATAATTTGAGCTAACACTGGGGCACCTGCTGTCAGTCAGTTAAGTGTCCAACTTTAGCTCAGGTCATGATCTCATGGTTCATGAGTTTGAGCCTGTGTTGGGCTCTGTGTTGAAAGCTCAGAGCCCGGAGCCTGCTTGGATTCCCCTCCCCGACTTGCACTCTGTCTGTCTGTCTGTCTGTCTCTCTCAAAAATAAATAAACAGTAAAAAAAACCTTTAATAAAAAAAGTAAAAATAAATAAAATTAATTAATTTGAGCTAACATTTATTTATTTATTTTTTTTTACAAATGGTTTATTGTCAAATTAGTTTCCACATAACACTCAGTGCTCATTCCCACAAGTGGCCTCCTCCATGCCCATCCCCTCCTCCCCCCCACATCCATCAGTCCTCAGTTTTTGTCAGCATTCAAGAGTCTCTCATGGTTTGCCTCTCTCCCTTTCCCCCACCATTTCCCCCCTTCTTCTCCCCCTTGTTCCTCCGTCAAGTTCCTCCTAATCCTCCTATACGTGCAAACATATGATATTTGTCCTTCTCTGCCTGACTTATTTCGCTCAGCATAACACCCTCAAGGTCCATCCATGTTGCTACACATGGCCAGATTTCATTCTTTCTCATTGCCATGTAGTATTCCATGGTATAGATAAACCACATCTTCTTGATCCATTCATCTGTTGATGGACACTTAGGCTCTTTCCATGTTTTAGCTATTGTTGAGAGTGCTGCTATGAACATTGGGGTACATGTGCTCCTATGCATCAGCATTTCTGTATCCCTTGGGTAAATTCCTAGCAGTGCTATTGCTGGGTCATAGGGGAGTTCTACTGTTAGTTTCCTGAGGAACCTCCACACTGTTTTCCAGAGGGGAGCTAACATTTATTGATTGGTTACTTTGTGGTGATCACTCTGCCAAGCACTTCACATATGTTAATGGAATTAATACCTACAACAACCCAATGAAGTAGTAGGTGCTTTGTTCTTACCCTTGTTACAAAGTCAAGGAAATAAAGCCATAGAGAAGTTAAATGACTCTCTCTGGGTCTTGTAGCTAATACATGGCAAGCCAGAATTTGAACCCAGGCAGTCTAGCTCTAGAACTTGGGTTAGAAATCATTATATACAACTTGGTTATTCCAGTCATTCCTCATATTTCAATACCCATACAGAGACTGAAAAATTTTAAATACATATAGAGATATAAGAAAGTGCATGAAGCTGATGTAAATTGCATTGTTAAAGTGTAGCCCCTACAAGGAAAGAAATATGAACAATGGAGGGAATACAGATAGACTTGGTTTCAGCACATGCTTGCGACTCTACATTGTCCTCTTCTCTCTGGGTTCAGAGTACAAGAGCACTAGGTGTTGAGAGAAGGGGAAGTTCTCTCTTTGGCACATCAAAGCCTCTCTAGATGAAGACCAGCTTAACAGCAGAGCCTGGTCTGAGAGGTATAAACATCAACCTGCCCTCCTACTTATACTTCAGTCAGCAGTGCACAACAGATAGAATCAAAGCAAAATCCACAGGCTTTATTGTTGGACAAATGGTCAGTCTGGGTGGATATGGCCTTCTTTGAAATTCCATAAAAAGAAAAATTATACATACAGATGATAGAAAATACTGAAGATCAAAGGAAATGAACATTATCCTAAAGACTACAATATGAAAATGATTTATTGTAAGGACAAGAAAATATATAGAAAACTCTTTTATATTCTTGATAGAATTGAAAAAGTCACAGTATCTACGAAAGAGCAGCAGAAATCTGGAATAATATGACACGACAATTGAGCTGGACAGACTAAGGAAGAATGGCAAGAAAGCTGAGTTTGCAACAGCAAAATAAAATCTAATTTAGAGAGGGTAAAGAGCAGATCCTACAATGTCAAAAGTGAAATCAGTAATATGGGGGACAAAGCAGAAAATTTGTTTTTAATGCAAAGAAAAAGCACAGAGATAAAATAATGAGAGATAATATGATACACAGGGCAGAACAGAGAGCTGGAATTTAGGAATAGAGTTATTGCAGGAAAATGAGGGGAAAAAAGAACGAGTGTCAAAGAAATAAGCAAAGATAAAATTAAAGAAAACATTTCAGGACTCAGTTTGCAGGCTGGAGGGGCTAATCCAGTCAAAAAGAAAGAAAGAGAAATTAAAAAGTGATAGAACATCAGAGAAAGAGAGACAGAGATGAGAGACATGGAGAATAAGAAACCAAGAGAAAGTAAGGTTACAGAGAAAGCGAAGGAGAACAGAGGAAAACAATGTGGAATTACAATCAGTCAATTAGTCGTTCAAGCATCAAGCATCCCCGCAGAAGAGAGGCCACCCTCGCCATGGACCTTGTTGTCCCTGAACAACTACTCTTCCTCAGCACATCAGTGTAAGCAGCCTGACCGGCGACTGCCCACCCCTGGGATTCTCTTCAGGTCTTTCTCTGATCCTGCTTTTTCTCTGCCCTTGCAGCTTTCTACAGGTGCTGTGGGATCCCTACCTCCCAGAAGCTGTGTTCAAGCAGTAAGAGACAGGATTCGGTGATCAGATACCCCAGCTTCCTCACTTCTCTGAGAGGGTAACTTTGGGAAATGTGTTTGTCACTGGCTTCCACAATTAATCGAGCATGATTAAGTTCCAGGTGTATACAATGGTATCTGGCCTGAGAACCCACTCTAGGACACACTTTTATCTGCTGCCTTCCTTCCCTGTCTTACACCTCCACCCTCTACCTTCACCTGTCGGGTAAACTCCTTGCACTTCAATCCTTGCCTCAGAGTTTAATGCCGGGGGAACTCAAAGCAAGACACCCTCAATGAAAATCTAAAAATCAGGCAGGACTGCTTTCAAATACTGAATATCAGAACACCGTGGCACAAAGTTTATCCAGGTTTAAAACAAGTGATTTAAGGCCCCTGAATTTAATGCTCAGCCAAGTTGTCATCCATATGGTAGTTATAGACTTTCCCAACTAGGCAAGAGCTCAGAAAACTTTCTTCTTTAAAGTATCACTTGAAGAATACCTCCAGACCTTCAAGTGAGGAATCAAAGAAACTCAAGAATGGGGAGTTTGTGACATTAGGTGTCACAATCCTAATCCTACCCAGACACCCTCCTCATAGCTCATATTTTTACTACTACTCTCTTATCTGGGAGATTTTTTAAATATTTATTTATTTATTTTGAGAGAGAAAGAGTACAAGCTCAGGGGAGGGAGGGAGAGAAAGAATCCCAAGCAAGCTCCGTGCTCAGTGCAGAGCCCAATGCGGGGCTTGAACTCCCAAACCATGAGATTATGACCTGAGCTGAAACTAGGAATCAGACACTTACCTGACTGAGCCACCCAGGTGCTCCTTATTGGGGAGATTTTTTGGAATCAATTTTCTGGTGTTTCATATTTTTGAAACTGTTATTCAAAGAATGACTTCTTCCATGATGGAATTCCTAGTTTGGGAAGGTGGGGATAATAATAAAAGTAACACATATCAAATGCTTCCTAGGAGTTATGTACTGAGCAATATCTCATTTAATTTCACAATAATCTAATGAGGTCGGTACTAGTGTTATCTTAAAATAAAAGAGGAAACTAACGGAGTCGCAGAGAAGTTAACTTCCTCAAGACGACATAGTCTGTAAGTGGCTGTGTGGATTCAGGAACTGTAGCCTGACACCAGAGTTCTTTCTCTTAATCACTCTGCTTGCCCTTTACGGTCTTTCAAGGGAATTCCCAAATATAAGCCTCAATTTACTCTCTCTCGTTCTATCGTGGACCATTAGGAATGAGGACTCCAGTAAGGATCAGAAGATGTTGCCAGATGTTTTTCCCCTCATCTTTCGTTCAAATGGTTCCGGCAAAACGGAGGGGATGTTTGCATTGACTGGAAAGATGATCCTACGCAGGGTTATAAAGCTATTTTCAAGAACAACCTCAAAATGGCCATCAGACTGATGAGTGGCTCTCATTCTAGAGCGGCCCTTTCCCATAGAGCTTTCTGTGATGATAAAAATGTCTAAATGTGTCCTATCCAAGATGACATCTAATAGCCACATGTGGCTACTGCATACTTGAAATGTGGCAGTGAGGCTGCAGAAATGAGTTTTTCATTTTAGGTAATTTTAATTGAGGGTGAGGATTTAAATTTAAGGAGCCACATGCAAGCTGATGACTTCCACACTGCACCATGCAGCTCTAGAACCAGGAAGAGCTTCCAGCACTTGTCTCCAGCACCCTCGATTTGCAGGGCACCAACTAGAGAAAATCTACCATTAACAAAATGCAAGGCTGAGAAGTTGTCCCAACAATGCAAAATAGATGACAGCCCCCTCCAGAGTGTATATGCCCCTTAAGGAGGCACATACACACTCCTGTCTCACCAATTTTGGTGACTTCATTCCCGAGACGAGATGCTACCGGTGCTGTTGGCAATCTCTCCAGAAATACTCCAAGGCAATGGTTTCCAAACCACATTCTTTACTCTAGAGTTCGCCACGGTGCTTCAGAGATTCTGCAAACATCCAATTAGGCTTGCATTTGTAAATACGCTTAACCACTCTTAAACAGTAATTTAAAACACTCAAGTGACATGAACAAATGTGAGATCACTAAGTGTAACCTGGCACGATCAGGTTGACTTGTTTTTCTGCCGACTTTGGAATCCTGCCTC
Source organism: Crocuta crocuta (assembly GCF_008692635.1). Lineage (NCBI taxonomy): Eukaryota > Metazoa > Chordata > Mammalia > Carnivora > Hyaenidae > Crocuta > Crocuta crocuta. The sequence goes on along the minus strand of NW_027532203.1, from coordinate 9,912,235 downwards.
CACAGTCCCCTCCCAGGAAACGGAGAATGTGCCAAGGTCACAAAGGAAATGTAATAAAAAATAAAAGTCTTACCATCTCTCTCTAATTAAATGTCTGAATCAAAATTGTCTCCATACTCTGTAACCAAAACAAAAATTCATACATAAAGAGGGTAGAATGGGGAAGTGAGGCTGTTATAACAGCGGCCGTCATCCCTAATCCCCAATTTCAATTTTGTGTGTGTGTGTTCAACCAAATGGCGACAGAATTCTCTTTGAGTGCCTTTAAGATAAAGCTTAAAATCATAGCTGCATAAATTTGTAAATTACAAAATACATTTAAGGTACTCACAATTTCCTTTTGCTGCTTTGCATACTGAAATGCCAAGTAATGTTTCTTTTGGAAACGAAAATATTTCCCTGCTTGATAAGCCAGTTTGACAGTCGCTGCATATAATGATGAGGATCCAGCAAGCTGCAAGGTGACCTTACGCCTCCACCTGTGTGTTCTTGCCACTCACCTACCTTGAGTTGGGTCCGTGCGGCTTGCACTAGGATAGAGAGAGAAGTGACAATACATTGGATTTGAACTTGTCACCAGGGAGGGGCCAAGCGACAATACTTAGCATTGTGCTGAGTCAATGTACTTGAAACCAAGACAGAGGACCTTGACTTTACAAAGATTCTTACTGTCTGTGTACGGTCATCCGGCATCCAGGGCACTCGTTGATTACCTACAGAGCCTGATGAACCACAAAACCCACCTTGGGGACATTGAGCCCAGACCTGTGAGTAGTCCCTAAGTCTTTAACCATGTCCCTGTCTATCTCTCTCACATCCTGCTTATTTCTATTTCCTTACCTTTAGAACTAATTTTCCTCTAGAGGCCATACACAATCTCAGTGCCTGCCTGCCTTTTTAAATTGATGAATGGCTGTGACAATTGCCGCTGCATTTTTAAACATACACCAAAAGAGAGGCCAACAACATTAAGACTGCGGTTGGATTTCAATATTTTAAAGAACACACATTCCAACCGGGACTTCATTTGGTGAATGTCGGTGGCGATCAAGAACTGAGGGGAAAATGCCCCTGCAAAGAACTCGAGGGTGAGCATCCACAATGACACAGAAGGGAGCGCCCTCCCTGGGAGGGGACTATTCTAAACTATGGTTCATCAGTGTGACTGAATCCTCAAACAGGCTGATCTCTTCTGCTTATTTGATCCTTGTCCACACTTGCTTATTGTGGGATAATTTCTCTAACCACCTTTTCTCCCACAACACCCTGGAAAAAAAAATAAAAGGGAAAAAAAAGCCTGCTTTATTTTACAGCTAATTTGCTGTAAGCACATAGCCCAGCTGCTCACAATGAAGTAGAGGAGGAAATGAGAACAGAGGGAACCTTCTAATGAAGGAGGGTGGGGGGAGTAGTAAGAAGATGGAAGAAGAGGCTAGATGCTATTTGTATGATTAAAGACAAGCAAAAAACAGCGGTGAGCAGATCTGCTCATCTTGAGCCCAAGAACAGAGCAATAAAAGATAAAAATATATATATACTGAAGGGCAAATAACTTGTTTGAGCTCATATTTTATCGGGCAAAAAAAAAATCTCTCTCTTCTTTTCATTATACAAAGTTGTATGTTAGATTTTGCTCTTGAGCTTGTGTTATCATTGGCCCACGGTTAGTAGACAAGGGATCATTCTAAAAGCAAACGTTAAAAATTTGCACGTCTGTAAGAAAGGGTTCAGAGTGATCAGATGGTGGGTTTAGGTGGTCAGATAGGAAAAGATTTTGATGAAACAATTCGAGGGGCACTGAGAAAGTGACATCCTAAACAGAGTTGGCAGATTGCATGCCTCATTCTTACGAAAGATTTCCTTTTAAAAATAGGAAAGATCACATTCTTTATTGCATGCTCTCCTTTCTGCCAACTCAGCACACACACACACACACACACACACACACACACTCCCCCTTAGCCAAATCTCCTTTAACTCTTTCTCCTGGGGGCCACATCAAAAATGAGGTACATTTTATACTTTTGTACTTTTTCAAAGTGCAGAAGGAGATATTCATATGGAAATGAGGAATTTCCTGAAGTTTCAGCTTTCATAATGTAACCCATTTCGGGCAGGGGCATGGGGGACAGCTTATGAACTAGAAAATAAATAGGTTTTAATATTCAGCTTTAAATAAATGTACTGAATTGGTCTGTATGATAATAGTGCCACAATAATTAATTTGAGCCTGGCCTTCTCATTTGTCAAGGAGAGCAGGTCGCTGGGCTCCAAGGCCGCTGTGAAATGGTAAACGAAGCATCACTGAAAAGCTCAGGGCTCCTCAGTCTCCCTTGGCGGAAGCTGCGGTCTAATTTCCTCTGGCCCAGCTGGGGGCTCCGTTGGGCTGGCCTCAGAATCCTCCTTCTGAGGACTGCTTAGGCGCCGAGGGAGCACCTTGTCCCACCTCATATCCTGTAGCATTCTTCTGCCCGCTATCTTCCGAGGAAACCAACATTTTTAGTTGCTATTTGATAGCAGCGACTGGGAATTCCAAATTCCTAAATTTAACCTCAGTAACTTGGGATAATTCCTTGATCCTCACAGTTGGCAACAAGGATTGAGGGCCACTGTAGCGAATAGAGCCCTCTCCTTAGTACAGTGAGATAAAGGTCCAGAAAGTTCTGAAAATAAAATGATAAGGCTTCAGGCAGCTTAAATGTCCAAATTGCAGGTTAGTAAACAAGAAGATATCTAGATCCAGGCTATGGATAAAACAATGTCATTGATAAAACAATGACAGTGATTCAGAAAATGCCAGAAATGTGCTCCTCTTTTTTTTAATGTAATTTTTTCAATGTTTATTTATTTTGAGAGAGAGGGAAGGAGGGAGGGGCAAAGAGAGAGGGAGAGAGAGAGAATGCCAAGCAGGCTCCCTGCTGTCAGAGCAGTGACTGATATGGGGCTCAAACTCTCAAATTGTGAGATCATGACCTGAGCCGAGGTCAGGAGTCAGACGCTGAGCTGACTGAGCCACCCAGTTGCCCCTGTACTTCTCTTAAACTTGAAAAACGTTGAGCATTACGAATAGAATTTTTTTTTAAACAGTCAATGGGGAAGAGTGGAACTTGCTGTTGGAAGCTAAATAAATGCTGATGGCACAAGAGGAAGATAATTACTTTGTTTATTTTTTTTAAGTTTATTTATTTATTTTGAGAGAGAGTGTGTGTAGAGGAGGGGCAGAGAGGGAGGGAAGGGCAGAGAGAGAGGGAGAGAGAGAATCCCAAGCAGGCTCCATGCTGTCAGAGCTGTGTCTGAAGAGGAGCTCAAATTCACAAACCATGAGATCGTGACCAGAGCCAAAGTCCATCACTTAACGAACTGAGCCACCCAGGTGCCCTTAAATACTCTGCTTTTTAAAGTGTGCTGTCCAATTTTTCTTCACGCTTGGACCCTTGAAACTCTTTCTAGACACTAATCCCAATGGTTATGGACCTATTCTGGGTACTTTCATATAAAAGCTGGAAAAATTGCTAAACTATAGGAAGGAATAGGACAGTGGACTACTATATAACTAGGAAAAGGAAGAAATTGTATTTCTATGTAATATTCAGGAGTCATCCCCAGGACACATTTTGTTGAACAAAAACATAAAGTGAATTCCTAATTCAGTTTTCACACTTATTATTGGTCTAAGAAGATTTCCTCTTTCTTGAACTCAAGATTCGTAATTCAATCTTGGTAACTTCTGTGCTTTCAGGAATTATCTGGGGTTTTATGCTAAGTTATCTGATGTGTGGTGAGCTGTTACCACACTCCATATTTCTGTGGTTCTCTGTTGTATTGTTTTCTCTTCCACTTCTCATTCTGAGTCTTCTCTTTCTCGCTTTCTTTTTTTAGTTAATGTAGTTAAAGCATTGTCAATTTTTTTTTTCCTGAAATACTGGTCATTACTTGTTATGTTACTGTTTATTCTGGTCTCTATTTTACTTATTTCTCATTTTTCTCTATTATTTCCTTCCTCTACTAAATTTCAGCTAACTCCCATCTTTTTGTAGTTCCTTATGGTATAATGTTGTTTATTTGAACTTTTTTCTTAACACAGGCATTTATAGCATAAATTTCACTCTAACATCTGCTTCTGCTGCATCCTGTAGGTTTTGGAATATTGTGTTTTCTTTTGTTTTGATTTGCCGTTTGATTTTTTATTTAGCCCATTGTTTGTGCAGTAGTGTGTTGTTTAATATTTATGTATTAAATACTTAATATTTATGTACTAGATTTTCCAGTTTTATTTTATTCTTGGTTTTTAATTTTGCTTCGTTGTATGTTGGAAAATATACTTGGTATGATTTCAGCCTTAAGTTTGCAGGTTTGTTATGTTTCTTTTTATGTGATTTAACCAGGGGATTCTTCTGTGTGTACTTGAAGAAAATGTGTATTCTCTATTTCTTACACAGAACCAGTTTCAGAACTTTGTATCCTGAAGTATGCTTCAAGTAAAAAAATATTCTTGTTGATTTTGCATCTGGATAATGAAATTTGTTGAAAATTTAAAAATAACATTTAAAAAAACTAAGGTGAATAAAATGGGTATAATTTGCTGCTGTGCATCTAAGAAGTTGGAGGGACAAAAAATTAACAATAGAACTCCCCTAGGACCCAGCAATGGCACTGCTAGGAATTTACCCAAGGGACACAGGAGTGCTGATGCATAGGGGCACGTGGACCCCAATGTTCATCGCAGCACTTTCAACCATAGCCAAATCATGGAAAGAGCCTAATGTCCATCAACTGACAAATGGATCAAGAAGATGTGGTTTATCTATACAAAGGAATACTACATGGCAATGAGGAAGAATGAAATCTGGCCATGTGTAGCAGTGTGGATGGAACTTGAGGGTGTTATGCTGAGCGAAATAAGTCAGGCAGAGAAGGACCGATACCATATGTTTTTACTCATATGTGGAACAGGAGAAACTTAACAGAGGACCATGGGGGAGGGGAAGGGAAAAAAGAGTTAAGGAGGGGGAATGAGGCAAACCATTAGAGAGTCTTAAATACTGAGAACAAACTGAGGGTTGATGGGGGTGGGGAAGAGGGGAAAATGGGTGATGGGCATGGAGGAGGGCACTTATTGGGACAAGCACTGGGTGTTATATGGAAAACAACTTGACAATAAACTATAAAAACAGAAACAAAAACAAAAAAACAACAATAACAAAAAAAAGAGGTTGGAGGGAAAATGAATATATAAATAAGCATACTTATAAGTGTAATATATGTAAAGCAGTAATTCTCCATCAGATGGAATGTGTCCCACAGGGACATTTGACAATGTCTAGAGACATCTATTAAAGGTCACAACTGAGGGGATGGACAGAGGTCAGGGATGCTGCTAAACATCCCATAATTCATAGAATGACCCCCACAACAAAAAAATTATCTAATCCAAAATACCAATCACATCTATGTTAAGAAACACTGATGTATAAGTGTGTCTGTGTGCGGGTATGGGTGTATTTGTGTGCATGAATCTTCTTCAATTTAAAAAATAGAAAGACAAACCATGAAAATACGGAAAATAGATTGCCTTTGGTAGATAAAGGAAATAGGGTAGAGGGAATAAAAATAGAAGTGAGACTTTTATGATTATACCTGGTTTTGAAGAGTTAACTTTGAAACTATGTAAATATTTACATAATTACTAAGAAAATTAAATTGTAAAAAAGAAAATCCTGACATTTATAAGCAAAATTTAACACATGAAACTGTGTTTTGACCAGGCAGTATAACCATACAGAAAGCACTCAGTGACTTTAAAAAACAGACATTGATTCTACAGCCTAATGGAAAACACCCTAAGGACAAAGAGCTGCAAAACTCATCTTAAACTCTTTCCAGATATTTTTGATGGTTGTCTTGGTATTTTATTCCAAAACTCTTTGGTACAGATATTATAGAGATAAATAATTATTTGTTGTCATTGAGAATCAAGATTTAGGCATTAGAGAAAGATATACAGATACAATATAGAAGATAAGGAAAAATCCTTTAGTCCTGAATATGAACCAAAAATCAGCATAGAATCATGACATACCAAAAAATATTTATTTTCTAATTCTGTCCACTGAAAAGGTCTGGAATCAACAACCACATAGCAGCAATGAGCACTCTGAGCCCCCAAATTATGGTCACTAAATACCATTTTCTGGGAGAAATAACTGACTTCAGGTCTGAAGGGAAAATGTACAAAATGAGCCTAAGACACCCTGTTATAACAGAAAGCAAGGAAGCCGTGAGATCTTTTAGTGCCACATTAGAAGCTCTCAAACGTCAGTTTGAAGAGATTCCCACTGGCCAAACATAACTGAATCAGAACATAAATAATAATTCCAATGAATTGAAACACATTAAAAATGTTTAAATCCACTAGTTCATGTTTTTTAAAAGTTAATAACTTTGGAGAAGGCTAAAGAACCAATTAATTATTCTGAAAACTAACATTAAAAGAAGGCATTTATACTGATTTTCCTATAGAAATTGTACATCTGAATAACCAAATAGTTGATAAAGTGAAGTTTCACCTTGAAGGCATACTTTAGTTAATTAACAAAATAAAATTATAGTATTAGTATTTCCAGTGAATTGATGGATTTAGGCAATGATTATCAATCATTCATTTGTTCACAATCGTATGTATCGATCATTTGTTCATATCACATTCTATGCCTACCGTAGGAAGAAATTTTACAACTTATGAAGTATTCTTGCAAAATAATCAAGTCTGAATCCAATCAAGCCTCTAGATCTCACTACTAGTTCTAGAAAATGCAAATACAAAGGATTACCCCACTGGGATAGGATCAGCAAAATCCAGACTGTGGAAAACTTATCAACAAACAAATTTCAAGGGAACAAAATGATATGGAAGAGGAACTCTACTAGCTTTTTAAAAATTTAAAAGACATCAACTAATTGTAATATATATGGATTTAGGTGGACACTGATACTAACAAGAAAAGATTATAGACAATTAGAGAACTTTGAACACCAACAGATATTTGACTATACTAAAGACATTTTTAATATCTAGGTTAGTAATGGTATTATCACTGTTTCTTTTTTTAAAGAGTCTCTCTATTTTAGAGTCACATCCTAAAATGTTTATGGATAGAAGGATATGATGTTAGGGATGTGCTCCAAAACAATGCATTCCAGGGAGGTGGTGGGTACAGTTGAGACTGGCCAGGAGGTGATAATCATTGAACATGAGGGATAGGTGTGTATGAGTTTGTTACACTCATCTATTTTATATGAAAATATAAAATTTAAAGTTTTATGTGATGAAATGTTTTCAAAAACTTAAAAATTAATAAAAATAAAAGAAGGGCTGGATGTTCCTTAATTTCTTGACATGTTAGAAACACTTTCACAATCATTCTGATGAAGATGTGTTGGAAGCATCCCCTGAGAAACATTCTAGAGGAGACTTAGAAATGTCTTCGAAAAAGTTAGATCCCTCGTTATTCTACACATCTCCACCCATATTAGTCCTGTAAAGAATCTTAGTAGAAAGTTCTCTTCCTTCCCCAACAGGTAAATGCCCATTAAAACTGGGATGACATCATTCTGATAGATGCTACAAAAAAGGTAATATCAACTACCATTGACTGCATACCTTCCACATCCAGGACCTTTACATATATTTGCTTTTTTTTTAATGTTTTATTTATTTCTGAGAGAGAGAGAGAGAGAGAGCAGGGGAGGGTCAGAGAGAGAGGGAGGTACAGAATCTGAAAAAGAGGCTCCAGGCTCTGAGCTAGCTGTCAGCACAGAGTCCGACATGGGGCTTGAACCCACAAACCGTGAGATCATGACCTAAGCCGAAGTCGGATGCTTAACTGACTGAGCCACCCAAGCACCCCTACATATATATGCTTTAATCTTTACAACAAGGAAGACATTAGTATCCCCATTTCACAGATGGAGAAAGAGAAGCTGAGACAGATTATATCACCTACTGGTGGCCATGTAGCTAACAAGCATTCCATGAGGATTTCCATGCAGAAATCTTAGACTCTGAAGACTTTGCTCTATCCTTAGCACCATAACAAATCGACACCTGAATGTGGGCATGGGCTAAATTCCCCCATCCCCAAGTCCACCAAAATTACTTTATAACTTTAGTGTGCATTTGGAGTCACCCAGGGAATTTGTTTAAAGTACAGATTCCTAGGTACATCCATGGAGATTCTGATTCCATAGGTCTAGAAGGAGGGCCCAGGAATATGCATTAAACAAAAGATTCTGTTGCAGATGGTCTGGGAACAACGTCTTGAAAAGCACTTCCCAAATCCATCACAATCTTAAACTTCAAATGTATATGATCCTCAATGATTTGGCTCCTGGCAATATGTCCCCTTAAATGAATAAGCAATTACTAGACCACTTCAAAAAGTTCTTTGCTCCTCCTCTTCCTTCCTTCAGAATAATAAACACAATCATAACAAGTGCACTAGCACCAACGTTCTGAGAAAGTACAAAGGCCATGCCAACATTTACATGCCCTTCTCCAGTCGGGCCTCAGTGAGTTGAATTTAAAATTATAGAGCTCAAGAGCCTGTAATTTAGCATTAAGACCAACAGCCTAATCCTTTCAGTTCAGCTCAATTTCTATCATAACTGAACTCTTCCCAAGTGCCAACTGCTATGATACAGAAGGCACTGAACAGAGGAATGGGACACAGGCTTTCCTCTGAAAAGTTTTAGAAGTAGAGACATAAACAAATGGACATGTAAATAAATAAAACAGTGTACCAGAGACGTAAAGTAGAAGAATGCTTCAGAGGAGGGGGTCTCATATTTCTGGGAGGTAATAAGGGAAATATCTCAACAATCATGAATGATGTCAGCAGGACATCAGAGTCTTGCCAACAGAGGAGAAGGGCATTTCTGAGCTGGCCACATAAGGAAGCAAAGTCCTGGAGAGCCCCTGATACCCCCACTACCTTGTTTGGGGCAGCTCTCGGAGAAAATGAGCTCGGTTTTTTGAGATGAACAACATCCAAGCCTGGAGGAATTAAAAAAATTCCCTGTGATCCTTCGAGACTCCTGCACCCTCCCCCAGGCACTCCAGCTTACATACACAACTCTCCCCCAAATCCGATTTATTTTTGCTCAGGATTTATCAGCCACCAAAATGGGTTTAACCTTTTGAGCTTCAGTTTGGCACCTCATGCTTTTCCATCCTCAAATGTTGTCTCCCACCCCATCTGGCTGTGGTAAGACTCCTTCAAGGACCAGACATCTCTAAAATTAGGCATCGGCTGAGATTTATGCTGATTCTCCTGATTCAGTCCAGACTTGTCAACTTCCCTGGAAGCAATAAGATAGTTCCATAAATTACTGCAGCCTTTAACCGACCAAACTATTTATAAAGGGTGGTCTATATCAAATGCAATTAAATCTGAATTGTTGCCTCAATAACTCTGCCTCCTTTCTTTTCTTGTTCACGTATATCCCCAAGTGTATTTAGCTTGCAATACATTTAGAGTTCAATTCATCATTTTATTTTTCAGCCTCTGGAGGAAAGATAAGAGCGGTGCCACTTTTCATTTTGGGAGGTGTGGAAACCACGTCTCAGCACCTCCCTTCGTAATATGTACCCTGGTTAGGCGCACCGCCCTGATCCTGTGTCCAGAAAATGTTCAGCGCTCATTAATGGATGTGCCCAAGAGATTGAGTACAGGGAAAGTTCTAGGGCCCAAGGAGTAAAGCAGATCCTGTGCTCATTGGTTTCAATGATCCTGGATTGAACACGCCATAGGGAGTCCCATGGTACCCACCTATGCGATAGCCACCGGATCCCATGCCTCCCTGATCTAAACCAGCCTCAGTTTTCCAAATTGCAGGCATTTTTTTCCTGAACAGGTAGAAGTGCAGCCATGCACAAGGAAGGGCCCTGAAAGCCCTGTTCCCCTCCTCCCTGGCCATCATCCCAAATGTCTGAGAATAACCAGGGTCGTGTCCTAAGGAGACAGATGTACATAATGTGGGCTCTGAGTTCTTTGCTTTGTTTGACTACTGATAGCTAATATGTTTCACCCCCCACTTCCAGCGGCGCCCCCCATCTGGGCAAGATGATAAGGAGTACTGAGTATTCTCTGCGTACTCTCTCATTTGGAACTGTGAGAGATTCAAATCCTGCAAGCCTCCCGTGCCTGGAAACTCTCGCCACAGCTTGCACCTTCCCAAGGTCATGGGAAATTATTAGGGACCTGCTGGAGTGGCCTGCCCTGCTCTTCCCCTGAGATCTGGAAAACCACGAGGTGCCAAATGGAAACTCAAAAGGTTAAACCCATTTTTGTGGCGGATAAATCCTAAGCAAATGTGAATCCGACCCTGGGGAGAATTGAGTATATAAGCTGGAGCGTATGGCAGGGAGTAAGAAACCTTTCTATCCCCTTTGGGTGTGGGGGGGCATTTGAGTGGGGGTCCATCTGCTTCTGCACGTGGTCATAACAATGTGTTTTCCTCCCACCTGAGACCACGATCCCTCCCACACCAGTCAGTGAAGAAGGGCAAAGACACCTGGCCGTCTCTCACTGTGGGTGGAATCGTGATCATGTCCCCCATCAGGCTGAAATCTGCCTAAGCGCTGCCACCTCGCTGTTCCTGCAACACCAGAATCTTCCCCTGGCCATAGTCACTACTGCGGTAGGCTGCCTGAGTCTGACCACCCATGCTACTCTACCCTGGATGCCACCTACACATTACTGTCCTGACACTCTGCCACCCAGCCCTGCCACTGACTCATGAGAATTAGTAAGGGTCCCTTTCTCAAGGTCCTTTGTTGCCAGCAGCCAGGAAAAGATGGTAATGGCTACATAAACCAATAGTGATTGAAACAGGAGTGGCTCCCCCTGGAGTTGTGCAAGTCACGATCTCCAAAACTGGAAGTGGAGTCCCCGTTTCACCAAAGCTATCCCTAATCATTTCCTGAATTTCAGCAGAAACATGAGCTTTATGCAAAGTAAGAAGCCCAGCGATTCAAGCTTTCTTGGCTTGTGGGCATCACACCCCTCAGGTAGGATGGAGGAAGGGACTGGTGTTCTACTTTCTACTTCCCTCAACTGAAAGTGCATCATCTAATCCCTTAGCTCATTTCCATGGGGACCACCGGTATTTTAAGTGGGACCCTTCCTTGTTGTATGTGACCATCCCATGCGTTGTGGGACATTTGACACCCCAGGAACCAGGCACCAAATGTCACAGATATCTCTCCGCTGTTGTGGAAACCAAAAGCACCCCTCCCACATTTCCAAATGTGCACTAAGATGCTGGTGTCCCCCTACCCATCACAGCTGAGGATCATATGATAATGTGTTTGTATCTGTTTCCACCTCTAGACTTCATTCTTCAGGAGGGCAGGTGCCTTATCTTACACAATCTGCATTCCCAACGCCCAGCACAGTGCCTGGACTAGAATACCTGTCACTTGATCTAAACCAAAAGAGTCCTACAAGACTGGGCAGGAGAGTTAGCCCATCAGGATGCCCACTTGCACAAAGGGTAACTTCAGTTCTCCCCAGCCTCGCCCGCTAGGAGAGAACCTGGACAACTCATCTCCTCCCAAACTCACAGTGCCTTGTCCTTTAAATGCTCCTCTGAGCAGAGGGCATCTGCTTGCACACAATTGGGGTACTTACCACCTACAGCAGAAATGTTCACAGCCCATCCCACTCTCTCACCAACCAGTCACAAGCTGCCTTTCTCTTATGCTTCCTCCTGCACAGGAAGCGAAGAACAGGGCAACACATGTGCTGACAAATCGAAATATTGAGTCAACTCATTTTAAAAAAAAAAAAAAAAAGGGAAAAAAGGCACTCTGGGGCAGGGAAGTGCTGGATCAGGATTTTTGCTTTACACTTGAATGCAGTGTTTTCAAGTTTCTTGATGCATTTCTGTATTTAAACCTATGTTGAAGGGCACCTGAGTGGCTCAGTAAGTTAAGCGTCCCACTCTTGATTTCAGCTCAGGTCATGATCTCACAGTTCCTGAGTTCAAGCCCCACGTCGGGCTCTGTGCTGGCAATGCAGAGCCTGCTTGGGATTCTCTGTCTCCCTCTCTGTCTCCCTCTGTCTCTGCCCTTTCCCAATTATCTCTGTCTCTCTAAGCAGATATTTATAAAATACTTATAAAAACAAAACCAATGTTGAACAGGTAGGACTGGTATAGCAAGGTTGGCTGTCTACCTATCATCTTTGTTCTTTGTTAACTGACTGTTGTTTTGTTCAGATACCTACTCTTAAGCAAAATGATCCATCCCCAACTCAAGTAGCAATTGAAGCCAGAGTTTGGCAAAATATAGCCAGACTCAAATCCATCCTGCCACCTGTTTTTGCATGGGCTGGAGCTAAGAATGTGTGATGGCTAACTTTATGTGCCACCTTGGTTGGGACACAGGGGCCAGGTATTATTATGGATGTTTCTATGTGAGTGTTTTTGTTTTTATTTTTATTTTTTAATTTAATTTAAATTTTAGTTTACATATAGTGTAATAGTAATTTCAGGAAGAGAATTTAGTGATTCATCACTTACTTATAACACCCAGTGCTCATCCCAACAAGTGCCCTCCTCAGTGCCCATCACCCATCTAGCCAATCCCCCCATCTTCCTCCCCTCCAGAAACCCTCAGTTTGTTCTCTGTATTCAAGAGCCTCTTATGGCTTGTCTCCCTCTCTGCTTTTATCTTATTTTTCCTTCCCTTCCCCTATGTTCTTCTGTTGTGTTACTCAAATTCCACGTGAGTGAAATCATATGATATTGTCTTTCTCTGACTGGCTTATTTTGCTTAGCATAATACACTCTAGTTCTATCCACTTTGTTGCAAATGCAAGATTTCACTCTTTTTGATTGCTGAACATATATATATATATATGAGCTAATTCCTTAAAATAAATCTCTCTACAGAGGGATACATTGATAAATACATGTACACACACACACACACACACAAACACACACACACACACACACACACACACACACCTTCCTATTGATTCTGTTCCTCTGGAAAACCCTGTCTAATACAGAATGGTTTTCAAATTTTAAAATGGCTATATTTTAAATGGTTATACAGTTACTTATATAATGTCCTTGGTTTTGCCAGATGACCAGCAAAGCCCACACTATGTACTATCTGGCCCTTTAACAAAGTTGGACAACGTCTGTTCCAAACCAATCATCTTCATCCTACTCACCTTGCCTGTGATTGGTTTAAAGATGGTGTCTGACCAGTCAGATAAAAGAGAAGTTCTTCTAGTGGCTTGCGGGGAAGGTGTCCTTGCTCATAAGAAGGAAAATGACCAGATACAATGCCTGGAGCTGCTACAGCCATCCTACAGGCACCCGGCCAGCCTGCCTAGGCAACAGGGCCACCTCAAGAGGATGCCAAACCAAAGAAGGCAAAGGGTCCCTATGACATCATGGAGCTACAGAGTTAACATTCTGTTAGCTTCTCATTATGCGAGATGACAAATTACCTTAATGTTCATGATGTTTTCAGTCAGGGTTCTTGTCACTCACAGCTAAATGCATCCTGATCGATCCTTCTTGAAAATGAAGAGTCAGAAAGGTTTCATCTCTCCATGGGCACTTGGTGATGACAGCTGGGCCTAGGACACTGTCTTATATAAACTGAGAAGTCTGAGGCTGTGAGCAGTGAGACAAAGTGTGGTTTTTCATGAATGGACTCTGAGTAGCTAAGTAGATTCCACTGCATTAATTCTAGCTGGTGCTTTGAGGGAGCTGTTGCATAACAAATACAGGCTGCACCCACCTTCCTTGCATTTATCTTATCCTTGCATTAAATCTCCAAGGAACCAAATCATTGATATTTTCCCAAGAAAGGGAATCTTATAAAAATACCAAGCTGTACTTGTACAAACAGAGGGAATCCACATCGCCGGCCCTACCATACTGTTTTCCAGTTGTTTGTTTTTTGTTTGTTGGTTGGTTTTTCATTATAAGGACAAACAATTCCATAGTCTAATGAGTAAGAGAGTGTACACCCTGTCGAGTATACTCAATGAGTAAGATAGTGTTGTTCCCTTACATGACTTCAATAGCCACTTTTCATGTCACAAGGTACACAATTACCAGGTGATAAACCCTCACTACACCCCTCCTGGTGGTTTTGTGAAAGATTTTACTGATCCCATGTCATAGATGGAACCGAAGTTAAGGGACTTGTTGCAGACTATCCAAGCGTCAGCTTACTTCATTCAGTGCTGTATGAAGGACAGAGACAATTGCAGGCTCCCTCAAGCCAAAGCTACCACTTTGGGGCCTCATTCCTCATATAATTGCCTCCTGCGGCCCTGCAGGTGTGTCCGTAGGGACCTCCCTATGTCGCCTGGGTGAGTCATTACAACTACTCTCAGTCCACAGCCTTCCACATAGAGAGCTCTGAGATCCCAAATAGACCCAACTTCCCTTTGGGGATGTAACTGATCCTTGGACATTTTTCTAGTCCAAGAACCAAAGGGAAACCAACTTTACAACCAACCCAGCTTACAGTCCTGGTTTTGTTTTATTTCAAATCATCTCAGACTCCTGTCCTTGTGATTTTTGAACTGTCTTATAATTGAGTCCATTCTTTAAAACTATGGACTTGGGCGCCTGGGTGGCTCGCTTAAGCGTCCGACTTCGGCTCAGGTCATGATCTCACAGTTCGTGGGTTAGAGCCCCGTGTCGGGCTCTGTGCTGACAGCTCAGACCCTGGAGCCTATTTCAGATTCTGTGTCTCCCTCTCTCTCTGCCCCTCCCCCACTCATGCTCTATGTCTCTCTGTCTCTGAAAAATAAACATTAAAAATTAAAAAAAAAAATAAAATAAAACTATGGACTCAGATGTAAAGAATGATGATCCCAGGACGAGAGAAGGAATTTGGTGGTCTTCTGACTCCAGCCTCCTCCTCTGCATGAATCCTGTCCAACTCCTCCATCTTTGCTTCAGCAAATCCAGAGCTCATTACTAGAAAGTTCTGCCTAACATTAGAACAAAAATCTTTCTTCTTGTCCCTTTCACTCTCAGGTTGTAGTTCTGCCAGTGGGCGCTAAGTGTTAACTGTAGACGAAATCCGTCCATATCAAAACAACCCATTGTTGAAAGGAAACCAAGCTCCCCGGGACGGCAAAGTGAGGCCACAGTGATTCTAACAGGGATGCAGAACGAGTAATACATTTCCTCTTTCACAACACAGGCCCTCAGATATTTTAAGACTGCTACCTTGTAACCCAGAATTTTCTCTTCCCCATGCTAAACATCCGCGGTTCCCTCTGCTTTAAATCAAGGGGCCTGGGTCCAAATTAGCCAGAAATAAGAGCAATTTCACTGAATACTAGTATCCCCAAACGTCTCACCAAATCCATGTGTTCTGTAAATTTCCACTGAAGAGCACTACTTTTTATGGGCTTGTTTTTTATGTACCTTTGGAAAAATATAAAATTCAATTGTGCTACTCCGATTCTATTTGTCTGGGGCTAGACCTTCTAGAAAATCCCTGAATCCCTGTGACAATCACCATGAGCTCATTTTGTCATCCAAAGAGCCTGGTTTCCTTTCTAACATCATTAACAATGGGCTGTTTTGATATGGGCTGATACTGTCTACAATCAGCACTCAGCGTTTGATTTCAAATACATGTTAAACACTGTCACATCTATTTAAAAGTAAGTAAATACCCATTAAGATGTGTGAACATCTTAGAAGTGAGTCTAAACTTTCCATGGCAAAGGGAGGTGCTCGGAGGGCTCAGAGGCCAGTCTGAATCAACACTGAGAATGAAGGATGGGTGTCTGAATCTTAAGAGTCCCTGTAACTAGGGATTCGTGGAAGAATAGCCCTTAGATGAAGAGCACAAGCCAAGGAGTAATCAATTGGGTCCTATTATGTGCTATGCAACATAGTAACTTGGAGTGGAGTCAGAATATAAACAAGTCTGACATGAGCCTAACCTGGAGTTCACTATCTAGTGGTAAGACATGCATTGGCAACATAAGGGTGCACCTGCTAACACATAGAACAGATTATCCGTACAGAAATTTTGCAAAAGAGAAAAAATATATAATATATGTGCTCACGGCCCCGCAGACTTCATCTCCTTTCCAGTACCAGCAGCTTGATCTTTGTATCACTGGTCCATTCAGAGATGAGAGAAGTGACTTAATGCAAGATGGCCGCACAGACTCTCGGTCAGGTCCTCCTAGAACAGGGGAGAAAAAGATCCTAACACAAAACTGCAGAGTTAAAATGTCCCCTGTGAGTAGCTCCCAGAGCTAAAATGATGGCACCGAGGAGCAAATATTTGAGCAGAGTAATGAAGAAGGCAAAAAAAGGAATGGTATGGCACGGAAGGGGACAGTGGGTTTGGGAACTGTACGCAGATGGCATGAGGCTAGAAGTGCCCTGAGATAAATGGCCGCTGAGACTGTTTAAGGAAAAGACAATGTCGCTTGCTTCAATGGGGACGTCAGGATAGAGCAATTCGGAGCCCTGCCCTCCCACTCCAAAAGCCATGGCTACCACTAGCTCTTGGCCTTCTAAGTCCCTCGAATGAGAGTGAGAAGTGACCTTAGCCTTCTTCCGGTCCAGCCCCTCATTTTGGAGCCGAGACACAGTGGTCCTGGAAAGCTAAGGAATGCACCAACATCACCCCGACAGTCCTACTCAGCCTGGGATTCAGCACAGGCTTTCATACTCGCTCCATTCTCTTTCCACTGAATCACACCCTCTGCAAATCGGGTTTCTCAGCATCCCTATTTTCTCATGCCACTCTCTCTGTTTTCCACATAAAGGAGTGGCTAGCAGCACCCTATCTGAATGGGAAACAATAGCACTTCATGCAAAAGCCTCTTAGATTGCCATGGCACAAAACTCACGGGGTAAGGGAAATAACACTGTGCAGAAGTAGCTATAAATAAAAGCCCCAAACTAGTGAAAGTTTCTAGATCTCCTTTTTATTTAAATGTTCCTCATTTATATGCAACCAATTCACAAAAGCCCACACACCAATCTGTAACGCACCTGGTATTGTGAGAAATTGCCAGTTTGGTGGTGTCATGCTTTTTTCCCCCACAATAAAAACTGCACAATGTCATGTCCTTAGGGTACATCAGGCCCCTTTCCCCCTTCTTAAATGAATCCCCCGAAGAGTTAGGTTTATAAAATACACCCAACAAAATGGGCTCTGTTTATTCCCTCTGATTGTAGGGTACAATGTCCACATTTTTAGAGAGTGGTTTGTCCAATAGCGTCTCTGGTGTCACCTTGTCCCACACTTGCGTCACACCAAAAACCGTTTCAGTCGGCTCGGGCTGTTGTAACAAAGTGCCACAGACCAGGTGGCTTAAAGAACAGACATTTATTGGCTCAGAGTTCTGGAGGCTTAAAGTCCAAGATCAAGGTGTCAGCAGGAATGGTTTCTTCTAGGTCTCTCCCCTGGGCTTGGAGATGGCTGCCCTCTCCTCCTCCTCATCTTCCCTTTGCACATCTTTGTGTCCAAATTTCCCCTTTTTATAAGGATTTCAGTCATATCAGATTTGGACCCATCCTAAAGACCTTCTTTTAGCTTAATTATCTCTTTAAAGACCCCCCTCCTTCACCAAATATAGTCAGATTCTGAGGTGCTGGGGATTTGGCCATATGAATTTAGGAGGCACCATTAAGCCCATAACACCCTCTTGACCTAATCCATGTCTTCTTGCATACACCATGCACTCCCTCCATTCCAACACCCCCCCCCAAAGTCATAACTTTTCACCATCAACTCTAAAGCCTCTACCTCAAGTAGCTTTTAGGACTGGACTTTGAAGAAGTGAAGAGGGATTTAAATAATCTGCCATTCTCACCCAAGACTAGAGTTTAGTTCTGGTTTATACATCGCAGAGAGAGGCTTTGGCGAACTGGGCTCCTTCTGTCAGGAGAGGTGTGAGGCTCTCCCACGGGTCTCCACAGCTCAGAGCAACGCCACTGGAGAAGGAAGAGTGCCTCTCCCAAGACCACTGCACAAAACTTTAAGGATGAACTGGGTAAGCATCTGTGGTGAAGGAGAATGCATCTCCTATGGCCTCCTGTTCAAAAGGCGCTGATTTCCTCTGTTCTAGGAAAGGAACACAGGGAGAGCTGATTCAGCTCACTGAGGGTAAAAATAGCTAAGTGGACAGCTTGAGTGAATCTTAGCACTTCACCTGTTTTTTCTGTTATCAACTGCGCGCAGGAACGTACCAAGGACTGCGAAGTTAGAAGCCATTGTAAAACCAAGGCTCTGTGTAAAAACCATCTATCTGAAACTGAGAAGTAGTGGGGAGCTCACTCGGATTGAAAATAACTGCCTCACATGCTTCTCCTCGAACAGCTGCCAGGGGAATGGCAGTCAACAGGAAGGCTTGATGGCCCTGGGAGCATGTCAGGGAATGCACAGGAGAATGCATGCCATCAGCGGCATCCCCGCCGCTCACATCCGAGAGGGAAAGGCTTGGGCTGCCCACAGTCTTTGGACAATCTTCCGAAGTTCACTTTGGCTTCTAGCTAGCCCAAGGTGTGTTTGTGGGTCAAGTTCATTTTCAGGGCTACAAGGCTGGGAACCTTTTCCATAAAAAGCCACATTTATGTGTGATTCACGTATCTACTTGGACATCTACAATTTCTGAACCATAATATTTAAAGAGGCAATTGAGCGCTTCACGCTGGCTCAGCACTGGTGTAGAACTTTCCAAAGGAAGTGAGTGGAGACGTGGACAGCCTCTGGAAACTCTCCCTTCGCCCATGAGTGTCATCCTGGTGTTTTCAGAAATCATAATAGACACTCCATTCTACAGAGGCTTAAAAGTGTATGTTAGGGATTTGATAAGGGAGTGAGGAAGTAGATCTTTGGGGTTAAGGGGAACACACACACACACACACACACACACACACACACCTATGTTCATTTTTTAAGAGAGAACAAGAGATGGCTTGAGAATAGCAAACATGCCCCAGTTTGCCCATCCTTGAACATTATTAGATGACTCTGTCACGTTGACAAATAGCCCTCACTAAGGGCAGACCCAGCCGACAGCAAGCACAGGCAGTGTTTGCTCCGACTCCTCACAAATATAAATTGTGGAATGCAGGAGGCCTGCACAGTGCACACATGTGGTCTAAAAATACCCTGCCTGTCCCATCTCTCTGGGGATCCGCTTCGCAGAGGACCGGGGCCCTGAGGCCGGGGCCCTGCCCAGGCGAGCAGCAGGGGCCTCTCTGCACCGGAGCTAATTACCAGAGGACCTAGACAGGCAGCTGCTGGGCCCCAGCTCTCAGTTTGCGAGCGCCTTGCAAGGCTGTGGTTCTAACTTTAGAACCACACTCCAAACTTTGATCTTCCAGCACTGCTTGGCTTTAGGCAAAACATAAACTTGAGAGCTGCAACATGTTTTTTAAATTTTATTCCCCTGGCGGTTTTAGAATACGGACAGGAATTATTTTCAAATGAGAATCTTTGACTGTATAACACAGGCTTCCAAAATTAAGCAGAAACACATGGCGGCTCTTATTATTAAATTTCCCTTGGAAAACAATGGTTTAAATTATTGGGGGGGGAGTAGTTTGATAAAACTTTGAAATATGAAGCCTAAAGTTTAAAGTAAAAAAAATAGCTTTAGTGTTGTTGGGCTTTTTTTTTTTAAGATTATTAGAGAGTTTTTCTAGTCCTGCCATTATTAACCTGTGTCTGTCAATGTTTAAAAAATGGAATGCTTTGGGGGTGGAAAATATATATGACAAGTTTTTAAGCTGAAAATCAGGTGCTAAGGGGTTTCCTGAAATACAGAGAGAAATTTGGGCTGATTAGAGCATCTCCCCCATAGAGCATGTTTTTAAGAAAGTAACGAAGAAGGTAGAATTTCACTGTATCCTAATCTGTCCCTGATTTTCTATAGCATCCGGCAGGAAATAGAGACCTAGCAAGGTACGCCGTGCACTCTGCCTTTGGCTGTCAACACTCAGGTCGGCCACAGTTAAGGCCACTGGCACCTTCTATCATCAAACTATATCAATGCACAGTTTTCCCCTTCTCCCCAAGCCATTCCCAGAAATGGATTTGGGCAAGAAGATGTTTTTGGAAACTTGCACTGTCTCAGACCTCCCAGGCACTATTCAATTCTTCCTTCCCTTCCAGGACTAAGTCAATTACTACCTTCTCGATGAAGCCTTTCTGATCACCTCATTTAAAAGTTTCCCCATGCCCTCATCAGCCCACATCCTTACTGTGCATATCACTCATTTGGAACTTACGATTTCCTGCTGGATGTGGTTAGTGATCTTTAAAATGTGGCTCTTCCATTCCCGGCTACCTTATAAGATCTGCAGAGGAAAGAAGCAGCTCTTTTCTCTGTCTGCCTCCCCCCTTGGGCCTAGCTCAGTGCAGGGGGCCTGTGGCTGGGCTCCCTGCTGGGGCTGCAGGGGATAATTGCAGTACGCCGGTAATGACAAGAAATTATCTTCTAGCATCACCCAGAGGACACCCTAGGCAACAAACTCAGAGGGAAGAAAAGAAACTCCGAGTCCTTCTGCCCCTTCCCACCCCTGCCCTGGAGAAGGCCATCTGTTGGAGGTGGGGCAGCCCCGGGGGACTCCCTGGCAAGGTGGTAAATTCCCCTGCGGGTGCTCAGCAGGACGGAGAGTGGGAAGACGAGGCAGGTAGCAGGTGATCCCCACCCTGATTCTGCAAAGGAGTTATTTCTTTACATCTGCAGTTTCTCCTAACCTGGCTCCACATGAGAGACCCGGACTGTTTTGAAGCTTCTCTGATTAAAGGGATAATTTCTGCCCAGTGTATTGTTGGCCTTAATGACATCCACCCACCCCTCAACACACACAGCGGCTTCCCTGGACATCTTTGCAACGTTTTTGAAACAGTATTAAGACCAGTTGTGGGAAAACAAGAACATCATTCACAGAACTTTGTTTATGTAACCGAATTCCAGTTTGGAATGATTTCCTTTTTGGTTATAGGAAACTTCCCTTCCTCTTTCTAATAGCCAACCAAAGATGCTCAGTCAACATTTTTGAATGGGGATTTCATTGCCTGGACCATGAGAAGACATCACAGGTATAGAAGCAGGAACTTGGCCTGGGTCCAGTCTGTGATTGAAGGCCTTGTTCCTCAGAGTGTGGCCTCAGGGCATCATCTGGGAGCTGGTCAGAAAAGGAGACTCTCAGTTCCCAATCCAGGGCACTGAATCAAAATCTCCATTTTAACAGGATCCCCAGAGATTCACATACACATTAATATTGATTGTAAGCGCCCTGGGAGAGTTCTCTCCACACCAGAAAGCCTTCACCCACCAATCTGTGGCTCCTGCCTGACACGCTCACTGTAGAGATTCATGGGATTCATTTGTATCCATGCTTTTTTCACCTTTTAATGGCAGATTCACCCAAGAGGAACAATTTATTAAGGCAAATCAGCTACAAGTATTTGGATGTTCAAATGAACTAATCTGTTCTTTTGCAAAATGAGGAAAAGAACGAGCTGACGCTTCATACACTCCAGGATAGTGTGTAAATGGGAAACCCCCCATGCCGAGGAAGGCAGGCCAGAAGGCTTCTCGCCTGCCCTGTGCTGTCTGGATCCAGAGGCGGGAGACAGACTGTCTACAGTGGCAGACTTTCAACAATTAAAAAACAATCTTCGCAGGGGTGCCTGGGTGGCTCAGTCAGTTAAATGTCTGACTTCGGCTCAGATCATGATCTCATGGTTCGTGGGTTTGAGCCCCGCATCGGGCTCTGTGCTGACAGCTAGCTCAGAGCCTGGAGCCTGCTTCAGATTCTGCATCTCCCTCTCTCTCTGACCCTCCCCTGCTCATGCTGTCTCTTTCTCTCTCTCTCTCTCAGAAATAAACTAAAAAAAAAAAAAATCTTCACAAACAGGCAGCCACCTCCAGGAGAGCCTGAGAGCTAGAGAATAGAGTCCAGGAGGCAGTGAGAATAAAAGTGAGACAGGACAGGTTGACATGGGTAAGTGGGAGTACAAACGGGGCCAGGGCTGGAAACAGAGGCTGTGGTTCCGCTTGGGGCTTCTCCATGGAGGTGGGTACTTGTGCAGCAGAATCAGTCTAAAAGGCCAGGGCGCCTACATGGCTCAGTTGGTCAAGGGTCTGCCTTTGACTCAGGTCATAATCTTGCTTTTGTGAGTTCGAGCCCCGCATCGGGCTCTATGCTGTCTGTGCAGAGCTCGCTTCAGATCCTCTGGTCCCCCCCTCCCCCACTCCTGCTGTCTCTTTCTAAAAATAAAATAAATAAAAATAAAACACTTTCAAAGGCCAGAAACAAGAATATCCTGAGTGTCCCTCTGCCTGCAGGGGTGTAAAAGTTCACGGTTACACGAACCATGACTTTTACTGCGCACTTAACTCTGCCAGTGTGGCTCCAGGGACTCTATCTCTCTGATGACATTCTCCATCTTAGATGTTTCTGAGAGGCTCCAGGAGCTTCCTGACGTCCCCTCAGGAGTCAGACTGCTTCTTGCTTCACACTTGGGTCCATGGTTCCACACACTGATGCTCTCGTTCTTGTGGTTCAACAGCCCTGTAAGTTACTTCTGAGATAAAAAGAAATAAAAAGTTACCTCCGGGTCTGAGTCGGTCAGGGCTGCTGTAACAGACCCAGCCCCCAGGCTGGGTGGCTAATCAACACCAGGAAGTCTCTTTCATGAGGGCACCGACCCCATTCCTGAGGACGCCACCCTCGTGACCTAATCACCTCCCAAAGGCCACACCTCCTCATACAATCACTTTGGAGGTTAGAATTCAACATATGGATTTGGGGAGGAGTCAGACACAACCCATCAGTCCATAACACTCTGTTAGAGAGATCCCTCGGCCGAGCTGCGGATCTCAATGGGCACAGAGCTTACAGAGACCTCCCTAATCCTCTCACATGCTTCGATCCCCTTCTGGGGCCGGCCTCAAGTTTCCTTCTAGGATATATTCTCTCCAGGACTCCACGTTGTCTTTATGTACCTTGGTTTCTGTCCCTTCCCATTCCGACCCTGCCAGTTCACCAGACATGCCGGTATACACCTGTCCCCTAATCGTGAATATGGCCCTAATTCTTTTTCCAACAGGAACAAGGATTGAACAGGTTCGGGGAAGACCGAGATAGTGGAGACAGACCGCAGTTGTGGGGAGGGAAGCCACTAGACATCCCATCCTGATATAGACAATTCCCGCCGCTCACCTGTGCAATACCCTGCCCCACAGGTCACTAGCTTGTCAACTACCCAAGTGAAATAGCATTAAAATCCACTTCAAAAGGAACACAAAGTGGCA
The DNA here is from genome assembly GCF_008692635.1 of Crocuta crocuta. Classification (NCBI taxonomy): domain Eukaryota; kingdom Metazoa; phylum Chordata; class Mammalia; order Carnivora; family Hyaenidae; genus Crocuta; species Crocuta crocuta. Next base: position 9,888,881 of record NW_027532203.1, on the reverse strand, counting down.
GCAGCCTGAGGGGATAGTGGGGATTCTACCCACTTTTGATCATTTGTGCATTTATTTATTCCACACCTAGAGCAGTGTCTGGCATTGAACAGAAAATATTTACAAATGACTGACCAAATAAAGGAAGGAATTCAGCAAATATAGGCTGAGTGCCTGAATGTGCAAGGCTTTGTTCTAGATACTAGAATGCAGCAGTGAATCAGTGAGTCCCAGCCCTGACAGAGGGTCCAGGAAAACAACAGATGATTCCCAGACCCATGTGTGATAAGTAATGCAAGCAGGGAATAGTTGGGGGGGTGGGGGAGGGGGCTTCAAGAACACACAGAAGTGCCCAGTGAGGTCCCCCACGATGGCTCAGCGGAGTTGGCGCGGGGGGACCAGGAGGGAGAAACGCAGCCAAGGACATAGATACTGAATCTCAGGAGCTTGAGGTGCCTGCCAAGGGGAGCGTCTTCTTTGGCTTCGCGAGTGTCTCCCTGGAGGCAATGACTATCTCTGGTTACAACCCGGGTCCCCAGCACTCCGGACTGGGGCCGAGGCCGGCTTTCCTCTATTCTTGGGATACCTCAAGTCCACTGCCAATAGCTGACAGTCATTAATGCACCAGGCGGACAAAAGAAGCATAGATCTGTTGTACACACGGCTGGGGAAGGGAGGAGTGGGGGGAACAGAAAGGAGGGTATTGTAGTCCAGATACAACAGGCCTTTGCATTTTAAACATGGAGAGGAAGGAACAGGCAGATTAAAAAGTGAAAAATGGCAGTTGACAGAGAAAGGTTAGCTGTTGGAGGATGAGTAAGAGGTAGAGGGGAACCGTTTTGATAACAAAACCAGGGGAATTAGTTAGTTATCTGCCGAAATCTACTGCTTCAGAGGGAAGCTCAAGAGTACTCTAAGCTGTTTTATACAGGGAATGAGACTGAGTTGGGATGAGATTTCATTGGGTAATGGGATAAAAATTCAGGCACTGCTCATTCAATTCCAAGGCTCTCTTGCAACCCCGCTCTGAGCTGGAGGGAATTGTGTTGTGGTACATATTTATGTTTGAATGCAAGCCAGTACATATTCTACAGGCACAAAGTTCTTTCATGCTCAGGGGGGAAAATGGTCCTGTTCTTACATATTCTTTTATCCTAAATCTGAAGGACTTAATAAGAAGTCATTGTTGGCAAAGGCCTCATATGAAGCAAGGCTGTGTGTGTGTGTGTGTGTGCATGTGTGTGTGTGCATGTGTGTGTGTGTGTGTGTGTGTGTGTGTGTGCGCGCCCAAGAGAAACCTATATCTTTGCTACAGTTGGGAATGGGCCAGGTTTTCCATAAATGAATAAAGGAATCTGATGCAGCACGAAATTTGTTGTGGGTCACACTTGAATGTGCATTGCTCCCCTTTTCCTTTTTTTCTAACCAATTCCCACCTGCCCCAATGCCGCATCCATCAAGACTTTCAATAGGTCTGGTTTCAGTTCCCCAACACTGTATCAGGTGGTAGTAGTGGAGGCAGTGGTTAGTGGAGTCAGGCATCTCAGCAACCCCTCCCCTGCTTCCCAAACTCTTCATGTCACCCAACTGGCAAACATCCAAAAGCAAAAGATAAAATCCAGGCCAACTAAGGCAGTTTGGAATGTGGGCACTCGGGGGCAAGATAAATACCTTAAAGGTTTCCCCTATACGATTGGAGGCTTTGAAGTCAAAAATCAATGGCCAGCTTTTCAAAGGAAAGGGTAACAGGTGTGCTCAGGTGAGCCCCAGACAGCTGGGTCTGTGGAAGCAAGTGCTCGTGCGGGTGCAGTGACTGCTCCAGCCATATGTCCTGAGCAGACATGGGATGCAGGAGGAGGAAAGAGACTGTAAATCAGAGAAGACAGGCCCGTTCAGCCATCCGTGTTTCATTTGTCTCCAGGTACACAGAGCAAATCCACAAATAGAGGACAAGAACATAGCAGATGGGACTTTCCAGGAGGAACCTGCTTCCTGCTCCAAAGCCTACAGAAATATGGGAAAAAGACAACCAATGAATTTTTGGCCAGATAGCTGATCTCAAAATTAAGAGACTGAAACTACCAGGACCCGTGAATAGGAATCTTGCAAAACAAGCAGTAATGGGGGGTTGAAGTGGAGTAGGCTCTAGGTATTACTAGCAGGAGCGTAGCCTCTCAAGATATCTTGCTGAACTCAATTTTGAAATAACTCAGGTCTCAGTCTTGCCCATTCTTCTCCTGATCTACTCTTTCGCTCGGTGACCTCACCCTGCCCCATACTGGCATGCCTCCCAAATCTAAATCCTCACACTGACCTCTCTCCTAAGCTCCAGACCCAAAACCCGATTTTGTTCATCCTTTTGGATATTTGGTGGTATTTCAAAGTTAATGTATCCACAGCTTGAACTCCTGACTTCCCACCGTACCCCCACTCAAATCTCACTATGTCTTGGTCTTCCCCCATCTCAGAAAGTAACCCTATTGTTTACGTAAGTGCTCTGGCCAAAACCTTGAATCCATCCTTGACTCTTTCTCTTATACCCCACATTCAATCCATCAGCAAGTTCTGTCAGCTCTACCTTGAAAATATACCCTATTCCGATTTCTCATTGCATCCACAGCCGTAGCCAAGGCACCACTATCTCTTGCCTCGACAACCGTGATGTCCTCAAGCTCATCGACCTGACCCTACATTTTCCCTATGTCTAGTCTCTATAGGGAACCCATGTGACTTTTTTTGAAATGTAAATCAGATTAGCCTGCTTTCACACTCAAAAACTCCCACTGGTGTTTCATTGCCCTTAAAATGAAACCCAAAGGGGTGCCTGGGTGGCTCAGTCGGTTGAGAGACCGACTTCGGCTCAGGTCATGATCTCCCAGTTCGTGGGTTAGAGCCCCACATCAGGTTCTGTGCTGACAGCTAGCTCGGAGCCTGGAGCCTGTTTCAGATTCTGTGTCTTCCTCTCTTGCTGCCCTTCCCCTGCTCATGCTCTGTCTCTCTCTGTCTCAAAAATAAATAAAAACTACAAAAAATTTTTTAAAAAATGAAGCCCAAAGTCTTACAATGGCCTACAAATAGTCCCGCCACCATTTACTGCTCCAACCTCATCTCCTCCTGTCAATTCCAACCACTCTGGCCTCCTGGCTGTTCTTCAAAACGTATCACCTGGTTCTTTCTTAGCATCTTGAGACTTGTGGCTCTGTCTACCTGGAAATCGCTTTTCAAAACATTTCATATCACTCACTCCTCCACTGTATCCAGAATTTTCTCACATATTGCCTCTGGAGAAAAGCCCTTCCTGACCACNTCTCTTCCCTTACCTTGTCTTACTTTTATTCAGAGCATTCATATTGGCTATCTTTCAAGCTTTTGGGGGCTGCCCAGCATACTTTTAGCATTCTTGCTCTGTTTGGGAAACTTCAAAACTTACAAAGACAGAAGCCAGTATTGTGGGATTAATAGTGCCCCTCACAATATCCATGTCCATCCAGAACCTCAGAATGTGACCTTATTTGGAGCTAGGTTCTTCACAGCTATAATCAGTTAAGGATCTTAAAATGAAATCATCTTAGATTTAGAATGGGCCCTAAGTCTAATGACCGTAAACCTTATGAGAGAGAAAAGAAGGAAACTTGGACACAGAGACACAGACTTACAGAGAAGAAGACCCTGTGACAACACCCACGTAGATAGTTATGTAGCCACCAGCCGACGGATGCCAAGATGCAGGGAAGAATTCTTCCCTGGGGCCTTCAGAGGGAACACGTCTCTGCCAACACCTTGATTCTGGACTTCTAGCCTCCAGATTGTGAGCCAATAAAGCCATCAAATTTGTGGTAATTTGTTACGGCGCCCTTAGGAAACTAATACAACCAGAAAACCCATTTCATATAATCCATTGAGTATCTGAAAAGCAGGCATGACCGTTCTCACTTTGCAAATAAAGCCTGGAGAGTACAGAAACTTCAGCTCCTGTCTTGAACCCTAAAGAGACCTGAAGTCCCGAGTTCTGATGGCCCATCTCCTGGAGTTGTCTCTAAATAATAACAACACTGTAAAATGAGGAGGCTGGAATGCCAAGTGATCTCGACGATCCCCTTTCATGTTATTTTAAGGTTGCTGCCAAGAACAATGTTGTTACAGAGGCAGCGTAGGGTAGTTACCAATGTGGGAAAAAACTGTCAGGGTGCCTACAAAGCCCACGATCGGAAGTTCACAGCGGCAGGTCATAAATTATTTTTATAAGAGAAAAGGCCAAACAAGGGTCCATTTTAATAGCCATCTGGCATCTCTGTCCTGTAGCGTGTGCTGAGTTTGTACTGCATTTCATGCTTTGGGGCAGAAATTCATACCAGAAAAATATTCCCTAATGCCTTTTTGTGCAGTTGGATGGAGCCAAGAATTTGTTCAGATTTAAATTCAATGACCCCTTGTGCTGATACTATGAAGGGAATTAATCAGGTGACCTCAGTAAATACTGATAGGGCACCCAGAGGGTGCTGAGCACTACCAGGAACTTGCTCATATCACTGGAATGAAAGCAAATGGTGGACTTTTTGGCTGGTATGAATCATGTCTATAAGCTAGAAAGAAAAGTATTCATGCACAGTTTGGTGTTAACCTGAAGACAAGTGGTTCTTGTAGGGCTCCTAATCAACTTAATCAATGTCAGGTTTCATGAGACTATAAGCCACAATAGAGGGAAACCCTCAAGAACCCAGAAATCCAGATGTGTATGCTATGCTACATGAAATCATACTCTTTCTAAACTACAAGCAAAAGATCATCTAGTTCAACTGCTTCATTACAGATGAAAAAAATCTAGGCTCTCGACTATTAAGGGACTTTTCAGTGAGAGGTTAGCTAGTGGTTGTGTAGACTCCAATCTTTAGGGCGGAGAAACCTGGAGCTCTTACTTCTTACTTGTTGAATGGCCATGACCCATGCCAACTAATTCCATTCCCTGCATCTCCATTTGTTTCCTCATCTCTAAAATGGATATGCTGGGGCACCTAGGTGAATCAGTCGGTTGAGCATCTGACTGTTGATTTTGGCTCAGGTCATGATCCCAGGGTTGTGGGATCAAGTCCCACATCGGGCTCCTCACTGAGCATGGAGCCTACTTAAGATTCTCTTTCTCCCCCTCTCTGCTCCTCTCCCCCACTTGCACTCTCTCTTCAAAAAATGTAAAAATAATAAAATGGATATGCTAATTATTTGACCTCATATTATTTTGCAAGGAAAAAGGCACTGGGATGCAGAACACATGGTGTAGAGGAAGTGCTCAATCACATGTTCTTGGTCTTTCCCAGGGTCATACAAACAAATTCTGGTTGAGCCAGGATTAAAACCCAGTTATCAAGAACTCTCAGGCTGATACGCATCCCATGCCACCTTATCAAAGAGGAAAGCATTATCCACTTGTATCCCTGGGTCTACATTCCAATAATTCAGGATACTGACCAGCACCTCATAAGTTGAATAAAATACAAATAACTTCAATACATCTCTTTTTTCCAAATAAATCAAGTTCAGCCAGCCATCCCATAACCCCATGCTGAATCCACAAAGCTGTAAAGAGCTTCCTTTGGGATCAACATTTTCTGGCTAATTAAGATGAATGTTGTATCGATGAAAGATTATTTTAAAATGGCACTGATAGTGTTTAGACATTGTCATAACATCAGCCGGCAGATCACTAATTTGCAAATTTACTAAAGATCTTGCCAATTAAAACCCCTTCTAGACACTCTGAAACACACTGTCACTGACAGCTGATAGACCACATGGTAAAGACATGATCATATTAAAATCACACAAGACTGTTCTCCCTGAAAGGGCTGAGGGAGAGAGACGGGGGCACGTCCCCAAAGTGAGTGCCACTAAGTCAGCCCAGCCAGACTGTCAGAGGAGAAAAGCAAATCTTTGGGTTTTATTTCACCCTCACTGTTTTCCAAAACAAACAGTGGAACTTCTCAGAAAGTCTGCAGGAAATTATCATCCTGCAAAATTGTTCCTGTGCTTGTCTCAGTGAGATGAGCCAAGAGAAGGGAATCTCTGGACTGAACCAAAATTCACAAAGATATGAATCAACTTACCTGGGAGCCAGTGGGCACGAGCCCAGGGTCCAGTGGGGACACTTTGCACTTCTCCGGGGGCATGCAGAGGAGGCAACAGTAGTGATCAGTCTCTAGGAAGTCACCTCAATTAACAGCACAGTGAATTCCTGTAAAACTCGATTTTATAAGCTTTACCCAGCAGTGGGTCATTGGGGGAAATTTTCCAGATTTGGGAGTAAAGGTAGTATGACAAGGTGTGTATTTAAATGGATGGATTTCATATGTAAAACCCTAGTGGCCAGCATTTAATGAGCACTCACCATATGCATTTTATCATTTATTCATTGTAGCAATCCTATAAGATTGGTGCTACTGTTATCACAAAAATCAGATGAGGATACTGAAGCTTGGAGATGATGTAGAATGCATTCTTGAGCACACAGTTGCTATGAAGTAGCACTGACGTTCAAACCCAGTCCCATATGACTCCAGGACCCTGGTGGTGAAACTCCACAGTGTAGCTGGCTTTATTCCCGAAATATGCGATCTACTCACACACTGATCCATGAGAGATTATGGCCTTTTCTGAGATCCAGGTATGTCTCCATTCAATAAGATACTCATAAACGTATCCAATTACATAAGTATAACCATACAAGCAATTACTGTGTATACACTCTATATAGAAACAAACTAAAACCTTAAGAATTCAGATTCAAAATGTGCAATTATTTATGAAGAACATGACATTAAAATGGGTAATTATTAAACACATTGGACAGTAAATAAGATGTACTGATGCCCCAATAGCTGTGGTTGTGTAATATATTACCCCGGTAACTTAGTGGCAATAAAACAACCAGTTATGACCCCATGAATTCTTGGGTCCATAATTAGACCACAGTGGGGACAACTTGTCCCTGATCTATGATGTCTGGGCCCTCAGCTGGAATACTTGAAGCCGATGGCTGAAATCATCTGAAAGCTCCATCACTTTCATGTCTGGGGGGTAGTGCTGGCTGTAAACTGGGGGCCTGTATTCCTCTCCATGTGAGCATCTCCATGGGGTCTCTCCCTGGACAGATTTCATACAACCTGGTGGTTGGGTTCTAAGAGCAAGCATCGTGAGAGAAAGGAAGCCAGGTGGAAGCTCTATCACCCTTTGTGACCTAGCCTAGGAAGGCTCAAAGCATTATTTCCACCCCTATCTTTTCAACGGAAGCCACTCACTTAAAGTCGGTCCATATTCAAGAGGAGGAGAATCAGACTCCACCTCCTATTGAGAGGAATGTCAAAGTCCTGGGGAAAAATCAATGGGACTGGAAATATCATTCTGGCCAGTTTTGGAAAATAAAATATTTATTTATGTTTATCATATTTAAAATAACAAAGTATTTATACTATAAATATTCATATACTATATAAACAGATCGGAGGCATTCATTTATAAAATCCTTACCTATTCTCTAAAGCAAACTTGTGAACATCATATTAGTTGTGAAGCATTTTCATATTTTTTCTCTAAAGCAAACTTACAAAGGGGTGCCTGGGTGGCTCATTTGGTTAAGCATCCGACCTCGGCTCAGGTCATGATCTCACGGTTCGTGGGTTCGGGCCCCGCGTCGGGCACTATGCTGACTGCCAGCTCAGAGCCTGGAGCCTGCATCAGATTCTGTGTCTCCCTCTCTCTCTGATCCTCCCCTGCTCACGCTGTATCTCTCTCTCTCTCAGAAATAAATGGAAAAAAAAATCAAAAAAATTTTTTTAAATAAGGCAAACTTACAAAGACAATACTAATTATAAAGCATTGAAAATATTTTTATATTTTACGTATTTTAAAAACAACCTCTCAAAGGGTCCTATTTAAAATGGTTGGCTAAATAACCATATATTAGATTTGAAGGCAATAAAATTATATTTGCCTTTAACTATTATATTACAGCGCACTTTAGAAATTTAAATCAGCTTTCTCCTCTCCAAGAGTTTATGCAATTTTATTGTGTGTGCATAAATACATAGGACTACGCAGGCCATTGGGGATCAAATTGTTCTTTCCACTATTCCTGGGAAGGCAAGACTGAATCTAAATCATCATGATGTCTTTACTGGTTTATCTATTCAAATCCCAAGCAGGAGAAAAATGTGACCTAATATTTTCCTCCAGACCCAAAGACAGGCAGGGTGCCCTATTTCATTTCAAAATATCTGGAGATTTTTCAGAGATCTTTCTATTATCGATTTCTAATTTAATTCCGTCGTGGTCAGAAAGTATGCTTTGAATGCCTTGCTCCTTTTTAAATGTTTAGAAATGTGTTTTGTGGCCTAGAATATGATAACTGTTCCGTGTGTTCTTGAGAACAATTTGTAATCTGAATTGGAGGTTAGAATGTTCTTTAATTGACTACTGTCAATTAGGTCACATCAGCTGAGCAAGTGTCCAAGTTTTTCCATCCTTACTGATTTGCAGCTTACTTCCCCATCTGTTATTCAGAGTGCAGTATTAAAAATCTCTGACTAGAATTGTGACTTTATTTCCCCTTGCAATACTACCAGTGTTGGCCTCATGCATTTGAAAGTTCTGCTATTAGTAGTGTGAACATTTAGGACTATGATTGTCCTCTTGAGGAATCAACACTATATCTTTATGAAGTAAACTTCTTTATACCTGATAATATTCTTTGCTATGATGTCTACTTCCCCTGATAGTTACCTCAACTTTGTTTTAATTTGTGTTACCGTTTGTTTTTTTTTTTGTCTTTTTCAACTACCTTTCATTCTACTTGTGTCTTTATATAAAGTAAGTCTTGTGCAGGTAGTGTATAACTGGCTCTTTTTTTTCCATCCAATCTGATAATATCTATCTTCTAATTGCTGTGTTTGGGCATTCGATTTAAAATTGTTATTGATATGGTTGGGCTTGTGTCTATCATGCTATTTTGTTTTTAATTTTCTTGTCTTTCCTTGTCATTCCCTCTCCCCTTTAATCCAATCCTCCTTTTGGATGAATTGATTATGTTTTATGATTCATCTTATCTCCTTCACTAGTTTATTAGCTATGACTTTTCTCTTTTTGTTATGTTGGTGGTTACTTAAGGGTTCATATTTACTAATTCAACTTACCCCACTCTACCTCCAAAGGATGGGAAACCACTTCCCATAGAGTGTAAGAGGCGTAGTATGCAATCGTATACCTCCGTATCCCAGCCCAGCCCTCGGCCTCTGTGCTTTGGCCACATATTTTACTTCTACATTTGTTATAAAACCCACATTACATTGTTATTATTTCTGATTTAATGGCCACTAATCTTTTAAAGAGATTTAAATAGTAAGAAAAATGCTTTACACGTACCCCTGTAGTTCCTTTGTTCAGACAAGGGTTTTTCAACCTCATTACAATTGACATTCTTTGCTGGGAGAGTTGGGGGGAGCAGTTTCAAGCACTGTAGAATGTTTAGTACAATTCCTTGCCTCTACTCACTGGATGCCAGTAGCCTCCCACCCTCCCTCCGCTTACCAAAAATGTCTCCAGATATTCCTGGCTGTCCCAGAGTGGAGGCGGGGCAAGACCTCCCCCTGGGTGAGAACCATTGGTGCAGATCCACTTTTCCATCTGGTGTCATTTCTATCTTCTTGAAAGACTCCCCTTAACATTTTGTATACTGTGGATTTGAAGCTGGTAAAAGCTTTTTTATTTCTAAGGGGGGAAAACGCCTTCATTTTTGAGAGATATTTTTCCCTGGTGAAAATCGTAGGCTAACAGTCTTGTTCTTTCAGCACCTTAAATGCGTAGCTCCGCTGCCCTCTCACTTGCATTGTTTCGACAAGAAATCTACAGTCATCCTTATTTTTGTTCCTGTGCATAATGCTTGTTTTTTCTCTGGCTGCTTTTATGATTTTCCCTTTTTATCACTGGTTTTGAACGAATTGATTATGATGTGTCTTGGTGTAGATTTCTTCATGTTTCTTGTGTGGAGGGCTCATTCTTACTGGTATGCATCTTAATCTACAAACAGGTGTGCGAGAAATATCAAATGTCTTTGGGGTTTTTTTCAACTCAAGTTAAATTTAACTCAGAGTCAACCCTTCCCCAACACATTGTGGGAAATTCAATCACAGTCGTTATGTTCCCCTCCCCCACTGGAGAGAGGAAGTTCTCTCTGGGTCTTACACAGATGGGGAAGCCTTTCCAGTCTTGGGTCACTGACATGCCCTGGTTGCCATGGTGACACCCAAAGTTCTTTTTCACGGTCAGTGCTGCTTCCAATCCGTGCCTGACACATGGGACTCTTCAACCAGTCAGAGCCCTGTGCTTGAGTTCCTTTCTCTAGAGTGGGACCTATCTCCCCGGGTCTGTTATTTTTGCCTATGTCCCAAGGTCTTCTCTCCCCTGGAGCACGCAGTAGAGTCCTGCCTCTGTCCACTCAAAGGAACTCTCCCATTCAGTACTTCTGAAGCTCTCCACTCTCTTCTCCTCCTTCTTCCAAACATCCAACATAATCTACTCAATACATTTGGTTTTGAAGAAAAACAATCAGGGAAATCACATAACTTTGAAGACCTTCTGCTTTCCAACCTGCAAAATAAATTCCCAAAGCAAAGAAATGCCAATACTGTGTCTACCTGTTTAAAAACAGGTTGAAGGGGAAAGTTTGGAAAGCAAAAACCAAAATTAACATAAAAGACTGTCCTGCCACCTGTATAAACTATAAGATAAGTTGATAAGTGGTATCATGTACATAAATAAAGTACTATTAAATGTGCTAAAGTGCCGACTCAGTAATCTAGAGAGGAGGCAATCAGTGAGCTGGATCTTGAAAGATAAGGAAGGGTATGCAAAAGAAGGGCATTCCAGGAAGAAGCAGAAGCTTGTGCAAAGGGCCCCACATTGTGGGATGTCCTAGGAACAACGAGAAAGAAGGAGAAGTTGTGTGGAGGTGTGTGCAGAGGGAGTGGAGAAAAGATAGGATCAGAACAGAAAAGGAAACTGGAAAAATTAGTCAATAACTATTGGTGAAGGGCTTTCTATGCTAAACTAAGAAGCTTTGATATGATATTAGAGGGATCTGGCAGTCACAAAGTTTTTTTATGTTTGTGAAAGGCATAAATTTGCTCTAATGTTTATTATTATGTGGTTATAAAAGTTAGGATATAGCAATTGTAGCCCAAAGAAAAGAAAATCATATTTCTTCCTATTGCTGCATATAAGTTTACAGCAAATTTAGCAGTTAAAACAGCATACATTACATTACAGTTTCTGTGGATCAGGAACTCACAGCTTACATGCATCCTCTGCTCCATGGTGTCTCATAAGTTTGCAATGAAGATGTAAGCTAGGGCTGGGGTCCCATCTGAAAGCTCAACTGGGGAGGAATCTGTTCCAAGTTCATGTGATTGTTCACAGTGTTCAGTTACTTGCTGGCTGTTAGCCAGAGGCCCCCACAGTCACTTGCCACTGGAATTTTCCATAAGGTATCTCACAATATGGTAGCATGTTTCATCAAAGCCAACAAGAGAAAGAATTTGGTGTCAAGATAGAAGGTACAATCTCATGTACCGTATTTATGGAAGTGAAATCCTATCATCTTTGCTGTAATCTTTCAGTTAGAGGCAAGTTATAGGTCCCACCCCCATGCAAGTAAAGGGGATACATGAGAACATGAATATCAGGAGGGAGGGATTATCAGGGACCATCATAGAGTCTGTCTACTACAAAAAGAAAAAACAAGTAATTAGTCACTGGCAGCTGCCTTCTAGGTTTGGAGCAGAAGCTCGTAACTGCTGGTGTAGTAGAAACTAATTGTCATGATACTGCACATGTGTCTCCAAATGGGCTGTCACTTGTTCAGTATGGCCTCACCCACAAGGAAAATCAAACAGCGAACAATTTCATGAATTAAGGGCAAGTTTTCACTGACACTGTGAAGGATAAATATTTCTGAGCTGACATAAAAATCCATGCATTCATTAGAATAAATGGAGATATTTACCAAGCCTGATTTCTTCTTTTAAATGCAAGATATAGATGCATGGAGACTACTATATTTGGACAATTTACTTACATCACCACTGACAATGATTAAAGAAACAAGATAGTATCTTTTAAGCTGACAAGTAATCATTGCCAAAAACAGACATTAAATAGATCTGACTTAATAAATTTTCTCAGACTTTATTTGTTTTTTCTTTGTCATAGGACCAGATACCAGATTTTAGCCATATTTCCTAAACTGAAATCTGACTTCACCTGAGCACTTGCGAAACTGGGTCTGAATGTTAGTAAGGGTAGCAGGCAAAGCCAGTGTACATTCTCAATTTACCAGTTCTAAAAACTTGCTGCATGAAACCTTGAATTAATTACTTAATTATTCTTGGCCTTAGTTTCCTGATCTTCAAAATAATAACAATGGATTAAATACTCTCTTTCAGCTCTAATAGTCTATGGGACATGCTTTCGTTACTATTCAATCATCTTAAATTATGCTCAATTGTTTTAACCCAAATTTGAAAAACCTTTGGGGGCTTGTAATTTGCAATCAGCCACTGCAGGATGAGTGTCAAGAGAACAGCCCAGCTATGAGATATAAACTGATTGCAAAATGGATCTGTGGGAGATACAAGAGATAATATACTGACCGCAGGGGTGGGAGGGGGGATTCCAGCTGCAATGGAGTGACCAGCCCTTTAGGGTCCCATTTCACACACAAATTTAATTGCTGCATTCTTTTAGAGACTTCTCAACCAGGGTTCTGGAACAATTGCAGACTGTGCAACTATTGGCGTTTTCTGTGTAACCTCCAACCTTAAGCTAAGACTAGGACTTAGTTTCATTCTTGTTCTAAGGTGCAGAGACCAGGCTGTGCTTCCTCTTGCCTTCTGCTTCCCTCATTACCTATGAATGGAAAGAGCATTTCCCATCCACGCACATAGTTTGCTAAGCATGTCTCAGTACTCTTTATTCAACAGATATTAATTGAACAGCTTCTCTGGAGAAAAGACATTTGCTGATAAGTATGCAAACACACACATCATGACAAACTGCAACAATTCCTTTAAAGAAAAAGCACAGGAGCTCCAGAAGCATAGAATAGGAGATAGAACCTAGCATAGGGGAGACACAATTGAGGAAGCGATCTTTGAGCAGTGATCTAAAGGATGGCTGGGAGTTGAACAGCAAGCCATGGAAGAAAGCAATATGCCTAATGGGCAAAGAGTAAGGAAAGGATGGTGGAAGAAGAATCCAGGGAAATGTCAAACCAAGATTGTGAAGGGCTTTCCAACCAGTTATTGAAGAGTTTTAGGCTACTGAGTACTATGATCCAGTTTGTATTCTGAAAATTTCACTCTGGCTAGGATTTAGAGGACAGTAAGAGAGCAATAAGGAGTAAATCACAGTGATTTCAGGGAGGAAATCACAGTGATTTTAATGAGGGTGGAGAAAATGGAAGTAGAGAGAGATGGACCAATTCCAGAGATATTTAGAAGTTCTGACAGTATTTAACGGTGGATTGAACAGGGGAAGTTAGGAAGAAGGAAATCTCCTAGGCATCTAGCTTGGGCAACTGAGTGGATGACAGTGACTTTCACTTAATGGGGGAGCACTCGGGAAGAGTCAGGCTTCAAGGGTGGGATTATGAGTATAGGCTCAGCCATGCTGAGGTTGAGGTGCCTTTGTGTCCTCTTACTAGAGGTGACAAGATAGCAGTTGTATCTATGCTTTGGAGGTCAGAAGAGAATTTTGAACCAAGATGAACATCTGGAAGTCCTTGACCCATAAGTGGCACTGAAGACTCAGATGTGATAGGCATCAGCTAGGAAAAGAATGTAAGTGAGAAGAGCAGAATGAAACCTTGAGGGACCTTAATATCCAATGGGCAGGTAAAGGAGGATGACCCAATAAGGGAGGTTGGCAAGGACTAGCCAAAGACATAAAATAGAAATCAAGAGGGAACAGATATGCAAATGTTTCAACTGATAATGGTCAACATTTATGAAAGTTACAGTATGCTGAGATTTGAAGATGTTTATTGTATTTAGTGACATGAAGATCATGAACGACCTTAAAATGAGTCATTTCAATAAAGTAAGGGAAATTAAATGCAGTTTGCAATGGGTTGATAAATGAGTGAGTAATGAGAAATTTAACTATAAGAGCATCAGGAAGATTAAAGAGGAGCTCAAAGACAAGGTTTAGTTGAGGAAGGGTGATTTTATGATAGATGATTTTATAGTAGTGAAATGCTAATGGAAAGGTAAATCATGACAGCAGAGAAGAAAGATTACATAGGTAAAGGTGCTGAGAAAAAACTAGAGTGGTTGGGATCCAGAACATCATAGGAAGACGTAGCTTTAGGTAAGAGGAAGAACAGCTTCTTATTCCAACAGGAGATTGAGAGAAAGGACAGATGCAGATGCTAGGAGATTTGTAGGTCTGATAGAAAAAAGTTGGTGTGAGGGGCGCCTGGGTGGCTCAGTCAGTTAAGCATCCGACTTCAGCTTAGGTCACGATCTCACAATTTGTGGTATCGAGCCCCGCATTGGGCTCTGTGCTTAGAGCTTAGAGTCTGTTTTGGATTCTGTATCTCCCTCTCTCTCTGCCATCTCCCTCTCTTTCTGACCCTCCCCTACTCACGCGGTCTCTCTCTCTCTCTCTTAGAAATAAATAAAACATTTTTAAAAAATTTAAAAAAAGAAAAAAGTTGGTGTGTGCATGTGTTTGTAGGTGAGCTCCTTTAAAACGGCTCCTATTTAGAAGGTGAGTTCACTTGCAGGTATGGAGAGTGGAAACAATAGCAGAGGTAGATTCTTATTTGCAGATATCTTCCTTGTGAGTACAGAACTCTAAGCTTGTATTCTCATGATCTTAGCAACAAATGTGAAAAAAAACTTAGTCAATCTGTATGTTAAATTTCAGAAAACTTTTTAATGACTTATTTCACTGAATTCAATAATTTTGCTTTGGGTCCAGATATTTTGTTTTTTGTTTTACTAAAAGAATCTCATTTAGCCACATGGACACAATTTCAAATCACATTTTCAGAAGGACTGGGCTTAAATACACTAATAACTTTCTTACCTGGCTATATTACTCAAGATACAGCTTTGCAGATCTTGTTGAGAGGTTCAGCAATGTCATGCTACATTTCAACTATTACTACAACATTTCACTGCCTGTGTAATTTCAAGCAGTCATTCAGATTTTAAACATTGCAAGGAGGCAGTCTCTCAAAATTGTCTGCTTTTCCAGAAATGTCTAAATCTAATGTAGTAAAAACATTCCAGGTATCTAGAGGTTAAACTTCAAGTTTACACAAATCTCCTAAATTCTGAATTTTTGTAAGATTAGAACCTCTAAAATGTGGAGGTCGCTACCACTTTGTCTAATATCCCTGGAGATTTACTGATCCCTTCCCATTCCCCTAATCTTGTTCCCATTTTCTTGTTCCCATTTATGGCGTATCAAACACCCTGTCACTTAAGCTTATTTTTACTCTAGTCTCTGAGATTATGTTTATTTTTCAGTTATTCTTTGATTCTGACGATTTATTAAGACATTAATGAAGAGAAATGACTTGATGGGTGTCAAAGGAGTTTCCAGTGAAGAGTTGCCAAGGATTGGCTTGATTACAGGGGCCAGTCTATGAAAATAACAGAGAAGGGTTGAGCTCTATAATTAAATCTCTAGGTGCCTGAGCTTACACGGGCCTCCAAAAAAAGATAAGATGGATCCATATAGGTGATTATTTAGGGCTATAGGCAATCCAAGCCAATAATAATAATAATAATAATAACTCATAATTTAAGAGAAGGTTTTAATTAAAAAGTAAATGTTGAGAGAATATCTGTGGCAAAGTGGATGGTGACCCCCTATTAATGAAAAATTAAAGCACTTTGGCCCACACTAGTCAAAAAAGTTTCCTCTTCCATCCACTTAGGGATGACGTATACATTTTTTTTCATATTTGTTCCCTTTGGTTTGAACTGCTCTGTTCCATGAACATTTACAAACTTTTTCAAGAGGTTCCCAATTCCTTTATCATCAATGCCATGTCCCTGCATCAAAGTCATTACCACACCATGATGACTGACACCTGCCACTCCAGTTATCCTCCTTCAGGAATGGTTAACACTATCTTAAGTAAGGTATGGAGTATACAGGACAATAGATTAGGTAGAGGGCTGCCCATAGAAGCATCATGTAAAAAAAAAAAAAGTTCTCAGAAGCCAGTCAGGACAGGAAGGGTGTTGTGTCAGGAACAATTAAGTGGGTCCTGAGCCAAGGAGATGTAAATGTAGGAATCCAAGGTAGCAAGAAGAGACTAGATCATGCATGTAGTTGAAGAGGTGAGACCAGGACATGATGATAAGAAACAATGATGTCTCTGTGGAGAAGCCAAGAGTGGATGGGGTTAGACGGAACAAGACGTGAAGACCATGAATACCAGGCATGTGTTAGGATGGATGCTTCCAGTTGCCATTCTCGCTAGATGTAGCTGGCATGCACAGAAGGAAAATTGCATTCCTGAAAACAATGCTTTTATTTCTTCCCACAAAAGGCTTAGTTTGACATAAATGGCATGATGAGAGAATCCCATTTTTTCTCCCTAAGTCTTCTGTGTGTGAGTTGAACAGGCTTTACGTATTAATTTTTAAAGATCTTAGCCAGCACATCAGGATGGAACACAGGCCGCGCAACTTGCTCCCATGCTCCACTTTCCTTTTGTTTTGCTGAGTATCTCTGTATGAGGTGACTCCCTGTTTAGTTAAAATAGCTCTTTATAGTATCAAATTCCATGGCATTCAGACCACATGAAAGGCATGACACCAAGGATTGTAAGATTTTTAAAAATAATTTTGATTAAAGATTGTGTATAAAGAAACCAAGAGCCTTTCACAAACAAATTTCTTACTTGTCGTTTCTCTGGTTCAAATTCCTCCTCCTCCAGGAATTTTCTCTTCCCCTCACTTCTGTCCCAGAGCAGATCAACTCTCCCTCTGTCTCCTACTGCAGATTCCCTCAGTTCAACTCTTCCAAATCCAGACCTGATACCTAGATTCTGAAGGTCCATACATCTCATCAAGAAGTTTCATCAATGCATATCCTCCAACGAATGGTGATCACCAAAGGGTGGGGGAGGAGTGGGAGGGAGGGGTTCTTGATTACTGTTCACATGAGAATTGTTGTAATCCTAACTTGGCCTTTAGATTATAAGTACACACATGGAAGACAACCAAGTTATACTGACAAGCACCATGTGCCTAAATTAAAGCACAGACTACTGAACAGGAGACCGGCAGGGGTCACACTGACCAAGGATCGTGATCAAGGACAGCCTTAGGGAGGACCTGGGAAGCTGGGCCAGTATTTACAAAGAGATTGGAACAAGGAGGATTCAGGTAGTCAAACAAAAGAGAGGAGTCTGTGTTGGGAGGGGAGATGGAGTAAAAATGAACAAAGTTGCAGGAATGAGCATGGATTCTTCTATATTCTGATGAGCACAGAAAATATACCAAAAGCAATGGCAAGTTGAGTATGTAGTACCAACCCTGGAGGTACCTGTGTCAAAGAGACTGGACAAGGTCAGTTGGATGGCCACCATGGGATGGCTTCGCTAGTGACCACTGTGAGTGCTTGGGTTTAAACCAACGCAAAACCTCAGTCAGAGGGCAGCTGATAGCCCAACCCAACAAGACAGAGATGAGCACTAAGTCAAAAGGCAGAACAAGAGAATCACTTAATAGGAAACCTGAGGTCAGACTGATAGCCCAGAGAATAGGAACAAACTCTGGAAGGTGTCAGTGGTTCTCTATGCTGATCTGAGGTCAAGTGAGATTTCTCTCGTACAACAGTATGGAATGCCCTGCAGACAAAACTCTTAAAGGATAATTCTGGGCTGGCCACCTCAGAAATCAGGAGGAGTAATTTAATGCATTAATTTTACCACTAAAATGAAGTCACTGGAGTTTTTTTTCAGTAAAGAAGCCATGTGAAGAATGTGATGGCTTGCAAAAATTGTGACTGTTGTATACAGTATGGATTACAATACCAAGAATAAATAAATAGTTTAACTGTACTCAATGAACTGTTACATAGGAGGTTTATCCATTTATGCACTCAATAAATATTTGCTAAGCACCTACTATTTGTCCAGCACTTATGAGCAAAACAGATCTAGTCTTGACTTCATGGAGTTTATGATCTAATGTGGAAAGAGATATTAAGCAATTAATGACGTACATTACAAATCACGGTGCTATGAAGCAAAGGTCTGAGGTATTATGAGAGGCTCTAGCAGGGAAGTTGTTAGGACAGGGACTTGATGAGACGGAGCTCATTGTGCCTTTGGCTAGATCAGTTCAGGTGCAGTAAGGAAGGCAAGGATTAGAATGGGTTAGAAATGAGCAAATGGAAGAGGAAAAGGAGAAGGAAAAGAAGGGGCTGGGCACACACCAGTAAATAAAACAGATAAAATCTCTGCCTCATGGAACTACTTCCAAGAAGAGATGCCCCATGGGCAGGCAAAGCACTCCAGAAGGTAATCAGATCTGGAACTGTCAGTGCAAGGCTAATGGGCAGAGATGTGGTATTAACCCAGGGAAAGAACACCAAGAGAGACACGCAAACAATCAAAGATGAGCCTGAGTGAGCAAATGTCCCCTGTTTGGAAGTGTGGGGGAAAAAGAAAAAAGAATTCAGAAGAATCCAGAAAAGGAGACAGGCAACTGTCTGCATTGGACATAAGAACATTTTAGGCTTACAAGGTGACTAGAAAAGGTTGTGATCCATGACTGGTCCCTCCCAGGAGAGAAGAAATGTTTAACTGCTTTTAATCAAAGAACTTTTCTAGAGGAAAGGGTCATGAGGCCCCACAAAAGCTGAAAGAGTGTGGGGGGCAGCCTACCCAGAGCCTCTGCGTGGGTGCAGGTAGAGACAAACCTTGGCAGGCCTGACCCATTGGGTGCCCCAGCCGGAGACTGCTGAGAGGCTGAATGAGCAAACACACAGAGGCCTAAAGGCCAGTAGATAAGAGAACAAAGAAGAGAATAAAGAAGTGTCTCCATCACACACGCTGCCATTCCTGTTTAGAAAGGAAAAGATGTGGGGGGACCTTGGTGGCTCAGTCGGTTAAGCATCCAACTCTTGATTTTTTGACTCCGGTCACGATCTTACAGTTGATGAGTTCAAGCCCCGCATTCAGCTCTGAGCTGACAGAGCAGAGGCTGCTTGGGATTCTCTCTCTCTCTCCCTCTCTCTCTGCGCCTCCCCTACTCACTCTTTATCTCTCTCTCTCAAAATAAATAAATAAACCTAAAAAAAATAATAAAACAATGGCTCCCAAACTTCAATCAGTAAACCAAAAAAAAAAAAGTATTTCAAAGGTAAGCTGAGCAGGAAAAGTGGGCTGGGCTGACTTATATCACTAATGCTAACTTTAAAATGATGTAGAAAGATAGTTGGGTTGTTTTTTTAAGAATCTAGAGACTTCATTAGGGTCTATAGTGTAATTTTGCTTAATTAGGCCCCAATAATTAATGCTGCAACTATAATAGAGTAGTAATAGGACAAAATGCTGATGTGCAAAGCCCCATGAAAGTTATAGATCTTTTGCCAGTAATGATTATGTTTCTTTTTATTATTAAAAATACAATGAAAATAATCTGTATTTTCCCTTTTGTACAAAAAAATAATAAACATTATATTTGCTATTCTGATTTTTCCATTGATAGTGATACTGGAAATGTAATCAGCTGTATTTTTTTAACAGATGGATTTAAGTTACTATAATGATGGCCTAAAAATTCTAAACTGGAATGTGGACTCCTTATTTGAGTGGAAATACAGTATCAGTATCGCATTTCATGTAAATTGCTAAAGACATACTATCCACCAGGTACTAAGCACTACTGCAGGTCAGGCATTACTAAAGCATTAAGGAAATGCTGTGCTTCTTACAAAATAACTGCCAGCAAAAACACTGGGAATGGAGTGATTTTTAGTGATTTTTAAAAGAGAGGGAAAGAGAGAGAGTAAAGGGAAAGGGGAAAGGGGAAAGGGGGAAAGGGAAAGGGGAAAGGGAAGGGAAGGGAAGGGAAGGGAAGGGAAAGGGAAGGGAAGGGAAGGGAAGGGAAAGGAAAGGAAAGGAAAGGAAAGGAAAGGAAAGGAAAGGAAAGGAAAGGAAAGGAAAGGAAAGGAAAGGAAAGGAAAGGAAAGGAAGGATGACTCTTTTCTGGATGACTATGTTTATGACTGATACTCACCATATTAAGCATTCAGTAACCAGTGGAGTTTAATAAATTTTGATGATGATGATGATGATGATGGCAATGACAAATATAATCTCCAAGTGGTATACATCAACAGGAAATATTATTATCTCTAATTTGTAGGCAAGGGGCAAAAGGGACAAATTAATTTTTAAAATTTTAATTCCAATATACAGTGTTATACTACTTTTAGGTCTACAATGTAGTAATTCAACAATTCTATACATCACCCAGTGCTCATCAAGATTAAGTGTACTCTTAATACCCTTCACCTGTTTCACCCATCTACCCTTGGGTAACTATTTGTTCTCTATAGAGAAGAGTTTGTTTGTTTTTTATTTGTCTCCCTTTTCTTCCTCTCTTTGTTTGATTTCTCTAATTCCACATATGAATGAATTCATATGGCATTTGTCTTTTTCTAACTGACTTATTTTACTTAGCATTATATGCTCTAGATCCATCCACATTGTTGCAAATGGCAAGATTTCATTCTTTTTATGTCTGAGTAATACTCCATTGTGTATATATACCACATTTTCTTTACCTGTTCATCTATTGGTGGATGCTTGCTTCCATAATTTGGCTATTGTAAATAATGCTACAATAAACATACGGGTGCATATACCTTCTTGAGTTCATGTTTTCATATTCTTTGGGTAAATACACAGTAGTGGAATTACTGGATCATCTGGTATTTCTATTTTTAACTTCTGGAAGAAACTCCATAGTGTTTTCCACAGGAGCCGCACCAGTTTGCATTCCCACCAGTGCGAAGATGTAGTAGAAGGTATCAGTTATAGTCTCTCTTCAGATGGAAAGAAAGAAAATAAAGCAGACACTAAAAAATAACTTCCTCGGGGCGCCTGGGTGGCTTGGTCGGTTAAGCGTCCGACTTTCGCTTAGGTCACGATCTCGCGGTTCGTGGGTTCAAGCCCCGCGTCGGGCTCTGTGCTGACTGCCGGCTCAGAGCCTGGAGCCTATTTCAGAGTCTGTATCTCCCTCTCTCTCTGACCCTCCCCTGCTCACGCTGTCTCTCTCTCTCCTAGAAATAAATAAAAACATTTAAAAATAAATAACTTCCTCAAAAAGGAGAAGGTATCTTTATACCACAAAGCACTGTATAACATCCAGACTAGGAGTCAGCAAATTTTTTCCGTAAGGGCCAGATAGTTAATATTTTAGGCCCTGGGAGCAGGACTGTCCCTGTCTGTCATTATAACTTTGTAGCTACTTCAAAAGGACCACTCATCCTTCGGGGATATTCTAAAGCTATGTAAATCTTGGCAGTTTTCACAAATATAACCCTGATTTAATCTTTATTACAGGTCGGTGAATGGGGCGACTACTTATTATCTCCAATTTGGAAACGAAGGAACTTAGAGAGACTCCAGAAAGACAAGTTACTTACCCAAGGCCACACAGTTATAGCTAGGACTCTAATTCCTACTCTTCTACACAGTAAACCACCTCCAAAAAGGAGACTTTTCAAAAAAATCACATATCTAACAAAATGTGGAATCATGCTGGATTTTTTTTAAAAAAAGAGAGTGACTGACCAAGGCTTATTGGTAAAAATAGCCTTGATCCCCAAAACCACTGTCTGCTCTCCTTTCTCACACCTGTTCCCCTCTAGGATGTCTTCTTTCCTTCTCTAGCCAAAAAAATGTAACGTTAGATGTGACTGGTCTATGCCATGGGGGAAAATACAACACTTTACTTTGGCAGATGCCAATATCATCCACTGCAGAATGTCAGTAAACCTCTGGGTTTTTATACAGAAGATATAAACTCTCCTATCTTACCATATTTTCTCTCTCCAATCAAAAACTCACATTCAGTACTTTCTCTTAATAATTTTAATTTTATTTTCTCTCTGTGTTTCATGTTCCTGTTTATGCAAACCTTCTTTAAAGAATGTCAGGTTGACCTCATTCCAAGAAGATCTTAAAATAATGGTGGCAAAATTCATTCTCTCCCCCAGATTACAAAGCTCTTATTGTATGAATTTGATGGTTCTAATCTCATTATCTATATTACTGTTTAACTTTTCATGAATGGCTAATAGCAAAAAGAATATTTCTCAAAATCAGAAAAAACACTTTATATTCAGTGGTAGGCCATCTACCATCTCCCTACCTCCTACCTCCAGGCTGCCTACAATTCAATAGAAGGTGTTAAATATTTGTTAAATAAATGAATGGGTAAATATAATACTTAGACGTTCAACTAGGAACATATACTTGCCTTCCACGACTCTCTTCAAGGGTGTTGTTGAGTACATTGCCCACTATAACATCAGCATCTTGTCCATGAATTCTCATGGGAGATATGTCTTCAACCTTGGTAGGAGAATGGATACGTGTTACCTGCACACAGGTCAGCTCTACTCTGGGCCACTATAAATTGTATGGTTGTTGAGCATGTCTTTTAGTGGAGGAGAATTTTTTAATCTTTAATCTTGCACAGAATCCATACCATATAATATCAACTCAGACTTCCTCTGGCTGAGCAGGAGAATGGAGGGAGTTTCACTGTTGCCGTGGTCTCACCTATCGTACCTGTCACTGGTTACCACCAAGGGCTGTGTGAGGCAAGATTTGATGATTCTGACTCTCTCCTTCGCTCTCCACATTGGCCACTAGAATTCTGGCCCGTTTCTGGAAAATACAGAGGACTCATGACTTACTAAATTCACTCTTCACTTTACTTAATCTTTTCTACTATTTTGCCTTTGTCTTATTTCCCTTAACTGTTACTATTTAATTTTATTTTATATTTTGGAAGGCATCCAAAATGGTCTCTGACAGAAGGCATCCCAAAGGTAAATGGGTAGATGGATGGATCTCTACAAAACTAGCTCTATTAATTGACAAACTAGGCACATAGCAGTAATGAAAAATTCTCAATAATCAAGAGTTACACATAAAACCAAGAGAAACGGGGTACCTGGGTGGTTCAATCAATTAAGCATCTGATGTCCGCTCAAGTCATAATCTCACAGTTCTTGAGTTTGAGCCATGCATCAGGCTCTCTGCTGTCAGTGCAGAGCCTGCTTTGGATCCTCTGTCTCCCTCTCTCTGCCCCTCCCCGCTTATGCTTGCTCTTTCTCATAAATAAATAAATAAATAAATAAATAACATTTTTTTAAAAAACAATAGAAACTCTTGATAGAATATATCACCATTTCCTCACAGTAGAGCTCCAATACCAGCATGGATGGCTTACTTTGACATTTTGCTGAACAGGATAGAGCCAATGAAATCCATAGTACTAACTACCCTCACATAAATTTTAATATGCCTCAGAAAAATAAAAAGTATTGAAATAATTCCTCTTAACTATTATTGCTAAACAGCTAAAATCTTCACTGCTGTATGGAGTATTGGTCAAAAACTTTCAAAATGGGAAATTAGTGTTCTTGATAACAAAATCAACTCTCAGGTATTATTCCAACATGAACAAAAGTGAAATGATAGTCCCAATCAGTAGTGGATACTCCCATTCACTTTAATTTGTTCTCATAGAGCATTATATCGCAGTAGATTTATTCCCTTAAGAATTTTCCTCTATCTTCATATTCACATTGGTTTACATTGGCTTTATATGTCTAATGCTGTTATAGTTGCTTATCCTGTTAGTTTGCTGAGAACTTGGCACCTAAACTTTCCAAGATTCACTTGCTGATGACTATATAAAGTTCAGGATCAATGATTTTCAATGGCTCTTACATGAGTGAATACAAATACTGATTAAAGACTGGTAATGGAATTTTACAGTCTTGCCTGTGGATCTCAAAGCAATTTAACAAGCATCATTATATGATCTTATAATGTTGAGGGCAAGTGATTGTGTCCACATTTGCACATAGAGCTGTGAAACCCAGGGCCCATTTCTCTTATTGCGTTATGCCCCACCAAGCTGATGACAACCCTGGGAACTCTTGAGAAATCAGTAGGGGGCCAGTGGAAGCTCTGCACTGCAGGGGGCTAGGGGTTAAACGATTTTCTGGAGGTGGAGCCTGCAGTTCAGTTGTCCCACCAGGCTCACACACAGAGCAGATTGGGTACTTCCAGAAACTAGCTCCTTGCAGTTGAATAAATGGGTATTCTTTCAGATCTAGCCAATATTTCACATTTTGGAGCTCTTGACCAAGATCCTTCCCATTTGAAGACTCCACGCTACTGCCGGTCAGGTAGCAGACCTCAGGGAGAGCAGGAATGATTTCACCCACTGACTTGGGAAGACAAACAAGACTTGAAATTCTGCCTCCCTCTCATCACAATAACTAAGGCAGAACTCTGCCATTAACCTTTTGGTTGCTTTCTCTTTAATAACACTTAGGAAAATTTCTAAATATAAAAGCAATTATCAGCACAGAAATCTTGAACAGAGACAAAAGCACAAAGATAGGAACGTTTAAATCATACATAATTCTATCCCTCAGAAGTAAGCAATTAACATTCTTGAAGTATTTTCTTCCAGTCTTTTTTCTATACAGCTTACACATAAACAATATAACGCATGTAAGGTAACAGGGGCTAAACCATATGTGTGATGTATATTGTTTTCACTTTTACATTTAACAATACATCATGAATAGTTTTGCAGGTAAATAAATATTCTTTACCACAGGTTTCACAGTAGTCTTCCATGAATCACAAATTAATTTATTAAATCATTTCACCATTGAGATTTAGGTCAATTCAAAGCGTTCACTATTATGAAAAACGCTGCTGAATAGCTTTGCATGAAAGGTGTTAATACACATATATGTCTGGTTGCTTTCTTTGGAATCCATGGAATTAATGGATTAATGGCCCTGAACACTCTAGAAGGCTTTGATACTCATTACTTAGTCTGTCACTTCCCTTTTAAAAGACTGCACCACTTTCTTTTGCTACATAATGGTTCCCAAACTGTTCTATTGTCATCCCACCCCCCACCCCCCAACTCAAGTTTGCTTGTCAACTCATTTTAACATGATTCTTTAAATAGAAATATTGCCAGGGCATGCCAGAAGGAATCTAGAATGCAGTGCAATTTCCACCAAGGCCCCAAATCCTCTAGAGACCTCTAGCATGAACAGCATGGTAAAGGGAGTCCACCCATGATTCTCCCCTCCCAAATAAAAAGAGCTCCAAGCCCAGGTCTCACCCCATGATAGCCTACATTCAGGAAACAGCCAAACACAAACTTGTTCGTCTGGGTATAAAAAAATCAGATCAAACGAATCATCTCTCTACAACTAACTTGAAATACTTTTCTTTCCCTCTGCTACTAAAGAGGACAGCTTTCTGACTCTTCAACCTGCATAAATGCCTCAAAGTTTCTATTTTTCTCAAACTGTCATGAAAAGGACATTCATTATTCTCTGCACATATACTTCTACATTTTGCTGTGAAAGTCAATATTTATTGCACTTTTTTTCCGCATCTCTTAATGGAACATGTGTGTGATTATTGAATAAACATGAATGTATTGAGTTTTGCAACACTTCTTCCTCAGTAATTTGTTGGGATTTTTTTCACTCTTCTAACTCAAAACAGATTTATTTTTCTAATAAGATTTTGTAAGTTCTTCATCCACAGTATCCACTAGATTTATTTCATTTTCAAAATATAAACCGCTGCACCTGGGCAGCAATTTTTTTGATCACTCCAAATGGTTTGTAATGGTTTCCAGCGTAGAGTGACGGTATGCATACTCACCAGATGTACTTCAGCTCATGCATTACTTCTTGGTTCAATATTTTTTGGTCTGTTTATCCCATCTCAGTCTCCCTGACCACATTCTCAGGCTTTATTTCATACTCATTTGCACATCACGCAAGAGAGCGCCACAGCTGAATAAAGAATCCTTTGAAAGGTTTCACATGGAGATGGAAGATCTAATAAATTTCTGTTGAGAAAGTTTATTATTGTTGATGTAATTATTATTTAGCATGGATGAAGCATTCCTATGTTACCCTCAGCTTTAAAGAGCCGCCGTGTGGTAATGTCTTCTCTCCTAAGGCATCTTGGGTGTATTCCTCAATCATTTTCTCTACGTGAATTCCATGGCCCAATAATTAGGAATTCAGAGACTGTTAAAAGGAAACTTTAATTCTGAATTTTTTAAAAATACTGTCATGATTAGGCTGGTATGTTTATAATCTGGCTTTTTCCAGGGAGCTTAAAATATTTTGTAAATAGGCAACAAGATTTTCTTCAATGTTCAAGTTTACAAGATTTTACTGGCCCAAAAAAAGTCCACCAGACACCTTCCTATCTCTCACTGGGACAAAGTGAATCCACAGCAGCAAATGTAGGCATTTACAATACAAAAGGCCTTGAAAATTTACAAATTAGTCAATATCTTCATTTTTATTAGTGTTTTTCTTACCGAAAAAAATGGCGTTTTCAAGCTTGGAAATTTGGTCTGATGATTAAATAGTCTTTTCATAGAGATATCAATATTCAGAGAGCTTTTGATATTATTAGTAAGCCAACTAAAAAACACACAGCTTTTTACAAAAGAAATCAATCTACATTATTAGCTCCTCTATGCTGTTATTATTTCCAACCATGACCTTTGCCCTGATATCAGAATAACAATTCACATGATAGCACCAACTTGACATCACCACTTGGATGATTGATAGGTAACTCAAACTTAATAATCTATCCAAAAAAATACCTATAAGGTACCTTTCAAATCAATCAATCTCTTCTCCAGTCTCTCATCTCACCAAATTATACAACCACCTGCTTCAATGAAAATCCTCCAGGCCATCTTTGATTGTTCTTTCCTCTCTCCAACATGTAATTCAACAGAGTCCTATTGGAACGAACTTTAAAATATATGCCAAATTGGTCACCTCTTCTCCACTGGTAACACCTTGGTCCAAGTCACCATCACACCTCACCTGAAATTCAGGAGCCTTTCCATGCATTTTATTTCCACTCTCGATCCACTACAGTCAGTTCGCTATCGAGCAAATCATGAGCCAGCATAAGATACTCCCCTGCCTCGACCCCACACAGGCTTCCCGTTCCGCTCAGAATAGAGCCCACATCCTACCACAGCCTGAAAGGCCCTGCATGAACATTCTCTGCCTCCATCTCCAACCTCCGTCTCTTGCCATTGTCCCCTTACTTTCTATGATCTAGACTCCCTCATATGTTGTTCCTCTAAGATGTCAAGCATATTCCTCTCTTGGATTTTATTCTTTTCTGCCTCTCTGCTTGGAAGTCTCTCCCCTCCCTCATTTTTGCATGACTGATGTGTTCTCATCAGTTAGGTCTCAGCACAAATATCATGTCCTCAGAGAGGTCACCCTGGACCACCATCATTTTGTCTCTCTCTCTCATCACCTTGCCTTATTTCCTTCCCAGCAGTTCTATCTCTTTAAAATTATCCTCTTGACTTGTCTATGTTTTAATAGCCTAGCCACCCACTAGAATAGGAACCCCACAGGAAAAGAGGGCCTGTCTCTTGTATGCCACTGTATCAACAATGTCAACCCTTACATGGTAGATGTTCAATTAATACTCACTGAATGCATGAATTTCTCAATCAGTCAGAAAGTCAAACTCATTGGCATGCCATCCAGGGTCCCTCACCATCTGGTCCTAACCTGTTATGATAGTCTACCTCCCAATATGGTACATACAAGCCATGTCAGACTAGTCACTGTTTCTAAAACACACAATGAACTTCATGACCCAATGCTCTTTATCAGACTATTAAGACTATTCTTTCATTCCCAAGCATTCTTCCTCACCATGCCCCCATACCTCCTTCCACTTCCATTGGATTAAATTCTACTCAGTGCTCAAACCCGAATTCAACTGTCTGCTTCTCTACTGAGATGATACAATTTTCTCCACTGGTTCCACAGCACTTTGTCTCTCCATCGGAGGGTTCATAACACAGCCCTCCTTTCATAATTAGATGTTGCTGTCTCTTGCTTTCCTAAGATATGCTAAATTCATTGAAAGCAGAAATTTAGTCATCTCTACAATCTTCATAACACATAGCCTAATCCCTGGTAGGGGTTCCATAATTGCTTTTTTTGTATTGAACTGAATTGAATTGAACTGAACCAGACTAAAAGAAAGATATGATCCTCAAAATTAAACTATGTGTCTCCAATCAGGAGCTTTTAACTCTCAGTTGATTGTGAAATACATAGCTCTCTATTTGAATGGAGGAGGTGGTAGAGCTCGGGGTGACAAGGAATTGTCTCTGAGCTTGCTCTGCCTATGGCAAAGAGAGACATGGTCAGGAATCATCAAATTTGTTTCCTGTGTCTGTTTTTAATCACCAGCTGCTTGTTTAGCCTTTATCCCAATGTTTGGCAGAGACTGGGTTGCTTCTTTAACACATGTTTTTCCTCCAGAATGTTGACATTGGGCTATATCCTATATGATAACAAAATACCAGACTTCTTAGGTCATTAGTTTAATGCAGCTGTGGTTGATTGAAGTTCATGAAAGTCACCAATTGTCATTTGTTTGTATCATTGCCCTAGTGAATTTAGGGCTTTTCTTTGCTAATGAGTTAGAAACAATATTCCTAGACCCCTAACATTCCTTCACTTCTTGTTAATAGGCATGAGAACGGGAATAATGTGGGCAAGGCATCCTGTGGGTATTTAGCAAAGACTCTGTAGCAACTTACTAGGGAGCTCAGGAGCTGAGAGGCTTGTAGTTCCTTCTTAAATTAATCCACTTGGGGCACCTAAGTAGCTCAATCAGTTAAGCATCCAACTTTGGCTTAGCTCATGGTCTCAGTTTGTGAGTTCGAGCCCCACGTGGGGCTCTCTGCTCTCAGTGCAGAGCCTGCTTCAGATCCTCTGTCCCCCTCTCTCTCTGCCCCTCCCCAGCTTGTACTCTCTCTTTCAAAAAGAAATAAACATTAAAAAAAAATTAATCCACTCCTGCTCCATTAGAGTCAGGGAAAAAATCCATAATGTAGTAGAGTGAGACACTGTCTTCTTAGACATGGCGGGCTGGAGAAAATATGTGCCCAGAGAACAAAAGAGAATCTTAAGCATACCTGAAGGAAAGTGGTTTTATCCAGGCATTTCTGGAGCTCTAAAAAGCAGGGCCAAGGCCTGACTGAGGAAGGCCCAGGTGTGAAAAATACAATAGGTTTGGGATAGCATAATACCAGCTACGTTATAGCTAAGGAACATCTCCTCCTTGGCTTTGGTCCATAAATCACCAGCTACATAAGGGACATCTATTTACATAAGGTACCTGCCCCCAAAAGACAGAGAAGTTGCTATTTTAAAGGAAATATAAGACTTAAGCAATGGCTGAGAGTAGACCAAAAAAGCTCTAGTTCCACATGGCCTGCTAAGCTTACAGCACGAGGAAGAAAAGAAAGACTGATTCAAGACTAGCAACAGTGCCTTCAATTCAACTTGATTTGGTTCAGTTTAATTAATTTTAAGGTTAGAAGAGAATGGGAAGAGGAAAATAAAAACCTTCAAGGCTGAACAGATAGCTCATTGGTCTATAGGGTGATATGGCTACTAAAAGCTTTAGCAAACCTTTGCCTCTTAATGGGGTTTCCCCTACCTAATTCTGACTTTAAAGTCAGTCTGACTGTGCCCAGTACCCCCTGCTTCCTTGCTATGTCCTGACATGCCAGGATACATAAACACAGTTGATCATTTTAAATGTCCTATATAAATGAAGCACTGGAAGGGACTATAGCAGCCGCCAGCCACCATCACACAACTAGTCCACTACTGACTCTTTTCTATTTTTCTCCATTGCAATGGACTCTGAAATGTGTTTCCATGACTTCATGTCAATAACTATATATCTGATGTTTAGACATTCACCTCCCTTCAAACAAAACAAAGCAGCTCCACTGAGTCATCATCCAGAGACCCTTACAATAAATTCCTCCTCAGAATCTACCCTGGTGTCTGCTATAGCAAAAGAAAGAGGGCACATATTTTCTTAAGACCATTAGCTTACAATAATGGATAAATAGGCCCTTCTCTGCGTGTGTGTAGTGCATATGCACGTGCATGTATGTGCACATGTGTGTTTGAGTGTATGTGGGAAGATATATGGGGAGTTACTTATTTAAGGGACTACCTGCTAAGTTGCAAGATTCAGAGAGAAAAAAAAGTAGACAAGAAATAATGAAGTGTGTTGATAGAGGACCTTATCATCCATCCTGCTGAGCTTTGAGAAGGATTTGAAAGCATGTTTTGCCAAGAATAATTTACAGGGTAGATATTTGATCCTTCAGACACTGTATTAGTGAGACAAATGCTAGCTGATGATCTCTAGTAATTATTTTCTATCAGAAAGATTTAATATCAGTTTCTCATTCTATGGGGCAAAACAATTAGATGGAGCTTCACTAGACTCTATCAACATTCCCTAAGAATAGCAAGATGATCCCTTGGGGCCCCAATGGCTCATCTTCATGCAAATATCTCCTAGAAATTTTCACTGAAGTAAAAGTCTGCTTCATCCCAAAAAGACAAAACGGTTTCCTTTAAATGAGAGAAGAAATACATACTTCGACTCAAGCTAGATTGCATAACAAGAGGTATTAAGAAGACAAACAAGACTCCTTGAGGTTTTAAATCAAATGTTATGAAAGTGGCATAGAGTTTGTTGCCAGGTTTAGTTCCTTCAAAATATCAAAATTATATTTGGAGAAAGCAGGTGTAGGTAAGTAGGTCACATGCATTTGGATCCCATAATTACAATGTTCAGACCAAGAGAGCAATATGTACCTGCATTTTGGTTGGTTAGTCACACCTGGAACTGGAATAAGTTCTGGAGGCTATATTTTGAGGGAGGAGGTACAGATAAACCAGAAAGGCTCCAGAGTGGTGAGTGATTCAGGAATTTTTTCATGAGAAGCAGAGTTGGGGAGATTGAGACTCTAAATCTGGAAACAGAGAACCGGGAAGGAAATATGAAAGCCAAAATTTCAAAGTTTTGAAAGTTTTTCATATTGCATTTCTTCTATTTTCCCAAGTATGAGCCATCTATATATCTTCTTCTACCTAAAATGTTCTTCCCCTTCTCCTATTGATTCCCCAGATCCAACTCAGGATCACCTTTTCCGGATAACCTTCCCTTTTCCCTAAAATGTCTTCTTCTCTGCACCCTATCATTATCCAGAAAACACCTTCATGTTATAGTAAAATGTTACACTCCAATGTCTATCTCTTTTCTCTTACCCATTCAGCTGTGGGCTGGGAGTGGATCTTACTTTTTTTCATTATTTATTAATCACCCTTTGCTGAGTATCTGCTAGATCCTAAATATCACACTTAGAACTAGGAATATAAAGACAAAAGACTTAGACTGACATGGAAGAATGTAAAACAAGAATGACATATGCAAATATCAGAAGCAAGACAGGATGCCTTCTTTCACGTATTCTCTTCAGTGTTGTACTGGAGATACCAGCCAGTACAATAAGGCAAGAAAAAGAAATAAAAGGAATTAAATGGGAAGGATAAAAGTAAAATTATATTTATTTAATGATGATATGATCGTCTATGTAGAAAATCCAAGAGAATTTAGAATTAATAAGTAAGTTTGACAAGGCTGTATCTTAGAAAATTCACATGTAAAATTCACTGCATTTCTACATACTAGGAACAATGGGAAAATGACATTTAAAAATAAATATCAGCTACAATAGCATCAAAAATATAAAATCAATAGGAAAAACCTTCACAAAGTATGAATGACTTGTATACTAAAAATTAAAAAATACTTTTGAGAGAAATTAAAGATTAAAAATGTTTTCAATTTATTTATTTTTGAGAGAGAGAGTACAAGCAGGGGAGGGGCAGAGAGAGAGGACAGAGAATCTAAAGGGGGCTCTATGCTAAAAACAGTGAGTCCAATGTGACGTTCCAAGTCACGAACCACGAGATCATGATCTGAGCCAAAGTCCGACACTCAACCAACTGAGCCACCCAGGTGCCCCAAAGATGTTTTAAAAGAAAAAAACATCTGTGTTTATGGGTCACAACAATATTATAATATGTCAAATATGTCCAAATTAATCTCTAGATTTAATGCAATCCCAACCAAAATCGTAGGTAGAAATCGACTATCTAAATCTAAAGTTCTTAAGAAAAGGATAGAGAATAGACCAAATGGCTTTGAAAAAATAATAATGAGTTTCAAGCACCAACACTATCTGATTTCAAGACTTATTATAAAGCTAATGTGATCAAGACAATGTGTTATTTCTATAAAAATAGCAACAAAATCAATGGAACAGAATAAACAGTACAGAAATAGAGCAATATATATATGGACAACTGATTTTTTTTTTAGCTCATTTATTTATTTTAAAAGAGACAGAGACACTGTGAGTGGGGAGGGGCAGAGAGAGAGGGGGAGAGAGAGAATCCCAAGCAGGCTCTGCACTTCCAGCACAGAACCCAACACGGGGCTTGAACTCATGAAACCATGAGATCATGACCGGAGCCGAAACCAAGAGTTTGACACTTAACCAACTGAGGCACCCAGGTGCCCCTGGACGACTGATTTTTGACAAATGGTGCCAAGGCAGTTCAGTGGAGAGAGGACAATCTCAACAAGTGCTGTTGGAACCATTGGATACTCATAACACCCCAAAATGTACTTTGATTAATGTATCATACTATATCCACAAATTAACTCAAAATAAATCAGTAAGCTAACTGCAAAACCTTTGTGACTCTGGATTAAACAAAGCTTTCTCAGATACAACACCAAACTCATGATCCATAAAAGAAAAAACTGGTCTTCATCAACATTAAAAAAATGCCCTTTAAACCACAGCCTGGAAAAAATATTTATAGTACATGTATCTGACAAATGACCTGTTTCTAGGATATATAAAGAATTCTTAAATCTCAATAATAAGAAAATAATCCAAGGTTTTGGGCCGCCTGGGTGGCTCACGTCGGTTAAGCGTCCGACTTTGGCTCAGGTCATGATCTCACAGTTCGTGGGTTCGAGCCCCACGTCGGGTTCTGTGCTGACAGCTAGCTCAGAGCCTGGAGCCTGTTTCGGATTCTGTGTCTCCCTCTCTCTCTGACCCTCCTCTGCTCACACTGTCTTTCTCTCTCCCAGAAATAAATTTTTTTAAAAAAATTTTTAAAAAAAGGAAAAAGAAAATAATCCAAGGTTTTAAATGGGCAAATGATGTGAACAGATATCTTGCCAAAAAGAAAAAGGAAAAAAGATTACATAATGGCAAATAAACACATGCCAGAATGTTCACTGTTTAATTTAGTCTCAGAAAAATGCTTAGGGGTACGTACCTGGGTGGCTCAGTTGGTTAAGCGTCCAACTTCAGCTCAGGTCATGATTTCATGGTCTGTGGGTTCGAGCCCCATGTCGGGTTCAGTGCTGACAGCTCAGAGCCTGGGAGACTGCTTCAGATTCTGTGTCTCCCCCTCTCTCTGCCCCTCCCCTGCTCACACTCTGTCTCTCTCTCTCAAAAATAAATAAACATAAAAAATTTTGAAAAACAGAAAACTGCTTAGTAAAACCACTATGTGATATGACTACATACTTATTAGAAACTAACAAGACTATATCATATGTTGGCAGGGAATGTGGAGCAGCTAAAACACTGACACAGTGGTGGTGAGAATGAAAAATGGTAGCATTACTTTGGAAGACAGATTGGCAGTTTTTTTTTCAAAAGTTAAATATATACCTACCATATAATCCAGGAATCCTATTCCAACGTATGTATCAAAGGGATGTGAAAGCATATATCCATCCCAAGACTTGAACATTAATGTTCCTAGAACTTTATTTGTAATAGGCAAAAGCTGGAAACAACCCAAATGTCCATAAATAATGTATGATCTATGCGTACATTCAATTACTACTCAGCAATAAAAAGAAATGAGCTATCAGTATTCTCTACAATATGGATAAATCTCAAAAGAGTTCAAATTGGAGGGAAGAATTATAAGGAATGCAAGAAAACTTTCAGAAGTGGTAGATATGTTCATTACCTCGATTTGGGTGATGATTTCACAGATATACACAAAACGTATTGTACACTTTAAATATGTGCAACTTATTATTTATCAGCTATACCTTGAAAAAGCCTATTTTAAGACATAGTGAGTAACTAGTTTTAGGATCTTAAATTTCCAGTGGAACATAGCAGGGACCCAGGATGTGTTGTTGAAGCATTGAAAGTATGGAAAGTATGGAAAGTGGTCTATTAGATTAATTCTCTGTCACTTTAACGTACACAGCAAGGCCAATAAGGAAGATTTCAGCTTAATATACTCATTTGAGTTGCCTAAAAATGGAACAATCTTCCTAACAATTCTTGGTTAGGAAGATGGTTATCAGAGTGATTATAAGTCTGAATCTGGAGTAAAGAAGACTCAAGTTCAAATTCTGGATTTTTTTCTTCCTGTGTGACCTTGAGTAAGTGGCCTAAATTTTCTAAGCCTTGGTTTTCTCATCTAAAAGGCAGAGACAATAATATTAGCTCCTACACCATAGATACGTCATGAACAGTAGTGAGAAAAAGTGGGTACAATATATCATTAAACTGACTGTTGCACTAGGTTGAACCAGTTGATAACAAATTGTTAAATACCAGTATTTATATAAATGTGGTTAACACTGGCATTTCATTCATGGCATACAGACACTTATTTGGAAGTACTGGTCAGAGTACCTCTGATGGAGGTGATGGGGTCAAAAAGAAGCTCGAGCAAGGTCAGGGGTGAATCTTTCCCTAATTACTGCTCAGTCTATAATCCCTCTAAGGGTTGATTCCATTGAACACTAACAGCACCTACCGCTTCCATTGCTTTAACATTTGTAGCCTATGCTACAAACTCAGGTCCCCACAGATATTACAAACCCCTCCTCCAGGAATGATGATAAAGTCTAGGAAACCCAATCACACTGCTTGTCAGGAGTTGAATTGTACGATGTGCCTAACAGATGAGTACATCCCAAATTCATGTGTGCAGAAACTTATTCCCCACACAAAAAATACTATTTTTGTATTAGTGCTATAACTCACTATGGCAACAAATATACCAAAAGGGATTTTAAGGCGCCTATTTTGATGACACTCTATATTAATGGATTTCCCTTTGTTGCGCTTCCAGTTATCGATGTTTACATAAAATCTTGATTCATGAAAATGAATTCAGCAATTATAGAACTGCTTCTTTGAAGGCTCTAATTGACCATACAAGCTGTGAAAAAATGTGTAATAGGCATGGTTTCTTAGTGTTTCCTCCACTTTATAAGCCAGGAAAAGGAATAATTTCCTTATCAGAGTCCATGTAGAGAGGGCTAGAAAGGTCAAAAGAACTCCAGCACTCCTGATTGCCGATCTCGTGTATGATATCCCAGGGCCCAGTGCTTCTCACGTGTGTGGCTAGTTAGCTCTGCTCACCTGATGCTGGGTTAAGAGTGAGGACTGCCTTATTCCAGGCCCAGCTTTTTCCATCTTTAGACCTATGATCTTACAACTATAGACACACGATGATTACTTATTAAGTGGACGTGGGTTTATTTTTCTATTTTTGAATCAGCAGGTCTTCTCAGACGATGTGCAATCACAAATCTGGCAGACTGTTTCATTCCACACACTGCAAGACGGCTACAGGAAGTATTTCCATTCTGAATCGCATAGAATTTGTGATTTGCATGCACCTTTTGAGTCAAAATCAAACATTTGCCCTGGATTGGCCCGAGTTTAATTAAAATGATGAAAATGTGTGATAGGCATTTG
Organism: Crocuta crocuta; assembly: GCF_008692635.1. Taxonomy (NCBI): domain Eukaryota; kingdom Metazoa; phylum Chordata; class Mammalia; order Carnivora; family Hyaenidae; genus Crocuta; species Crocuta crocuta. The sequence continues at coordinate 9,852,822 of NW_027532203.1, read as the reverse complement.
GTCTAAGGCAAAAAGGATGCACGGTATTGAAATTTGGAACAAACATTTTTAAAAAATGAGAAATGCATGGTTGGCAGTGATAAGAAATGCCAAGACTATGTATTACACGGGATCACGGGTTGAAAATAGAAAAAATCCTAAAAATTCTGGCGCACTGTGAAACTGTCATAGGAAGGTTTGGATAGAATTACATGCTTTATGGATAATGTTCCTGTAACTAATACTATAGATGTTTATAATCATTTCTATAGTCTTTTTGTGGCTCACCATGTACTGTTGATGGGCTGCTCATCAGTCCTGGAAGATTTTCGCATTTAACCACTCAGGAGAGAGGGAAGAGGATTTTTATTTTGAAGGGTTAAGCTCCGCAGAACCGATGATCATCCAAACACACTGATGACAACAAAGTCAGCGTGAAACAAAGTCTAAATAGAAAATAGGTACTTAATCATTGAATTGAGGATTATTAAAATTGACCACTCTTTCCATTGCAAAAATTTTAATGTGGCAGTGATGTTAAAGAATGTTCACTATTATAATCTAAATTCTATTTAAATAAACACGCACACATATTGTTTGCTAAATGGATTTGCAAGTATGTATTTCTTGGGCTATTGAAGCAGGCAGTGGAATTAAGAAAAATCTGAGCTCCTTCTACAGGACATCTTTAAGCTCTGTAGTTTACTACTTAAATATTAAAATTCCTAAATAAAGTACTTAGGGTAATTTACAAGGAGAATGATGATATACTATCTTAATAAGTTAAATCGGCCTCACAGAATAGATCTCAAGCCATTCTATAAACACTGAATAGAGTTGTTCCCATAGACGAGTAGTCTAAATTTAGTCTACTTAGGATCTTAATCTATGCCAATATTCATGAAGATATTCCCAATTTTCACCCCAAAAATGGGTTATTAAATGGCTTCTTATACCATCTCCATGGGACTCAAATTCCCAGCTTGAATGTTATCTTGAAAGTCTGCAAGTCTGGCCCGAAGCCCTATATACCTCAACCCAAAGAGGAGGAATAGAAAATAGGGTGGACAAACGGCAGATGGGTTGTAACCTCTCTCAGAGAGAGACAGACAGCTAACTGAAAAATGTAACTAGTTGAATTCCCATTTAGACTGTAAAGAGAGATCCATGCTCTGCCTTGCTATCTTTAATAATGATGTTTGTCTTCCAAATAGCTTCTTCCCAAGTTTCAGTGTTTAGTTTTAAATAGTACCAGATATTGTTTCAGCATCCTCGGGGAGCTCAATATAAGAAAAAGCTTTTCATTTGAACCTGACCTCTTTCTTCTATTTACTCCATACACTTAAAAACCATAAATGTGGATTTTAGAAGCTGCAAAATGTACAGTCCTACTTTGCTAACATGGCAGTGTCTTAGGTAACAATACCAAGGAAGAAGTAGATGACAAGAGATCACCTAATACCCTAAACATGAAATTGGGGTACAACGTGAGCAATTTGCTCAAAACTCCACATCAGTTCAAAGGTACACAAAGGGAGGGGTGACTGCCTTAAGTTCAACAGAGTGAACATCTGTTCCAAACATCCTCTTCTGGGAGAGTTAGATTCTTCTAAACAACTTTATATGCCAGACAAATACATTTTATGAAAAGAATGTGCGGCTTAAGACCTCACAGAATCAAAACTCACACTTGTCAAGATGGAGCTTTCATGTGAATAAGTATAAATGGGAGAAGATACAAAAATCTACAGCCCTTGTAGCTTCTGTTTGCTTTAAGACCAAATTTTAAAACAGCCTCTTCCTTTACCTCTCTCTCTTTCCCTCTCTCTCTCGCAAACACACACACACTCACAATCAAAATAATACATACATAATAATAATATTTCTCACATCTAAATTCACTACCACATTACTTTCTCAGTAGTTTTTGAGACTAGCACTAACACCACCATTTAATGAATGCTCAGATGATGCTCATATAAGGGGTAAGGAAAAATGTTAACATTCATTTACAAGTGTTTATTGTGTACCAACTATGAAACAGACATGTTTTAGGCCATAGATTTTAAATTATAATAATGGCCAATGTTAAAAATTATACAGCCATTACCAGAATCACCCACAGAGGTTGCCAAGAAGGTAGAAAACAGAAGATGCCAAAGAAGAGTAAACGATTCTGTAACGAAACTCAAATGAGGTTACCAAGTGGCAATGGCATCACACAATTTATAAATTACTCAGTTCCCCCAGCTTGGAAATTCCAGAATCATTTATTAAGGCTTCAAACTTTCTTTCGGAATTCATGTTATTTTTATTTCTGTGCATAAAGTTATTAATGTTTTATATAATGCTATTGCGAATGTGGATGATTAAAATTTGCATACTATGCAATCATGCTGGTTTGCCAGGTCTGCTAGTTGGTTGAGTCGTCTTCCAAGTGTCACTGGATAACCATCTTAATTATTTAATTAGAGAATCTAATCTGATATCTGTGTTTATATTTTGACATAAAATCAAAGAACTATAAATGCTGGAGCACTCTACAGCCAAAAATCTTAACGATAAATAACCTATTAGAGTACAGAAATACACATTTTCCTTTTTAATTGTTCTTTATTCTATGGACCCTGTGTTTTTAAAGTTTTAGCCTTAAAAACAATTATTAAGCAAAAGGTTAACTCTTTTTCCAACAGTTTAGTTATTGCAGACCCAGGTGGCCATCGATAAGAACTAGATCATATTGCAATGACAAGGTCACCACACTGAGTGTATGTACATAACTTTCATTCAATCTTCTTCCTGGCAACCATACAATATCCATTAGGCTTTTTGACTTATGTTAACACGGGCTCACACTCCTTTACTCCATTTAGGGATCCCCAGGATTACCGATAGAGGTTCATGAAGAAAAATTTCTAGGTGGGAATATGGTTGACCCATCTCTCTCTCTCTCTCTCTTTTTCTTTTTTCATTATAGAGCATTCCGCCTTGAAGAAAAACTGACAATATTTGCAATAACTTCCATCCCACAATTTAAGTAGGTGATTTCATGCACCTTGCTGTTTTATGTTCTCACCTGTTTCATACAGTTTCTATAGTTTCCCCTGGTGAAATTTCACCTTATGACATGGAGGGGCTTTTGATAATACAGGAGGAGGTGAGCTTGGGATTAAAGTGGAAATGCCCCCACAGCATGTCTGAGATCTCACTAACAACCTGTAACAAAACACAGTTCATCAAGATGAAAGTAAAAAAGAAAGACTGATGTGACTTTTGATTATAAACTCTCGTAACTCTTTTTTGCTTCTCATTCCTTTTGTCATTAGAGTTTGGGATTTATCTTTTTTGGAATTTTGGGGAGGAGGATCTAAAGCTTCCCTTTCCATAGCTAATGTAAAGAAACAAGTTCTGATGTCTTTATTAATTGATTCCAATCCTTGAGCTTTATTACCCCTAGTAACCAGCAAGCCCATTAATGACCCGGCACTGTCCTATAATAAAAACATACTGGCGAGTCTAAGGTAGGTATGATAGGCATTGCTAGATGCTAAGTGCAAGTGTCTCAAGACAAGTTAAATGGAAGGAGAAGTAAAAGCAGAAATACATTTTAATAGAAAAGTTTGCACATCACAAGCCCTTAGGCTAAATATTGTTCCCAGAATGAGTGGTAACGCATTCACAGAAAAACCCCAAAACGTACAAGAATTGCTCTTAATCCACAAAACAGGTTTGGTAGAATTTCTAAACACCTGTTCACACCAGTCCTTTGATTTTAGAATTTTCATTTTCTTAGCACAGAGCTTGCTGCCACCAGGAAAACTGTAGTAAGTGACAAAGTCCCCCCTCCTTCTCCTGATCCTCCTCCTAATCTTCCTTTTTAATATCAGCATCCTTTTTGCTATTTCAGAAAACTTCTGAGTCAGAAACGGTCAGAGAATGCCCAGGGTAAAAGTCCGATGCTCCTGGCACACTCCCCCTCGGCCTTAAGTCGTAGCGAATCAGGTACTGGGATGTTATGCTTTGAAAGGAAGACACTATTTAAATTTGGAATTTTGTAGGGCTCCGATCCTGCTTCAACAGGTACCTAAAAGCCCTTCTGTTTCTTCTCATTCTTGGTGGATCACAGGTCTCCCTTCTCTTTTCCCACTTCACCTTCTCTACCCAGACCTTTGGGGTAGAATTTAGGGTCTTGCCTGAACTAAAGCCAAAGCCTGGGAATTCCCACTAAGAGAACACCTCAGTTTCTTCTTCTAAAAGATGGAGAAAGGCCACCCCATGACGCTCTAGTCAGTTGGCAAAGTTGCTATGGAAATCACCCAGCTCCCTCTTTTTCAACTTCCAAATTCTGAGTTTTCTCCGAAATTAGTTGACTCTAAAGCCTTTCCCAAGCACGAGCATGGATATGGCCCTCAATTCACAGTGCTACTACTTCAGACTGGATCAGGAGTCTTTGCAGATTTACAAACCAGATCAGAGGCATAGTGCTGCCAGGCAGAGGATCAGGGACGGTCACACCCCACCTCATCAGGGAGGAAACTCTGGCTTCTTCATCTGTGTTTTGCAGCATACCAAATGTGCTCTTGGCTTTTTGTAAATAATATTAATTATGCCGTCCAAATTACAGGCTGGGCGGATGTGTTAACCAGCCCCGAGGTGCGTTTGTCAACAGGTTTCAAACTCTGAGCACTGGGCTTTTCTGTAGAAAATCCCAAAGGGTGTGGCTAAACCCATAGCAAACTTGGAGGAAGGGCTGTTCAGCTACTTGAAATCAAACTTCACCTGTTCTTTGCTGTGTAGTTGGAAGTTGCCTCATTTAACAAAAGTAAACAAGATACATCAAACATTAGGAATTTCCAGGCATCTGAGGACATTTTTTCAGGTCTGGTTTTGGGGTTTCCTACTTTCTCTTTGGCCTGTTCTTCCTCCTGAACTGTTCACAAGATTTTCCCTGGTTGGAGCCATGGACAACAACAGTTTAACACCCCCAAGGACTCATGGGTAGGTGGTTTCTTCTGGGACAGTTCTTTTGCCCTAGATTATATTTCCCTTACCTGTTACTTCTGATACCTAAAACCCTAAGGCTTCATTTCTTTTTTATTTTTCTTTTTTGGAACTCTGGATTTCTTTTCAAATAACTCAAGTATATTTGTTTCAAGGAGGGGTAATATTTTAATTTGCATGTCAAATTTTCACAGACCCTTATGAGGAAGTAGGTTTTGATAAGAAGAAAGAGAATGTGATTTTGTGTCAGAAAGGAGGTCAGGAAAATGGGGTGAGAAAGGAGAGAGGGAAAGAGGGAAAAAGGAAAAAGAGAAGAGATTAGAAGCAGTTGGAAGGAGAGGAAAGTGATTCCATGGGGTCTAGAAAGAGGAAACTGGGAAAGTACAAGAGATAAGTTCCACCTACTTCCCAGAAGAGACCAGGGATAGCATTTTTTACCTCCTCTTCCAAACATTTATTTCTGAGGGGAATTTTCCTAACCAAAGGATCCTGAGTCCAGTCTGAGCAATTAGAGTCACAAGTCAAATTTCCCTGAATTACTAAAAATGAGTCAGGTCCACGATTATCTCCAGGCTGAAACTAAAGATTCTATTGGATCATCTTAAACTATAATTTAAGTGAAACTCCCTGAGTCCTTTCTCTCTTGTCTTTGTGCTTTATTTTTAAGGTAGTATATTTCTTTTTGAAAACAGTTGCCATCAAGAACTCCAGGCTGACTGCTGAAGGCTTATGCAGACAGAGAGCGGCCATGCTTTCTTCTATCCCCTTCCCTGTTTCTACCCCGAGGGTCCTGCTCTGGGGCTGAGAATTGGGTTGTCTCTTCAGGAATGTTCAGCATGGAAGGGTGACGAAACCTAAAGTGAAAATATCTGATTTTAACCCTTGTTCTGAGAGTCACTCAGAGGACTACTCACAGAAGTTCTTCCTGTCTGATCCTTCCAGAATATTCCCTGTCAGAACAGAAAATGGAAAGACTGTTGTTGGCTTCACTTTGATACCAAAGCGCAAAGACTTACAGAGACTATAGGCCGGCCCTGAGGTCCCACAGAAACAATAACACACACCCAGATGTGAGGTGAGGGTCCCTTGTGCAACCATCCTAACAGAATTATTACAAATACGCAAATTTCTCTTTTCAAATCTTACCTCAGACACGACGCAAAAATATCAAGATATTCACCAGAGTGTTACAAGTCACAGTTTGAAGTATCAATCTGTCCACTACAACAACACAGGGTCGGTATTTTCAAGTACTGTAAGAACATTAGCAATAGCCTCCTGTTTCTCAAAGAACTGCTCAGCTTCCAAAGCAGCAGGAATTACTATGGAGCCGAGACAGTGATAATATTCCTCTTTCCTGCTAATGCAAAGCAGCAAGGCCTGAGCCCTTCTGTTTTACGCTGCACACTGATTTGGAGGCAAATATTTTTCCAACAACATCACCAAATTGAAAGCATTTTGAAAAATCTGAAGGCTTCACAGAATACTGTTTTAGAAAAGCCAGCTCTCGTGGATCTGTCAGTGACATAAGCCATCCCCTTCAGTTTAGCTTGAAAATGAGAACTTGCTGTGTCAGGCATCTCTAAATTATATATATTCGCTGATGTAAACCAAGCACAGGGCATTCTAAGAACAAATAAAAAAAAAGATATTTTTCCATTAGTCTCTTTACTTATTGATAAAAACAATGACATATATTCCAGCTTTTAACATTGTTGGGTACATTTATTTGTTAGTAAGGCAGCCAGACACCTTTGCAAATCTGAAATGTTCAATCAGATATACATTTTTAAAGTTATAGTGCATTCAGTACCCGGATAGTTACTAAGGCTGATGGCAGACTCTGTGTGTGATCCTGGGACAGGTATAAAGTTAGTCAAAAAAGGGAGTCACCCTCTAATAGGTGAGAAGACCAGTCATTTAAATATCTGAATTGCAAGGCATTATTCGCTTTAGAAATTTGCATCGTGTTTCTCATTTCTTCTTTGTTGATCCGAGTCAGGCACCAGAATCACTCATGGTCACCTCGTATGTGTCAACCTTGTCGTTAATCAATATTTAAAGGAAAGTTGTAAAATGAATTCTGCTTACCTACCTCAAGCCCTCTGATAAAAAACTCCAATACCTACAAACCCCTCAATTTGTCACATTGATTTTTCTCCCAATCCTTAAACTTTTATTTTCTTCAGGAACATTCTAAATATATACCCAAGCAGGGTGAGTATATGCTGCACTCCTGTGTACCTTTCACCATTTCCAGTGACGAGCAATGATTAGTCTCTCTTGTTTCCCCTGAATCTCACCAGCCCCTCCCCATCACACACAGGCTGGGTTATTTTGAGGCTAATCCGAAACATCATATCATTTCTTCAATAAATACTTCAGTGTTGTCACATTAAGTTTTACATTTCAGTTATATTTTAATGAGTCCCTGATATTTTGAAGTATTAATCAGGCTACTTCACATCTTACAACGTATGCTAATTTTCATTCTATCAACACATATAAGTGGTAGAGCTGGCCCATCTATTTTAAACGAATTTTCACCAAAATCGTCTATAAGCATCATCATCTTTAATCACGGAGCTTTTGCACAGCTATGTATCTGGGTTTACAAGCTCGCACTTTGTCAGTCACTTCCACACTATTATTTTGAGCATGTTAGTACTTGCCATTTATTTATTTAGAATATTTTTATATTATAATGAGTTTCTCACATCCTTGTTGTCTTTTTTGCTCTGAGGCAGTTATTGATCTATGAAAGCCCCCTCATTCCAGGGAATAATTATTCTGTCTCATAGGAGAGAGCGATGCCCAGTCCATGGGTCTTCTTTCCAGGTGGCATTTAAGGAACAAAAGCATTGAGTTCAAAAGAAATGATCAAGGAAAGCATCCAAATACCATGGGGATTGTTTTGGAGGAGAACAAACTCCTTGTGGTGGAATCAGTGAGAACATAAAATTACACCGTAAGGTTAAATAGATACGATGGATTGAAAAGCCAAGCTTCTTTATTCTAAGTGAAGAATTGCACTCCTAAGGTTCACCTCTGTTAGAAAATGGAGTCTTGTGTTCAGAGGGCTCAACCACAGCATAAAAGGAGGAAATGAATACTCTGGTGCCAGTAAAAAGTCACCGTGTGTTAGTGTCTCCCTGCTGCCTAAAGTAAAAGAAAAAGTTTTGAGACATTCGACAATAGGTCAAAATAACATTCTGTGCTCTGCACACCATATTCCAACTCAAGCGAAATGTCTATGGATTTTTTTTTCTAATTTCAAAGCCTTTTGATTAAAGTATACCAGAAGGGCACTGACAGATCAGCCTGTTTCTGTTCTTGTGGGGAAGGTTTCAATGGCCGCCGTAGACTCTCTAAATCTATTTACTTCAAGGCTGGAATGAAACAAACATGACAGATGGTTTTTAAAAAAAATCAAAGGGGAAGTTCTTGGAACACATCCTTCAAAATAAAATTTTGTTTCTTTTTTTTTTTTTTCTGAGCAGCTGAAATGATTTTTTCAGAACATCTGATGAGAGATTTTAATACTTCAACTTTCTCCTCCATGAAGCAAGCCCATTCATTTGGAGGCTTCTGTTCTTTTGTTTTATTTCTGCGAGTGTCTTTCTTTGACAAGACATAAAGTCTGAAAACGACAATATGCTAAATGAATGGACCCATAGTATATTTGGCTACACAAGGGCTGCTGGAGCATACTTTGAATTTTGACAGGAGAACAGAATGCTTAATGGAAGAAATCTTGAAGAAATAGAAAGGAAAGGTAATGATCTACAAGGGGCCAAGTAATATGCCTTCACCCATTACAAGGACAGTAACAAGAAGCCAAGTCCATTTTCACAAAGGCCGGCAAGCTTGATAGTTAGGAACATGCCAGACAAGTGAGGGGAGGACCAGGGGCTTGAGGGAGGGTGAGGAGGCGGCCTGTGCAGAGCTTGCTTTCTCCCACCCATGATCAGAAGATCACCGACTTGACCCCTGGGATGGCCTCACATACAAAGCTGAAATTTAACATTAGGAAGCTGGTGAAGCCAAGCACAGTCTGTCAAAGTAAGTAATGGCCCTTGCTTGGTCTTGACATGGACTGGATGTGGGGAGAGAGAAGAGTCAAATATGACTCCCAGGTCTCAGTGGAGGGAGGAGGGGTTTGCAGTCACTGGGGGTGGTGCCATGACTTTCAAAGGCACATCTCCAGACACATGACTTTAGAAACCATGTGTCTTTTTATCACAGTCAGAGACTGAAGGACTCAGACCTCCACAGAAATGCAGCACGAGAATACTGTGGGTTGTTTTTTTTTTTAATGTTTATTTATTTTTGAGAGACAGAGACAGAGCCTGAGCAGGGAAGGAGAAGAGAGAGAGGGAGGCACAGAATCCAAAACAGGCTGCAGGCTCCAAGCTGTCAGCACAGAGCCCAACATGGGGCTCGAACTCAAGGGCTGGGAGATGATGACCTGAGCCGAAGTCAGATGCTTAACCGACTGAGCCACCCAGACGCTCCACAAGAACATTGTTTTAAAACAGACTTTGGATTGAGGGGAACCTGGATAATACCCACTTCACCACCTCCTGGCTGAGTGACCCACAGTGAGGCACCGAAGCCTTTCTGGGTTCTGTTTCTTCCCTGTTGGTCAAACATTGGTCGTCATCGAATGCAGATCTCAGGATTACCTGAGATTACCTCAAAAGACGTAATGTGCAGAAAGCCTCTATCATAGAAGCAGGCCTTACTACAGCTTTCCCTCCACTCAGGCCCTATAGTACTAGATAAATAGAGGGCATGTTCCATAGGGTCACAAGGACCTGTCTGACCATAACCCTCCCAAGAAAACAGGGCATTTTGATAAGTGAAGTCAGCAAGCCACACAAGGATGAATACTGCACGATTCCCCTTTCGTGAGGTAATCAGCATAGTCAAACTCATAGGAGCAGAAAGTAGAATGATGGTTTCCAGGGCCTGGGGGGCGGGAAAAATGGAGGATTGCTATCAAAGGGTACAGGGCTTTAGTCATGCAAGACGCAAAAGTTTTAGAGATCTGCAACACAACAATATGCATATGGTTAACAATACTGTACTATGCACTTAAAAATGTGTTGAGGGTAGAGTTCACATTATGTGTTTTTTGCTCACAATGAAAGAAAGAAAAAAGAAAGTGGTGCTGTCAAACCCATACCAGCTCACCCCACAGTCCCAGCCTTTAATAGCACAGCTGCAGGAACTGCCCCAGGAAGCTCACTAATAGTCATTCCAGTTACAGGCATACAAAGATAATAACAAGGCCAGGGCAAAGTGAGAAGTACTAAATGCTAAACAAGTAGGAATGACAGAAAATACTTTGAGTTACTAAAGAGAGTTATCACTTTCGTCAAAATGGTAAGAAGTTGGGGAAGGACTGGCTTCGAGTGTTGACCAAACACTCGAAGCCAGGCCCTACCTGAAGTGTTTTCAGAAAGTACGGTTATGTGAAAAAGAAAACTCTGGAAATGGAGCAACGTGTCTCAGCCCCCAGGACAGTTCCCGGTACAAACAATGTTTTGTTAGCATTTGGTGAATGAGTGCAAACTCCAGATTTCACAGAACCACACCCATTAAAAATTGTATTTACTCAGCCAACACAAGTTAAGGACGTATTCACGGAGCTTATAAAGAAGACATTTGGTTTGGCAATACCAATTCATAGTATCTCCCTTTAAAAAAGTAAAATCTTGCACAAAGCATAAGGACATCTGAAGAAGGATGTTCATTACAACATTGTCATGATAATGGACAAGTAAACTGTGTTACACTTGTGCTGTAGAATACTACACGGCACTGAAAATGAGTGAGCTAGATCTTTTAGAAAACAAGGATAATCTTTGGATCCCTTATTCTAAACTGTTGCTGCCACTTCTCCAGAAGAGTCTTCCCTAAGGCCCCTGGACTAGGTATGAGCTACACTGGCAGCCCCCGCTAATGGTACACATCACAATCAAAACTAGCCAACCTATTGCAAACGGCCATTACCCTGCTCAGAGTCTGGCTCACAGTTAGTGCTAAGTAATGATTTGTTAAAATGCTGTGTGAATAATAATAATATAACAATAGTATATAACTTTTATTGAGAGCTGACCATGAGCCAGTTTCAAGAACTATAAAAGTATTAACTCATTTAATGTTCCCAACACCCTCGTGAAGTATAAGGCACCATTTTCATATATTATAATGGAGACGATAGAGGCAAAGAAAGAAGATAGAGGCTTGAAAAAATAGAAATAGAGCAAAGCCTACTAATCAGTGCATTTGGGATGAGACCCAGCAAAACTGGCATTTCTAACAGTGGGCTTTAGCCAACTGAGATCATCAGGCCCTCCTAGAATATATCATCTCCTTCAACAAACTGAAACACAAAGAAATATTCATTTCTTCTGAGCAAGCTGGTGCCTTCTATAATTATGGGTTAGAATTTTCTAGTAAAAAATAATGTCATTGATCCAGAAACCCAGCTGAAAAGCAAAACAACATAGTCTGGTAATATTGCAAAATTCCACGTGAGGGCATATGACCACACTGTCCTCCCACTGTGACTCAGGAGGCAGAAACACCTGATGGACCACAGTCAAGACCGAAGACAGATAAGTCCAGCCCGCTGCTGAGAATGACATAGGTCTGGCCATGACCATGGGGCACAGTCTTGTCCTTGGGAGAGCCTCAGCTTCAAAGGACGCATCTTCCCTCTACCACTGGGATAATAAGGATTATTCTTCAGCTCAGAGAAAACATTCTGGCCGCTTTGGCTGACTTAGACGAGGTTTATACTCCGAGGAGCACGTGACATTAGGAGAAGGGCAAGAAATAACAGAAACAGAAGGAAAGTTGAAGAGCTCATTGAAGGATGTTGTAGAGGAAACAAGACAGAGAGAACAGATAGATTGGAGGATCACTAAGGAAATTTTAATAAAGAATGATTAGATGTAAAACATGGCCAGAAGGACCTGGAAATAGCAAGACGATGTCTCTCTTTCATCATAATATTTTCCAAGCATTGTAATGTGGGTTAGTAGACACATGTTAAAATCATGGTATATGCTACATCTTTCCACCATAAACTGATATGCCAAACCATTTCTCCTTAAGGAGTGATTAGGTCATTAGCTTGCTCGGTCTAGTTAATTAGTGTAAAACTGAGAAAATCATCAAGATAATCCATAGATTTCCTTAAGTACTTTGGCTACTAGCTAGATATAGCAAACAAAATTTGTTTTAGATAGAAGTTTCTGAGTACTGTGTCTTTTTTTTTTTATTTTTTTTTTAATGTTTTATTTATTTCTAGGAGAGAGAGACAGCATGAGCAGGGGAGGGTCAGAGAGAGAGGGAGTCACAGACTGAAACAGGCTCCAGGCTCTGAGCTGGCAGTCAGCACAGAGCCCAACGCGGGGCTCGAACCCACGAACCGCGAGATCATGACCTAAGCGAAAGTCGGACGCTAAACCGACTAAGCCACCCAGGCGCCCCATGAGTACTGTGTCTTAATTGTTACTTGGTATTATATATACACACAACACAAAATTGTGTACATTAAAACATGTTTGCTTATTAGTGATTTTTAAATTTCATCTAGCTGTAAAGTAATAGTAATTCTCAATTTTTGTGCCAGTCATTCCGATAGAATGTCAATTACTTCAAGAGCTATCTCAAAATTTTCAAAACTATATTATTTCCCCATCATTTTGGGTAGTTTCCTTCAGTCCATTTAGTAATTTAGTAAAGAGAGTCCAGGGTTTCAGCAAAAACCATCAGAATAAAATTGACAGTTTCAGGGGCACCTGGGTGGCTCAGTCAGTTAAGCTTCCAACTTCGGCTCAGGTCATAATCTCATGGTACGTGAGTTTGAGCCCCATGACGGGTTCTGTGCTGACAGCTCAGAGTCTGGAGCCTGGAGCCTGCTTTGGATTCTGTGTCTCCCTCTCTCTCTGCCCCTCCCCTGCTGGTGCTAAATCTCTCTGTCTCTTAAAAATCAATAAACATTTAAAAAAAATTTTAAAGAATAAAATTGACAGTTTCAGTTTGATTACTCAAGATTCGTAATCATAATGTCAAGGACCCATTATCGCTGACTCATTGATTTAAATTAATTGAGAGCAAGATTCTTGATATGTTATTCTTTCCACAGCAAGCTTAGCACTGCATTTCATTGATTCTTCCAACAAATATTTATTGAGTAACTGCTATGTGTCAGACTTCTACTTGACACTTTGGCCAGGGAGGGTAAGGATGAGACAGAAAGCAAAATGAAATAAGACACAGAGCTGAACTTTTGGAATTTATACTCTAATAAAGGACATAAGCCCAATATAATGAAGAAAAAAAATAAGAGAGCAATCTGATCATGGCCACTTATGTAGAGGAAAGATGACCTTCAGCAAGGCTGGTGTGGGGAGTTAGATCTTGGATTTCTTAGAAGATATAGGTTCGACAGAAGCCTTAAAATATAGGTGGAGTTTTCATAAGCAGAGTTAGGACTAGAAGGGAATTAATTCCATAAAGCAAGCTCCAACATGAGCAGAAGCTCATTTGAGGGGAACCAGGGTCATGTCAAGAATTACAGAAAGTTCCAACTCAAACATCTCTTACTAACTACCCACCTCTTTGAAAACCACAGGCCTCTTAACAGATCCCAAAATGTTATCTTGTGCATTAGTTGTGAGACTATCTACTTATTGATTCCTTTCAGGTGACTAAAATGAAATTAGAAGGCTCCAGATACCCACTCACCCCCCCAACAGCTCTCCCTGATTAGCGTTCCTTCAGCCTTTCCTTCACAAAATAAAGCTAAGTGCATTTGACTTTCTAGGATCTTCTTCATATCACTTTAAAAATGCAGAGTAAACATTATGTTGGCTCCTTTCTGCAGTCAGTTAATGTCTCCTTCTTGCCAATGTCATAAATATAACTTTTTTCAGCTGATGCTTCCCTTATTGCATACACATGCTATTGATAATTACTTGTTTTTAAGTTCTTAACCACTTGTGCATGGAAATACATCTGAGGTTTAAATGTTAGGACTATTACATTACTAAATGTCTTACTTTATAAGTGAATAGACCATCATAAACCCTATTCTTTGCACTAAAATTGTACTCACCAAAGGAATCCATTTGCCATACAGAAATCCTAAAACAATCAGGCATTCTTGTAAGAAAGTTAATACAACGGCTTCCGTGCCCTCTCTGTAATCAATTTCCTGCAGCTTCTGTATAACAGCAGCTTAGGAAATTCTCTGGTTTTATTTTCTAGGCTTAGATAAAAACAACAATGATTCAATTAAAGATGCTCGACCTTGAAAACGAATTTGCGGGAGGTCCTGTTTGGGTCTAGAGTAAATAATTACGGCATTCTTCAATGGAACTCTGAGGGGTAACAAGAGTAGAGGCAACCAGAACAAGCAATGGAATGAATCACAGAATCATAAGTTCCCCATTTTAAGACTCTTCTGCCTGTCTCTGCTCCTTCTGATGCAACTAGCGGTGCCCTGTTTGTCTTGGTATAGCTCAGTTATGGATTTTCTGCTAGACCTCAAAGAAAGAGGAAGATATGGTGGGTTTTTAAGGGTGAATATTGCATCTTTAAAAAGAGCGCTTGAGGAGCGCCTGGGTGGTTCAGTCAGTTAAGCGTCCAACTTCAGCTCAGGTCATGATCTCACGGATCGTGGGTTCAAGCCCCATGTCGGGCTCTGTGCTGACAGCTAGCTCAGAGCCTGGAGCCTGCTTCTGATTCTGTATCTCCCTCTATCTTCTCTCACCCTCTTCTGCTCATGCTGTCTCTATCTCTCTCAGAAATAAATAAAAAAGCAAAAAATAAACAAAAAAAAGAGCACTTGAGGTTTAGAGCTTAATGGGCTTGTATTCCATAAATTTGTGCGTGATGTTTGAGAACATCTCTACCACTTCCTCTGCTGAGATCAGCACCTAAAGCCTTTGACTTTAAAATGGGGTGGTATATGTTTCCATCTGCCATCACCCTGGTGTGAACGTTCAGTCGGTATGCATGCCTAATTGTTTTATGAAATATGTTGCAGTTGCAGCTAAAACAGATTGCCCATAATAAAAGTTAAAACAATAATAATAGTTTCTATCCCATTCCTGGATTCTGACTCCTTGCACTTTTAATGAGCCCTTGTGCCCATTTTTTTAATGTTTTTTTTTTTTTTTGAGAGAGAGTGAAAAAGAGAGGATGAGCAGGGGTAGAGCAAAGAGAGAGGAAGACACAGAATCCGAAGCAGGCTCCAGGCTCTGAGCTGTCAGCAGAGAGCCTGATGACGGACTCTAACTCACGAACCGCGAGATCATCACCTGAGCCAAAGTCAGATGTTTAACTGACCAAGCCACCCAGATGCTCCACCTTGTGCCCATTTCTTAAAGCTGAATTGTGTTGGGGTACTTTCAGGCTCACACGACCTAGCAGGTCTTCCCTGGGAGACAATTTGTCCATTTATTTGGCTTTGTCTTTATAACAGTACTCCGATTTATCAATGAGGAGAGCCCAATGGTTTAAGCCACAAAAAAATAAGTTCAGACTTCTTTAATTTAGACTTATTAAGAGGGTCTGAATGAGTGTTTGAAAGTGTGCATTATACAATTTTGAAGGAATTGACTACTCACTATTGACAACTAACTACTAATTATTGTTAGCTGTAATAAATTATTACCAAGTAAAGATTCTCTGACAATAAATACAAATTTGTATTTTACATAATTTTCCCATTAGTTGTTTAAATATACAGATGCTCCTAGATGATTGTTACATTATGATCTCCAATAGGCTCGAGCCTGTGGTCAAAACAGTTGCCATTGTTCACTTGCTTAGTAAACTCCTTGTACGTCCATTGGGCAAAGTCAACTACCAGCCTCTGTCTAAATTATTGACCTTCATTTAACAACAATGGTCCCATCTTAATAGCAAATTTGCTTTGGCTCACGAAGACATTTCAGCGAAGTGCTTAACCACACAGAACTTGCCTTACTCTTAAAAAGTGCATCAGAGCCATTTTAGCCCAGTGCTTCTCAAGAGAAATAGAATGTAAGTCGCCTATGTCATTTTACATTTTCCCAATATTCACATTGAAAAAGGAAAAAGAAACAGGTAAAGTTGATTTTAATAATAGATTTTACCTAACCCAATATGTCTAAAATATTATCATTTCAACATATATAATCAATATAAATATTGCTGGGACATTTCAGGTCCCCTTTACTGCACTGCAGCTTCAAAATCCACTTTGCGTTTGCTCCTTACAGCATACCTTAGTTTGGACGAGCCAGACACTAAGTGTTTGGTAGTCCCTGGCAACTGGCGGCTAGTGTTCAGCACAGTTCTAAATAAGTACAGTACTTGCGACTGGGGTCCCGTAACACTACTTCTATATGTAGTTCTAGCTTTGCATGTAAAACTCTAAAATCACTGTCCAAAGAACAAAAATGGGAGGAAAATAAGAAAGGAAGAAAGATGAGTTGGCTTAGGTTTCTGAACCTGCCAGCAAGGGGAGTGTCATGGGCTGGCCCCTAGCTCCTGTGTCACCTCAGGCCACCTCACGCTTCCCCTCTCCCTTCCCTGGAGCTCAATAGTCCTGCCAACCAGCAATTCTTCCAGCTCTCTTCGATGCCTAGAAGACGAGAAGCCTTCCAGAACCACCTGCACTGTGTGCTGCTGAAGCCACCACATGGACCATCACTTCATTTCTATGTGACATTTATACATTTGAGGGTCTGCATACTTACAGCTTTTTAAACTGTCTTTCCTTCTAGGCTTTAAACTCCACCATGGCAGGAGCCATGCCTTTGTTTTTTCTTTTTTAAATCATTGCCTTCCAGTTTCTAGCACACTGGTTGGTAAATTAAAAGTTCTTACTAAATTTTGTTCACTAAGAATGAATGGATGGTAGAGAAAGAAAAGAAACAAATATTGGAACTCAAGAGAACAATGTCTTCTCCTGATTTTAGCCTCTGATCAGAGGGTTGATCACTGTGTGGTGCTAGACATGGTGATCAGAGTCCGACATCTAATGTACACTGGTGCCATGAACTGCTTAGTTTCACCAGCATCATGAGGCGCCTGAGTAGCTCAGTCAGTTGAGTGTCCTCCAGCTCAGCTCATGATCTCATGGTTCATGGGTTCAAGCCCAGAATTGGGCCCTGTGCTGGCAGCATGGAGCCTGCTTGGGATTCTCTCTCTCTCTCTCTGCCCCTCCCCTGCTGCTCTCTGTCTCTCTCAAAATAAATTAATAAAATTAAGGAGAATAAAAGGTTTGATTGATTAAAAACAAACAAACAAACAAACAACAACCTGCATCCTGCCGTTAAATAGCCCTGTTGGATTCTGCTGGCTTCCAGTCCTACGCTGGCTGAATGATTAATTCCTTCTAGAACTAGAGTTCAAGCGCATTTGAACTCACAGGATATCAGACCCCTTAGGATTCTTTGGAAGGAAAGGGTCTGTATCTGTTCAACTCAGTGCTCCCTGGGGAGTATTTAACATATAGTGCAATGAAAAGCAAGACATCAAATTGGTTGTGTGTATGTGTGTGTGTGTGTGTGTGTGTGTGTGTGTGTGTGTGGTTGAAGGCCTTTACTTTCCATCCCATACCTATCCCATCTCTACCAACTACAGAAATTTCTACTCTGTTAATCGAATCACCAAGTTTGCTCTTTTCTAAATGCATTCCCAACTTTCCTACTTCTGTGCATTTGTGCCTCATGCATCCACCTTCTGGAAGGATTTCCCCCAACATGGCCTGTCCAATCCTTCTCATTCAATGCCAGGCAGAGATCACTTCTTTTTAAGAAAGTTTCTCCTATTTCCCCAATGAAAAGCTATTCATTTCTCTCCCAAACCCTTTCTGGTACTTCATGTCATTATGCAGACTGCAATCACATTTTGATTTATGTAATGACTCACTTTTGTTATCTCCCATACTGGACTTTATTAAAAGATAAACTGAAGCCTTTAAAAAATCCTAAGAGTTTATGTGAGCAAAAATTGGTTCAAATTAGGCAGCACAAAACCGGAAGTGGTTAGAAGCACCCTGCCAGCTAGAGCCAGGGGGAAATACTGCAGAAACAAAGAGAGGAAATTATTTGGTTGGCTACAGTTTAAAGCCTCATTGACTGTTTGAGATGGGTTCGCCTCAAGTTTCAATTTCATAACTCTGAGGCATTTACGGGCTTAGATTATTGGTTGGCTTAGGTGGGCCGTCATGGTATTGGAGCCACCTCTGTCTCATGTTTAATCAATTTAACAATTTATAACTTCTGGGGAATGAGGCTAGGATGCTTGCACTGTTATAGATCTTCCCAGCACCTAGCACAGTATCTTACACACAACGGTTACTCAACAGACATTTGCTGAAGAAAGAAGTATGTCAAAGTGTCTCTAAGCCCAGAAAACAGAACCATATGTTATTATAAAAATTTTCAACAAGAGTTTTCCAGCAATAACCAGAGGCTAATCCAAAATCTGAAACTTAGGTCTATCTAGTTCTAAATATATCTGACCATCATCCCTGGTGTGTATTGTTTTCCAAAAGATCAAAGATGGACTGTGGTTTCCCTCCTGTACTGCCTTAATGAGCTCTGTAATAAACAGCTGATTATTTAAGTTCTGCCACTGAGAAGCTGCCTCATCTTGGATCCCCTTTGGGACTCAGTTTCCTTATTTGCCAAATTAAAGAACTGGATTAACTAACCTGTGCTGTCTCTTTCAGCTTGAAAACCCAAATGAACATTTTTAATGTTTATTTATTTTTGAGAGAGAGAGAGAGAGAGAGAGAGAAACAGAGCATAAGGAGGGGAGGGGCAGAGAGATAGGGAGACACAGAATCCAAAGGGTCCAGGCTCTGAGCTGTCCGCACAGAGCCTGACGCAGAGCTCAAACTCATGAAGCGAACCGGAGAGACCATGACCTAAGCCGAAGTCAGACGCTCAACCACTGAGCCACCCAGGGGCCCCCCAATGACTTTTTTTAGAGCACTCCTTTTTTGCCTTGATTAAAATAGGATGGGTAGATAGAATTCAGTATTTCAGTATGAACGCAACACCCAGGGAGGATAAAGAGAAATAAGCACCCAAATTTACCACTAGTTTCAGGCATTCACAGAAGCAAGCAGTAATCTCCATCATGAAATGTAGGCATAAACCCTGATTTCTCTGTAGATTCATCTGGGCAAAGTTTTTCTTTTAAATTATATGAGTACATGGGCTCCTGGGTGGTTCAGTCGGTTAAGCACCCGACTCTTGATTTCGGCTCTGGTCATGATCTCATGGTTCGTGGGTTGAGTCCAGCATAGGGCTCTGCACTGCCAGCTCAGAGCTTACTTGGGATTCTCTTCCCCTCCCCTGCTTGCACTCTAGATAAATAAATAAATAAACTAACTAAAACAAACTAATTAATTAAATATATGAGTACAATATCAAGACTTTGAAGATCAGAGAGCTTCTAGCTTGGTTGCCTATTGATTCCTCTTATACCATTCCTCTTAAGAGACAGTTTTTGATATATTAGAAGAATCCTTTCTTACATGAATCTCTTCATCATAGTATCTTTGGGAAAATCCAGAATGCAGTGAGAATGGTAATGTACACAATAGGGCACTGCCAAAGATTAGAACCAAAATTTAGGTGTTGATTTATTATGACAGGACTTTCTTCTTTCCTTCCTTCCTTCCTTCCTTCCTTCCTTTCGAAGGGAGAAGCACTTTGTGGTTGGTTTTATGTTTTTATAAAGGAACCTAGGGGCGCCTGGGTGGCTTAGTCGGTTAAGCGTCCGACTTTCGCTTAGGTCATGATCTCGCGGTTCGTGGGTTCGGGCCCCGCGTCGGGCTCTGTGCTGACAGCCAGCTCAGAGCCTGGAGCCTGTTTCAGTCTGTGACTCCCTCTCTCTCTGACCNAGGGCAGAGTAGGGTTTTTATGGGGTTTGAGATGGGGGAAGTTACAGAAGTTGTGACATGGGAACAGTGATCCAATCATAATTATTCAACTGAACATTATTTAATATTTACTATACACCTCTGCAAACAATGTGCAAGGCAGAGCCCTTGCTCTTTTGGAAATCAGAGAGAATTCAGGGAGGAGCGGGGAGATGGGATCTACATTATGTAAATAAGATGATCTCTAATGAAAACATTTTTCTTGAGGCGTGGACAAGTGTACAAACTACCGATTCTGTGATGTAGCAATCAATCCCTTGCTAGCCCTGAAACCCTCTGTTATAACAACCTTATAAAGACTGCTGGATTTAGGGTTTAAGAATTCCTCCCTTTCCTCGACCCCACAGGACTGACTGCAAGTGCTATCCCTAAACCCCTTTCACAAGGGTTCCTGCATCCAACTGTGTAGGAGTCCAGACACAGCCCGACAGGGTGTGGCTGTCCCCATTTGCATCGCTATTTTTCTTATCAGAAAGAACAAGAACCTTTTTTTGCCTTCTTTCTCAACATAGTCCCTGCTGGTCAAATATTTCTTATATGTGGACCTTGTCAAACTCTCTGGGGATTATCATTATTATCAGTCATGATGTTAATGGGCTGTCATCAATAGGCTGAAGTTGACTTATTCTAGATGCTTTGTTTACTCAGCTAACAAAAAGGCAGCTTGGAATTAAAAAAGGAAACGTGCCAAGCAATTAATCCATAACTTGGTTGGAAGACTTTGGGGATTTTCTAACATTTCTTTTATTGAATTTTTGTTTAAGTGCAGTATCCTTTTTTCCTCTGAAATTTCATTCTGGAGTTTTTTATTACATGCCATTTCTGCAGGAGGCACATTGAGCCATTGGGACCTTCTGGGTAAATACCACGTGTTTTAAAATATTTATCAATAATGAGGCTACTTGCTCACACATCCCCTGAAAATGCCAGGCTGTGAAGCCAATTCGTTGCACAGGTTTCAAAAAGATACCAAAATGCTCATGCTCATAAATATTTTTGTTACAAGGCACTTTTCTTTTGGACAGCACACCAAAACCACAATGATCAACAGGAAAAAAAAAACCCTGCAATTAGAATGATGAAATATAGCTAAATCAGTAGACCTAGAATTAACTATACTGTAAATATAAGTATAAAAATTATCTACATGTGAGCAGTTCAATAGACAATATGGAAATATCTCAATGGAGAGATAGTAGTAATCATTTATTAAGCACCTATCCTCGGTTCACTTCTTAATTTTCGTAAGAAAATGCCAGCTCTATTTTTTAGTTTGGTTGAGTGATTGCCAGAACATATGAATCTCTCCCTGACCAGCTGTACACACACACGAAATCTCACTGCATGATTTTTCCAGAGACTAACACCTAGAACTCTCTGCTACCCTAAGAGTTATATCAAAAGCTTGATTGTGAAAAATATTATTCACAGGATATTGCCTGAAGAATATAAATACTATTGACTTTTCTAGGTAATCTACATTTGCCCTTAGTTCAAACCAAACCATTGGAAAACTGCATCCTTGGATTGCATTGATTTGCATCCTAAAAGAGTTTTATTAAATTTTGCTTTGGCGTGATGCCAAAGTTTGCTTTGACAGTACAAATAGAATCGTCAGTAAAACAATGGAACAAGCGGATAAGAGAACAAAATTCACCCCTGTATTTATGGCATTTATTGAGGTTGGTGTCGAGGACGGTATCTTACTATGTCATAATGTGTCCCCCTACGGGTCTCAGAAATGCTATGCTTCTGGTCAACTGTCTTTTGTTTTATATTTTTGCGATTGTTTATTTTTTAACCTTAGGAGCACTATGTCACTTTTTAAGGGATCATTTTCCTCTGAGTGTTAGGATGTTCAGAGCCTAAAAATGTGGCTCACACATATTTGAGGTGCTCAATTCTCACACATATATAAGGTGCATTGTAAACATGCCATAGATTTTGTACACTAACTGCCCCTTTTTAGATTTATTTTATTTTGTTTTCATATTCTCCCTGTGCCCTGATGTTCTCATTTATTTATCTGTATTTTTATAAATCGCCTTGTGTGTGTTTTTCATAGCGTTCATAAATCAGTTTTAGGGGCAAGATGAATTATACATCAATCTATAGCATTGGTCCTATGCTAGGTCAGAAGCAGACATGCTATAAGCCCAATGACTCAGAAAAAAATTAGGACAGAGAAGAAAACAAAACTCTAATAATTAGCATACAAAGTAATAAAATGAACCCTGAGGAGTAACAGAGTGCCTCTTCAGTCTGAGGCTTAAACTAGGTAGAGTCTATGCCTCTGGCTACAATGTCAGCACCTCATTCAGAGGCTGCAAAGAACATTGGACTCCAAGTACATGTCCAAGACAAGCTAAAGAAGAAGGATGTGTAGGGGAGTGGCAGGGAAGCTTCCTCTGTACCTGCGTTCACTTACCTAAATACTGATCTTGCATATGTCTTTGGCATTGCTAGTTTGCTGGTTCAGGGTAAATCAAACTGAAAGCCACCCCAAGTCCAAATTCTCACCCTTTCTGCTCTAGCTCAGATCCTGCCCACATGCCTTAGCCAGTCACTATTTTAATACGACCACAACCCACTATGACGCCTGTAGCTCTGGCTTTCTCTCAGAGGCAAGCTGGCCTGGCCAGAAGTTCCAGAAAGTGAAAAACCTTTCTTCTTTATTCTTCTATAATACAAACACATGCAAAAACATGTTAGATAATAGCTATCATTTTCTTCACAAAAATTTCTCACATATATTTATATTTCACGTGGGATAGCTTTAATGTTTATTATAAAAGTAGTAGGCTCATTACAACTAACTTCAGAAAATGACAAAAATTATAAAATATAATCTATCTCATAGACATTACCATTTTTAACCCATTGGGGTCCATCATCTACCATTTTTCTCTTTGTAATACAAACTAACATGTTTCTTGTGATTTACCTATTGAAATATATTTTATTTTTAAAACCACTTTATTGAAAACGCACATGTCTTCATACAAAGATAAATTCTTACTATCTACACAGACTGCTTCATGGAGTATCTTTTTACTTTGTGGACACCTTTCCATATAATTAGAGATTGATCTACTTAAGCATTACAATAGCTGCAAGGTTCTCTATTCTATGGATATATTTTAAGTCAATTCCTTATTGATAGTCATTTGAGTTTATATTTCCTGCAATTGAAATTATTGTCTTTGTTTCATATATTTTATTATTTTCATAGGGAAAATTTTATAATTAAAATCAGCAGATGAAAGGGTACCTTTGCCTAATTGTCATTCAGAATGACTGCATACTTTACAGCTCCAAAACAGAGTAGAAGATTGTTTATTATCTGACACTTTCACCACTAATAGGTTTGACGTTTCCTTCATCTTGAACAATACAGTATCTCAATATTTTATTTCAGATTTCCTCATTAATTTGGAGGATCTTAGTATAAATTTTTGTGTAAACTCCCTATATATATATCCATTTCTCATTTTCTTATTGGAATATTCATCTTTTTTCTTATTGATTTGACAGACTTTAATTTGATTTAAAGATCCCTTTAACGTGAGCTTCAAATATATTTCTTACCCTGTCCTTCTGTTTGTCAATGATATTTTTCATCATATAAGATTTTATTTCTTGTATTTTTGTTTTGTTTTGGTTCAACCATATGTGATCTAACTTCTCTTCTTTTTATTGTCTCCATCCAGGATATTTGGTATATGAAGGCCTTTTGTACTTCAATGTTACAAAAATATCATCTTAAGTTTTACTCTGGTTATTTTATGGTTCTATTTTTACATTGGAAATCTTTAATCTAGCCAGAATTTAATTTAGGTAAAATATGTAAACTAGAAATTTAACCTTTTAGGATCACTTGGCTTTAATAAGGCTAAGTTTTAGACATTTTAGCAATTCAAACTGTTCAAATTTATTAATTTGAATTGTTCCAATGTCAATTACTGAAACTATTATTTCCCCATTGATTTGAAATACCATCTTTGTGATATAATAGTGTTTATATATAATTTAGTCTGTTTCTGGACTGCTTATTATGCTTTGTTAAACGTCGATCTTAATGGCTTTATTCCTGACTCCATTTTCTTTTTTTTTTTTCTAATTTTTTAATGTTTATTTATTTTTGAGAGAGAGAGACAGAGTCAGACACAAAGACAGAATGCGAGCAGGTAAGGGGGCAGAATAAGAGACACAGAATCCAAAGGAGGCTCCAGGTTCTGAGCTGTCAGCACAGAGGCCGATGGGGGCCTCGAACTCACAAACTGTGAGATCATGATCTGAGCCAAAGTCAGACACCCAACTGACTGAGCCACCCAGGTGCCCCTCCTGACTCCATTTGCAATTCATCTTAAAATTATTCATTACACTTAATTTATTAGATTGATTTGTTTTAAAGAATATTGGGTTACCTGAAGAATTCTTACTTCTTATTTGTTATGTACATTTCTTTTGATTCACACAAGTCCAGCACCATGTCTTCTTAGTTTTACTGAGGCAAATATGAAGTATCCCCTGTCAAAATCACAATGTGATTTTTTCAAATATTTATCTATTTATTCCGGGTTGGGGGGGAGGACAGAGAGAGAGAATCCCAAGAAGGCTCCATGCTCAGTGCAGAGCCCCACACGGGGCATGATCTCATGACCCCAAGATCATGATCTGAGCCAATATGGAGAGTTGGATGCTTAACTGACCGAGCCACCCACACACCCCAAATCACAATGTTTTTGATCAAATATAGGAGTCATATTTTCCAAATCTTTCCTCATTTGCTTTATAACTGTTTCTTATATCCTACCTTTTCTTTTGGTTTTCCTTTCCTTCATTTTCCCCACTCATCTGTCTGAGCCTAAACCTACCACCACCATCCCAGTGCAATGCATTCTTCTTGCTTCCCTCTTTTCCTATATGGTTCCCCCTCTACTCCTCCTCTTCATAACCCAATCACACAGCACTTGATGAAAGAGACATTTAGGGAGGATGTAGACTCCCTTCTAATACATCAGAAGTACCCAGAACCATACTTCTGCTCTCCCATTTTACAAATGAGAGCTCTGAGTTCCAGCTGTAACAAAATTCTGCTCACTCTCACCTAAGAGGTACCGGAAGGCAGGTCTCCATGCTCTCAGACCAAGACTCTGAGTCCCATTCTCCACTGTCCCTCCATTAAAAGGTAGGATAATTGGAGTTACCGTCTCTGGAAATGGAGCCCTTTATAAGCAAGAACATGAGGTCTCTTTATTTTGGAACTTGAAGGCCAAAGAGCACATGGAGTCAACACATTACGGTATTTAAGAAGCTAGGATACCTCCATTAGATTCCCTTCAATCAGTTAACTTAGTGACTGTCCCTTATGCATGGAAGAAACAGCAAGGCTCCCCCTTAACTAGAGAGTTAGACACAGACACATATGTAACTGCAGGATATTGTTACAATAACATGAGCTGACAGTTGTGGAACATGATGGGGCAGGTGCATTCCATGTATTTATCTCATTTAATTTTCCCACTAGCCCTGTGTAGCAAGATCTCATTAGGTTTGTTTCACAAGAAGGAAGGGGTAGCTCACAGAAGTATAGAAACCTGCCCAAAATTCCATGACGGGAGAGCAGCAGAGCTGGCTTTTAGGTCAAGCCAGTAGGACTGCTAACCACTCCCTACCCTACCTCAGACATATGGTAAGATAGTCAAGCTTCCGATCTATCATCAGTCCGTCTGAATTCAAATCTCCACTTTTCCACTTACTTTGCTATAAAACATTGGTGGGCATCTAAATCATGCTAAACCTCAGTTTCTTCATCTGTAAAAGGAGATAATAGATACCTCTCCTTTTTATGATTGTCATGAGAATTAGCTGAGATAAGCAAGCAAAACTCTTAATGCCTGCTAAGCCACAGAAAAACACTGGCCATATAGGAGAGTGTCTTTGAGGACTTGGATGCTAACAGTTCAAGAGCAGCAAGAAGCATGCCCACATGCCACTGGTTTTCAAACCTATTAGTAGGTGGGACTAGTTTTCCTATGTAGCAAACACCAGACTCCACTGAAAATGACCCGCCGCAGAAGCCATACTCTCACATGTACTATTAAAAGGATGAGGTGTCAGGGATTTAGCAGAGCTGTGAGATCCATGGGCAGTTTTGTTGGCTGTGACAGCAGATTGGGCATCTTGAACAAGCACGCAGGTGAACCCACCTGGAGCCCAGGGAAAAACTGTCATGCCCTGAGCAAAAATTATTTTTCATGACTTAGAGTTTCTGGAGAGTGGGGGAAAAAGAGTGATAAGCTGAAGCTCCTTGAAGAGAGGCCTCTGAGCCCTCCTGGCTCTGAAAAGAACTCAGAAGGAGTCTTTAGGCCGATCGCTATAATTTTCTGATCTGTCTGTTGCTGATTGCTCAGGTAGTTTGCATTTGCATCATTAACGCTACCCAAGATACATTGTCATCTTAGAATGCAGAGAGAAGAAATCATACATGTGCATTCTAACAATACAATCATAGAAGCAATTTATTTTGAACATTACTTTGGAGTGAGGCCTTTATGCAACCAGAGATTTAATAAATACATGGATATGAGACTGCATTTTTCACTTAGGTTCATCAAACACAGAGAGATTTCCCATTATGGAGAGAGAGAGTTTGGAATCAGGCTGAGGTTTTCCTTGCAGAGATTAAAAAGACAGATGGCAAGGTGCTGTGCTCAGGGAAAAGGCTTTTATAATCAAAGAATTAGAATTTATTCCTCAATCTGGTATTTAGGTTCAGCCTCTATGCACAGGGTCAACTCATATGCTACCAAAAGATTCCATTATTTCAATTTCCTGTGGGCTATCAAGCCAACATTACCAATTCCATGAGGCTCAGGATAGACACACTTCAGGAAATTAAAATATCTATTTCAATGGTGTCTAATTCCACTTCATAGACGTATGCATATGGCTATATGTACAGTCAATAAATGGTGCTTCCACTGCAATGATGATAGCTCCTATTGATTTTGCCTTTGAGCTTTGTATACCTTACTACATTGAACTGTACTGACAGCCCTATGGGGTGTGTCATCCAGATGCTGGCTGGTCAGTTGTCTATGTGTGCCATTCTATTTGAGCCCTATGGCAATCTGGATACAAAACTAGCTCTTTCATGCGTTTCCACAAAACATCCAATCACATTAAGTATTCTATAGTTTCATTTTCGTACTTACTCAAGAATCAGAGGATCTTGGGGCGCCTGGGTAGCTTAGTCGGTTAAGCGTCCAACTTTCGCTTAGGTCATGATCTCGCGGTTCGTGGGTTCGAGCCCCGCGTCGGGCTCTGTGCTGACTGCCAGCTCAGAGCCTGGAGCCTGTTTCAGAGTCTGTGTCTCCCTCTCTCTCTGACCCTCCCCTGCTCACGCTATCTCTCTCTCTCTCTCCTGGAAATAAATAAAACATTAAAAAAAATTTAAAAAAAAAGAATCACAGGATCTTGGCAAGGAATCTCAATCCACAACAATGTCACTTATAAAAATCAGAGAGGCTGACATTCCCTCTTCCTGAGTTGGTGGAATTTTCTAAGGATTCATTTGGCGTGATTAATGAAAGTTAATATGAGAATCTCTGAAAATGTGACTTATCACTTGAAAACAATCATCTCCATTTTGAGAAACACACGCATTCAGTGAAGCTAAACCAAAAGGAGAATCTCCACTGGAAATGAGTGGCCTTTTTGCAGTCTCAATGATCAGTTCCTTAAGCGTCCACTGTGCACCAGACTTTGTGGCGCTGGGGAGAGAAACACTCCTTGGCCACAGGAAGCTCCAAATCTGGTAGGGGAGGTATCATACATGTACACAAAATGCTCAGGAGTTAAACAACAATAAAACAAGTTTGTCTCAAGCAGAGACAAATGCGAACAGAAGGGTTAAAAGATCATTAACCAAAACTGAAAACTCATAAGAAATGGAGGTAAGTGGAGTTAGGATGGGCAAAGAGAAGGGAAGGAGGAGAGGCAGCCCACCTGTGCAGACAGTGGGTCCGGCAAACCTGCTGTTCATATCAAGACCAGAAAAGTGGGAGAACTTAGGAACCTTGGAAGATCCAAGAAAAAACAAACCAGTTGACTCATCGTTAATGTTCCTTCCAGCTCTTTCCGAGCACTGGAGTCAAAGATTCTAAATCCCATGCAAACTCATTCGTCCATATTCTTGCACCTCAAATTTCCTCTGCTCAGCTGTGCTTTTGGGTAAGTTGCTCCAAGGTGACAAAAATGCTAAAGGAGATTGTCTCTGGCTAAAGCTAACAAAGCTATGTCCTTCCCACTCTGAATGATGCCGCAAGTTAAAGGTGGTAAAGAGCTTTGAAAAATGAGCATATTACATGACCACAACCTCAATCAGTCAGAGAATGCATCCTGGGACGTGCTGTGTGCCAAACTCCTATAATAACACTAAAAAACAATTTAATATGCTAATTTATCTTTCAGATGCTATAATGAGAAATGGAAAGAATTGTGCCTTCTTTACACATGGTCAACTCTTCTCGAAAAGGAAAAAAAAAGGTATCTAAGATACTTATTGTGGATTAAGTGTTGTCCGTCCCACCCCACCCCAAAAAAATGTATGTTGAAGTCCTAACTCCCCTGTCTTAGTCATTTAAGGCTGCTATAACAATGCCATAACATTGTTATAAACAGCTCATAAACAGCTAAAACATACTCCTCAGAGTTCTGGAGGCTAAGTCTAAGATCAAGGTGCTGGCAGATTTGGTGTCTGGTGTGAGGAGCTTCCTAGTTCTTAGACGTTTGATTTCTCACTGTGTCCTCACATGGTGGAAGAGGGGAGAGACCTCTCTGGTGTCTGTTCTCTAGGAGCACAAATCCCATTCATGAGGGCTCCAGCCCATGACCTAACTACCTCCCAAAGGCCCCTCCTAAGATACCACTGCAGTGGGATAAGGTTCAATATATGAATTGGGGGGGATGGGGTGGAGGGACACAAACATTCAGTCCAGTGCCCCAGAAAGCACCCAGTTTGGAAACAGAGTCTTCACAGAGGTAATAAAGTCAAGATGAGGTCATTAGGGTGGGCTTTCATCCAATATGACTGGTGTCCTTATAAAAAGAAGAAATTTGGGCATAGTGACAGAAATGCAGAGAAATAATGGTGGGAATACAGGAAAGGAGAGAGCCGCCATGTGACTGGAATGATGCGTGTACAAGCCAAGGAACACCTCAGGTTACCAGAAGCTAGGAGAGAGACCTGGAACAGATCCTTCCCAAGTGCCTTCAGAGGCAACAGATCACTGCTAATACCTTGATTTGGGGCTTCTGGCTCCCAGAACTGTGAGACAGTAAATTTCTGTTGTTTTCAGCTACCCAATACTTGGCACTTTGTTACAACAGCTCTAGGAAACTAATGCAGCACTCTTAAAATCCCTTCCAAAATCATTTTATAGATGCTAAAGAAGAGGAGGCAAATATGCATGAGCCAATCTTTAGCCATTTGAATACTAGGAGCCCTTCCTTTTAGAAAATATTCCAATAGTCAAAGTTTGTGACTATTTTTTTTCTATATTTGACTATTTTGGGGTTTTTTTCTCCGTCACTGGGTTAAATTCCACCCTTGTTCCCAAATGCAGGGAACATTTTCTTATTTTTACCTCCTATTACTGGTGGAGAGGAAAAAAACAAAACAAAACAGCATTCTTCTGTAAGTCATTATACTCTGAAGATATTTAGTATCAGGCTAATTACTGAATAAAAAGATCTGGTTACCATCACATCTAATCCAGCAGAACTGAATTATATCTACTGTATGGCTTTCTCATTCATTTCCTCTAATTTCCCTCCCCTCCACCATTCAAGCACCTTTGACTGCATTCCAGTTTCTACCAAATGCTGCTGAAGCTCCAGCTATTTTCCTTAGATTATATAATTTTCCAGAAAACTCAGAAGTTGATCTGCTTAACAATGTATTCATTTTTCCTCTAAATAATAGTATTATTTTCCATCTCTAAGAAAGCGAGCTTTGTAATATTTCCTCTCCAATTTAAAAAGAAGCATTAGCCAGCTTGCATTGAATATTTTAAAAAAAAATACTTGAATGCTACTCTGATTCTCACTACAGTGAATTATTTTCTCCATGTAACCAGAAATAGTGATGGAAAATCTTTTCCTTTTACACAATATTTGAACATAATTGGTAAAAGCCTTCGATTATGGAGAAGTCTTATAAGAACTGGTCTTTCAACAAAAACTCAAATCCATTCAGATTTATGTGACTCTATTAGCTGAAGTCTTTCTGTTGAGTTAATAATATAAAATGCTTTTTGAAAGTCTGAATATAGTATCTCTCATGAACATCTCCAACCATTTTCTCTATTCATCATAAAATTTAGATATAATAGCACTGTGCACTTTAGAGCTGTTTTAGGGAAATACTGCAATACAAGTAATATATAATAATACTCTACAAATTGAGTCTAAGCTTGCTCATCAACATAGATCTGAGATAAATTAAATAGGCATTTATTAAAAATAAATTATTCAATACAAGATAATCTTTAAGGTAAATCTTCCCCTTTTGTCCTAATTAATAAAGAAATTTAACTTTAAACAGGTCTTAACATAACCTATAAACTCTGTGACTCCCAGTTGAAGGAACTGGGTGGGAATTACTGGACAAATCATGGGACTGAGTCTTGATTCTTACATAATTTCCTATAAGGTCATGGGCAAATCTAATCTCTCTTCACTTTCATTCTCAGTTACAAAATAGAATAATATTATCTACCAATAGAATTTTTTTTATTTTAGAGAGAGAGAGAGAGAAAGAGAGAGTAGGATGGAGAGAGAGAGAGAGAGAGAGAATTCTAACAAGGCTCCATACCCAGCCCAGAAAATGGAGCCTGACTCAGGGCTCAATATGGGACTCGGTCCCATGACCTGGGATCATGACCCTAAGCCAAAATCAAGAGCCGGATGCTCAAGTGACTGAGTCACCCAACTGTGCCTCTACCCAATAGAATTCTTAAGATGATCCAATAATATAACGTGCAAAAATTTAATACTGTTCATTTCTCTGACTTTATAAGAATCAAAATGTTTGTACACACAAATTTTTTAAAACGTGATGCAGGTTATTTACAAAAAGAAGTTTTATATGCATACATACTGAACACACTCATGTGTATCATTTGGTACAAAATTGTCCCAATCTTCCCACCAAGGCAGGAAGAGTCCCTACATAACCCTCCAAGGATGGTCACCATGCTTCAGTATGAACAGCTCCAGTGATGGGAAGCCCATTTCACAGCAGAACAGCTCTAGCTACAAGAAAGTTATTCTGCTTATGCTTTCCAATTTCTCATGTTCTAGATCTGTGTTCTAATTCTATATGGAACAGATCTGATGCCTCTTCTACATAATAAGTCTTTGGTTATTTAAAGAGAAGTATCTGTGTACACAAACACACACACACACACACACACACACAATAAAAAGCAGATACCATCAAATCCTTTATGTGGAACCCAGTGTAGGAGGTTTATGTTGATCACAGATGAAAAAACTAAGGCTCAGAGAGGGTAGGTAACCTGTCCAGGGCCACCTAGCTAATAATAAAAAGAGCCAAGATTCCAACCCAAGTCTGTCATGCTCTTAACTGCTATCCCTTACTTTTAAATATTTCTTCTTCAAGCCAAACATTCTTTAAGCCTAGTTCCCTTTGTCCTTCCTCAAATGGAACATGTTCCAGACCTTTCTTCAATCCTGTTCCACTTACAAAATTCTCTTAATGCCTCTGCAAAAATGTGCCAACTTCAAAATGAACAACATATAGTGATCAATGCATTTGTCAATAATTCCAGACAATCTTGCTATAGCTCCCTGGGAGGTTTGCTTTCCGGCCTTCCCAAAAGAAGGCTTATCCCTCCTCTCCACTGATGGTCTTGCTTCATGCTCCTTGGAGAAAATAGAGGCAAACCACCTGGAGTTCCTCACATCTTATCAGTTAATATAAGAGCCCAGCTTGCAAAGTCATCGATAGTCTCTCATCTCCTTTCTGTCACATCCCTGCCCCGTCTCCATAGCTGGCCCTTGTGTTCTGCCTTCTCTTGAACTACTCTCCCAGAATTTAACCTTCTTTACCATGTTCAATGTTCTCCCTCCATGTAATGATTCATCCCCATCAGAACACCAACAACTTCCAGTAGTACTTGCCCTTTAAAAGAAGAAAAGAAAGAAAGAAAGAAGGGGTGGGGAAGGGAGGTCAGATCTCAACTCTACTACTCCATTTCCCACATTTTAAAAGCAATATCCTCATTTCCTCCTGTCCTATCTGTCCATTTCAACCAGCTTCAGTACACAGCACATGCTCTAAGTACTCTTACAACTCCACTCTGATTTTCCACACTTTTCTCCCTGGTTCACTTCGCTCCAGTCCCATGGGTCTTCCTTAGGTCTTCCAAAAACTTCTCATGCTTGTCACCATGTTAAAAATTCATCTCATGATTCTGGTCTCAGCTTAAATGTCATCTTCTCAAAAAGGTCCCCTTTCCCTCCCTAACCCAGGCATATTCCATCACAATGTCCCAGTTTCATTTTCTTTGTGGAATGCATTATGCTCTGAAATTATCATATTTGTGTGTCTCCTTGTTTATTATGTCTTTTCCCACTAAACAAGAGCCACAATCTTATTAGTCTATTCATCACTGCATTCTCAGTGACTAGAACAATACCTGGCACATAGTGTACCCTCAGTAACTGAATGAGCAAATGAAATCAACAGACTAACCAAAACTATTTCATAATGCAACAACTGTTGTAACCATGACCATTGTTTCAGATTAGGTGAAAGCATTTTCTCAATTATCATTCATTTCTTTAAATTCAATGTACTTTAACTCAAGACAAATTACTTAAGCATCTTTCTGTGTACAAGGAACTGTGGTAGGTGTTTTGTGTGACATGAGAGCAAAATATTATTGTAGTCCCTGCCCCTGTTGGTAATAGACAGGGAATGAACTATCCGGCAGTAGTGGGTATATGGTAAACTTATACTCGTGGAATTTATAATTTTGAATTAAATTATAATATAATTTAAATTATAGTTAAAATAAACAGAGACTACTAGAAAGGTACAAAATATACAGAATTTTGTTTTTTTTAATTTTTAATGTTTGTTTATTCTTGACACAGAGAGAGAGTGTGTGTGCTAGCAGGGAAGGGTCAGAGAGGGGGGAGACACAGAATCCGAGGCAGGCTCCAGGCTCTAAGCTGTCAGCACAGAGCCCGATGTGGGGCTCGAATTCACTAACTATGAGATCATGACCTTAGCCGAAGTTGGACACTTAAAAGACTGAGTCACCCAGGTGCCCTATAATATACAGAATTTTCTAAGGAATTCCTCTTGGGAGAAAATCTGAGTAAACTTTTTGAGCTTAACTAAAAGAATACATCTGTCTTTTGACAACCACATATTCTAAGGAGAGAAAGAACGACAAAGATACATAGGCATGAATGACCACATTCCTTGCAGGATAGAGTATTTTCCTTACCCTTTCTCAGTGACCACCAGCAATCTGACCCTATGCTTAGGGTTGACCATAGCTTGAAAGTCCATGATCCTGCACAGACCATTGCCAGGTTCCAAGATGTCCTCAGAATTTAACCCAGATCCTAGAGATGTTCACCCCTGACTCTACTTTGAGGTGGGCTCAGGAAAGATCTCACTCAGGAACCCTAGGTTTCAATAAACACATTCAGGCACACTCCAAGACATATCCAAAGAAGAAGTTTCCAGAAGCATTTTTCAAGAGTTAAAACTGCTGTATTAATGTAAGATGCCATTGCTATTAAAGAAGTAAACCAGTTTATGGCAAATTCTTATTGAATGGCTCCAATATCAGTGATTTGGGATAAGCAAGTCCAAAGAGATGAAGCATAGTTAATGTAATTACACATCCATTTCTTGTGATGTATGACTATGTGAAGCATTACTAATCCCCAAACAGATACCTGCCGGGAAGACTATCGAAAACAGCTGTTTGGTCCACAAGAAATGAACCAAGTGAATCCAAAGTACTGTGGGCATTCAACTGGCGGATTCCCAGAGTCAGACCCTGTCCACTAAGCACAGGATTTATAAGGAATTAAAGAGGATTCCATCAGAAGGTACATTTGTTTCAGGCATAAATCACCCTGCCAACTCATTTATTATTGTAATAACCTCTCTCAGCATTTCTATTATTGGAGAGGACTTCTCTTCAAATGAAAAATGGCGTACCTGATTACTTGCATGGGAGTTGGCGTCATACTCATTTTGGCTTCTTGTTTGAGGCAGTGAGAGGGCCAAGGAAAGGCCTTTACATCGTTGCACGCATATCGATTACAGTTAATAGAGTTCATAGGTTTATTATGTGTGGGGAGTTAAAAAACAAGAACTGTAATGACGGAAGCTGTACCAATCCTACTGGCTTATCCAGGAAAGCTTCAAGATTTCAAGCACTAAAAATAGTTAAAACTATCTCAGAAACTGTTTACATTCAGCAAGGATAATTATGTGAGTCTGTAACTCCTTCCCATCATATTAGAATACTTTAATAACCTATATTTTATTTATATCTAGTTGCCGAGTTTATTAGTGCTTATTATAGGATATGTTCTTAATTTTATGTTTTACAAAACAATTTGAATAATCGGAATTACTTTTGTGGATCTTTTTCCACTTGCAACAAGATGAGTGAATTATAAAAAGCCATTTTCTAAACATGCTAACAGGTGCAGGAAAGATTGACAGAGTGGTACGAGAAAGTATTCTTAATGTAGGCTTTCCAAGATTTTAAATGAAATTTCTTTAATGAGTGCATATCATTTTTAACGGGCCAGGTTTACTACTCAGGTGATGCTGAACACAGGATATAACAGTATATTTCATTTAACAATAACCAAAATCAAAGTTCCATGACATAAAGATGTGTGCATAAAATAAGAACCAATTAGAATCAGAGATCAGTTATCATCTAAGGAAATATATAAAAGCAAACACTGGAAGAAAGTGTAAAACAATAGAAACCAACAATTTTGGATTATTGAAGGAAAGAAACTTCAAATTAGATGAAAAAGGGCAAAAAAGAAAAAAGAAAAGAAAAGCTGGCTCAATGGAAGCAGAAGCAGGTGATGACTTAAAAGCTTTCCTCTGTGCCTATGTCCATGGCCCTGTCCCCAGCTGACTTATTAATTCAGCCAAGTCTTCCTAAGCACTTACTGTGTGTTCTGGGTAAACAGGAATAAGGTGCGAGTTCCCACTAATGAGAAGCTCCTGGTCCAAAGGATGGTCATACATTATAAACCCAAATCAAGAACTTTCCTGGCCTTTCCAGTATACAACCCTTCTCTAATTGATTGGGATATACCATGGTTATTTTTTAAATCATTGTATACGAATCACCAACATTCTTTCTGATTTTTCTTCACAGTCTTTCATACCAAAAAGCAAATGTTACTTGAGTTAGGTTCACAGACCTGAACTCTGGTGTGAAGCCTCTAGGAAGTAAGTTGCCTTTAAGAAGTTCTGAACATAAATTGAATTACCAAGAATTCTATTCATTGAAAAACACATTATATTGCATCATGTCCTTTTCAAATAGAGTGAAACTTGCTTATATTAAATTTCTAGGAACCCGAGGAAAAAATTTGATATAGGATGGAATTTGATATACTCTAGAAATATTACATGTGCGTGTAATAGACCTGGATTTCCAATTTGATTGCTATATACAGGGATTCAATATAGTTGGGTTCAATATTATAGAGTTTCATTGAATTTGCATTTGTGTTTTTCAGGACTTATATGGTCTGTGTTTCCTCAAGGTAAAAATCAGATTGATTCCTGGGTCCAGGAAAGCTACATATTCATGGATACAGGAATTCTGGGAGGAATTTGAGTAGATGAAAGTTGTGTAAGCAATCTTGGTGAGCTGCATTCCACTTTCATATTAATTTAATTGACTGGAGTTTAGAGTATCAAATTCTGGAATGGCAGGCATCTTTCTCTCTTTCCCTAGCTCTATAATTCTCCGGCCTATAACTTCTCTATTCCTTTCTTTCATTTAACATTTTAATATTCATCTGAATGGAAGTGTTCAAAAGAAGGAATTATCAAAAGGTTTCAACATGTGAGGAAATTTTCTGCTCCTAAAACTGTCTCAAGCCTTGGAAAAATTAAAAAAAAATAATGAAAAAATAGTGACTGTGATAAAATGGACATAAATTATTATATTAATATTTATACAAAATATACCACCCCCCTTAATTAATAGACACTGAAAATTATTAGCATTTTTGAAGAAATTTTATTGATTCATGGTTTCTTCTTTGTTTTAATTCTGAACCTGAATACCGTCCTTTCAGAGATTCATACCTGGGTGAGGGGGATTGGGATTTATAAACTTTTTCCTCCCCCATGGAAGACTCTAACACAAGGAATACCATGGAATCAGTGCTCTTCACTGAAAAAGTAAATGGGTGAACTAAGTATTCTCTTTAGAAACTCTTGGGTACTTTGACAAACATACTACTTTCACATGAAATATCCAAAAGCTAAAATCATAAAGTTTGTCACCATTCAGCTCCAAAATCAGTTCTAAATTCTACTGATTTCACCCAATGTTCCAAGTAAGCAAATGTTATGAAATAAGTAGAAACATATGCTTTGAATACCATAACAGATTGGCTTCCCCACAGATTAGGAACTCTGAGCTGTTTGCTATTACAAATGCAGGTCATACATACATACAAAATAATACTAATCTCTTTCACCTGAAATATTTCACATAAGGACTCAAAAGTCCTTTTCATCATCAAAAAAAGTATATATTTAACTAGCTAAGCTCTTCTTTATACACAGGGTTGTATTAGGGACTCAGCAGTTTATACAGGGAGCCAATGCCCTCTTAGGCTCTACATACTTAGTTTATACCACAAAAGAATCTCTTTATGAGGGAAGTCAAATCAATTATTGACTTAGATGCCTGGTTATTTCACTGAAATGACAAGCCCTCCTGTGCGAAATCATTGATCCAGTAGCTTCCTATAACCCCAGCTTCAGATACATCCAAAGGAGGCAAAAATTGGTGTATCTAAGGGAGATATCATGGAATGAATACACACAACATATGAAAATGAATTAAATATTTGAATAAATATTTACTCAGAGTTAATGCAAGCCTTACACATTGGCTCCATGAGAAACTCTCTCCTTCCTGCAACTGCTCTCTCTCTCCTTCCTTTTCCTCTCCCTCTCCCTCTCCCTTCCCCCCCACCCTCTCCCCCACACACATACACACACCAGCTGCAGTGACTGAAATACCACCTCTGGAAATGCAGGGTTTTTTTGGCTGCCCAGATACCTTGTTTCTAACAGCAAGTTCTTCTGGAGGGAGGCCACACATTCACCTGCTAATAGACGCGCTTTTCCTGTGAATCTCTGTGCCCTTGACCCTAGAGACATCTAGCTGATGGCTGCAATCCAAAGGTAGGAAACAGGAAAGGAAATGGTGATTAAGGGAAAGAGAAGGATAAAGGGTCTCCTCCCCCAAAAAGGAAGGGCAAGGCTGGAGGGCACTGGGTGTTTGTGTGACACAGGGTGGCTGGCTATAGGAAGCACACAGAGGAGGGGTCAAGGGTAATCTGCATTTCCTTCTCAATTGCACCTCCGGTTTGTCCTGCTGCTTTGTGGGGAGCAAGCCCCACTGGCCAGGGCTTCCAAATGTGGGGGCTCTTAGGGTTATAACTCTGCAGAAATAGAGTTTTTCTCTTTCTATTTCTATTTCTGTTTGGCCTCTATTTGCTAGAGGCCAAAGGGTCCCCAATCTGACCACAGGAAGTAGCAAAGGAACTTTGCTTCCAGTCAGTACTAGAAAGAGGGGAACCTGGTAACTACTTGGTTATTGTCCTCCTTTTTTTTTTTAAGTTTTTATTTATTTCTGAGATTGAGAGAGACAGCGTGAGCAGGGGAGGGTCAGAGAGAGAGGGAGACACAGAATGTGAAGCAGGCTCCAGGCCCTGAGCTAGTTGTCAGCCCAGAGCCCAATGCGGGGCTCGAACCCACGAACTGTGAGATCATGACCTGAGCCGAAGTTGGACGCTTAACCAACTGAGCCACCCAGGCGCCCCTTGTCCTCCATTTCTACAGCCATTTACCCACCTGCTTTTAGACACCCACAGATTCGGTTTCCTCCTAGCAAGCGTGCTGCGCTCAGCCAGCATATTGGGTCCAAACCACCTGGCTGAGGTACTTCTCTCCTGCTCTTGACCACTCTATCTTTCAGACCAGATTGAAGCACTTGGGCCTGGGAGTATAATATCTCAGGCAAAGGCACCCACCTGGAGCTTCTTCCTCCATGGCATTATTGATAACTCCAATTTGGACCTTTTGAAGCAACTAAAAACTCTGTCATTTGTCAAGCACGCTGTCATGCATGAATCCAAATTTGGGTTGATTTTCTGCTTCTTTAAGGAAGGTGTAGAATTATATGAAATAATGTATTTATAAATTAACATCCTCTTGACTATAATGACAATGACTTTTTTATAGCACCCTCCCTCATCCAAATACAACTGTTGCTATTGCAGAGCAGAGGCACATTTAAGGAGCAATTGTAATTCATCTATTTCTGAATACAAAAATTGGACAAAGACTCTCCCAAAATTTCCATGTAGTCACTGCTAATATTATCTCCTTTATTCTTCTCTTAGTATATCAGAATGTAAAGAAACTGCTAAAAATACTTGAGAAAAAAATTATTTTTAAATATCCTACAGCAATTCAGAAGTACACTTTCACTTCATCGCTTCTCAGCCTTTTGGCTAAGATCAAGTGCAGAAGTATATATTCACTTCAAAGTTTACTACAGCAAGAGCAAATTTGATCATCTTATGTATTCACCGATGGTCCCTTAATAACTGCTAGTTTTTTAGCCTGGTTTGTGGTGTTTAAAAATAATCAAATGAGGGGCATCTGGGTGGCTCCATCAGTTAAGCACCTGACTTTGGCTCAGATTATGATCTCATGGTTTGTGAGTCGAACTCCATATCGGGCTCTGTGCTGACAGCTCAGAGCCAGGAGCTTGCTTCAAGTTCTCTCTCTCTCTCTCTCTCTCTCTCTGTCTCTCTGCCTATCCCCTGCTCACATTCTGCCCGTGTCTCTCAAACATAAATAAACATTAAAAAAATTTTTTACACTTGAAACTTTAAGATACCTAGGAATAAACCTGACCAAAGAAGTGAAAAGTCTATACACTGAAAACTATACAAGGCTAATGAAAGAAACTGAAGAATACACACATACAAAAATGGAAAAACATTCCGGGCTCATGGAAGAATATTGTTAAAATGTCGATACTACCCAAAGCAATCTATATATTCAATGCAAACCCTATCAAAATAACACCAGCATTCTTCACAGAGCTAGAGCAAACAATCCTAAAATTTGTATAGAACCAGGAAAGACTCCAAATAGCCAAAGCAACCTTGAAAAAGAAAACCAAAGCGGGAGGTATCACAATTCCAGACTTCAAGCTGTATTACAAAGCTATAATCAATAAGACAGTATGGTACTGGCACAAGAACAGACACTCAGATCAATGGAACAGAATAGAGAACCCAGAAATGGACCCAGATATGTAGCCAACTCATCTTTGACAAAAGAGGGAAGAATATCCAATGGAAAAAAGAGAATCTCTTCAACAAATGGTGCTCGAAAACTGGAGAGTGACATGCAGAGAATGAATCTGGACCACTTTCTTACACCACACACAAAAGTAAACTAAAAACTTAAGACAGGAAGCCATCAAAATCCTAGAGGAGAAAACAGCCAACAACCTCTTTGACCTCGGCTGCAGCAATTTCTTACTTGACCTCCAGAGGCAAAGGAAACAAAAACAAAAATGAACTATAGGGACCTCATTAAGATATAAAGCTTCTGTACAATGAAGGAAACAATCAGCAAAACTAAAAGACAACTGATGGAATGGGAGAAGATATTTGCAAATGACATATCAGATAAGGGGTTAGTATCCAAAATCTATAAAGAACTTATCAAACTTTACACCCAAAAAACAAATAATCCAGTGAAGAAGTGGGCAAAAGACATGAATACACTTTTCCAAAGAAGGCATCCAGGTGGCTAAAAGATACAATAAAGGATGCTCAACATCAGTCATCATCAGGGAAATACAAATCAAAACCACAATGAAATACCACCTCACACCAGTCAGAATGGCTAAAATTAACTCAGGCAACAACAGATATTGGTAAGGATTCGGAGAAAGGGGAATTCTTTTGCACTGCTAGTGGGAATGCAAACTGGTGCAGCCACTCTGGAAAACAGTATAGAGGTTCCTCAAAAAATTAAAAATAGAACTACCTGACAACCCAGCAATTGCACTATGAGGTATTTATCCAAATGATACAGGATTCAAAGGGGTACATGCACCCCAGTGTTTATAGCAGCATTATGGACAACAGCCAAAGTATGGAAGAGCCCAAATGTCCATCAACTGATGAACGGATAAAATAGATGTGGTATATATGTATACAATGAAATATTACTTGGTGATTAAAAAGAATGAAATCTTGCCATTTGTAACAGTGTGAATGGAACTAGACTANTGGGGCTCGAACCCACGAACCGCGAGATCATGACCCAAGTGAAAGTCAGACGCTTAACCGACTAAGCCACCCAGGCGCCCCCCATAAGAGATTCTTAAATACAGAGAATAAGCTGCGGGTTGCTGGAGGGGTGCTGGGTGGGGGAAAGGGCTAAAGGGATGAGGGGTATTAAGGGGAACACTTGTTGGGATGAGCCCTGGGTGTTATATATAAGTGATGAATCACTAAATTCTATTCCTGAAATTATTATTACACTATATGTTAACTAAAAATATAAATAAATAAACATTATATTGAGGGCAGAAGAAAAAAACAAACTAGTTTTTAGTAAAAAAATGTTTTTTTAGTTTATTTATTTTTGAGAGAGAGAGAGAACAGGGGAGAGGCAGAAAGAGAGGGAGAGAGAATCCCAAGCAGGCTCCACCCTGTCAGCACAGTACTGGTCATGGGGCTTGAACTCATGAACCATTAGATCATGACCTGAGTTGAAATCAAGAGTTGGACGCTTACCCGACTGAGCCATCCAGATACCTGCAAAAAAATTTTTAATAAGAAAATAATAACAAACAGCATTTTTGTAACCAGCCTGTCAGTGATTTCCTTCCAAATGGGCTAAAGGAAGGGCAAAAGCAAAATCTTTGCAGATAGTAACACTTCCAGAACCACCATTTATTTCCCCCTCCACATGTGATCCTCACTCTTCTCTGGTGGCCGATACAGGACCATCATGGCCGACAGCAGGCAAGGCCCTGGGCAGAGGGTGTGCATAAGAAGCTCCAGCCTCACAGACACTTTGGGCTCCTGTCCTACATCCACAACCTGAAACCTCAGGCCTAGACCTGGATCACATGTCGCCAAGAACTGTGGTCTGGGCACCTCACTAAACTGACCCCAATCCTCCTTGACTCAGACCTTGATCTTAACTTCTACTGTAACAGCCCCCTGAATCCCTCGCTGAATTC
Organism: Crocuta crocuta; assembly: GCF_008692635.1. Taxonomy (NCBI): domain Eukaryota; kingdom Metazoa; phylum Chordata; class Mammalia; order Carnivora; family Hyaenidae; genus Crocuta; species Crocuta crocuta. Next base: position 9,811,245 of record NW_027532203.1, on the reverse strand, counting down.
AGTAGCTTCCAGTCTCCTTTCTCTAGGTTCTTTCCTCCCTCACCTTGGTGCTCCCAGAGCTAGCCAGACACAGCAGCACAGAGTCCCTAAGTGAAATACTCCAAAGTCCATTAAGAATCACCTAAAATGTCAACACAATTTGAAAGCAGCTATTAACAGTGCATATGTGAAGTTGGCAGTACTTGTGACAAGCTGGAAAAACAACAATGAATACTAATGTCTTATATTTGTATAGCACCTTAGAGTTTCCAAAGTGCTGTCATAACACCCTCGAGATAGGCAAAAGGGGTACTGTTTTCCCATCTTGCACATGAAAACACTTGAATTTGGAAGGGTTAAATGAATGAAGCAAAACAAGAACTCACTTTGGGGACCCACAAAGTAACTATTCTATGCACTATACAGGATGCTCCCGGAAACCTATTGGAAGATACTTGAGAGATAGTCAGACTTTGGGAATTTGCCTTTATAATGCTGTCAATTTCTCCAATGTGGTCATGGATCACACACTTCAGCCAGGAGGACCACTCACCACATACACTCATTCCCAGGCCTTGCCCCAGCATAATAATCAGAAGCAGGGACAGGATTTGCATTTTAATGAGCAGCCCCAAGTAACTCTGATACACCCACCCTATATGAGGCAGAGAGCACTTACTGAGCACTCCAGAGAAGCAGTGAAACTCTCGGTCCGAGGAAAGCCAGTGAATCAAAATGGCATCCAAGGCTACTCATCAACCTTTGAAGCCAAGTAGTAAGGGAGCTTTACCTATGAACAAAACCCCTCAGGGGTTAAGAACATGGACTCCAGAAGTGAACTTCATAGATCTGAACCCCAATTCTGCCACTGAAAAGTGACCAGGGGCAAGGTACTTACCCTCTCTCTTCTTCAGGTTTCTCTTCTATAAAATGGGGATAATACAGTAACTATTATACTTTCTGGGATTGTGAGATTAAATGAATTTAGTGGAAGTAAAGCCTTCAGGAAAGTGCCTAGCACTGAGTATTGTTGAATGAGTGTTGGATAGTAATGAAAAGGGGCTTCTAGGAGATTACATAAAATACATACATTGGTCTCTGCCCCTGGTTCCTACACAGAGATCCTAAAACTCTTATAAATTCCTAAGTGATAAGAGCACTAGAAGCATCTCTTGTTCTTTTTTTTTTTATTTAAAGTTTTTTTTCAAACGTTTATTTGTTTTTGAGAGAGAGGGATAAAGAGTGAGCAAGGGAGGGGCAGAGAGATAGGGAGACAGAATCCCAAGTGGGCTCCATGCTTTTGGCACAGAACATGATGCTGGGCTCAAACTCACACACCATGAGATGGTGACCTGAGCCAAACACCAGATTTGGACGCTTACCCAACTGAGCCACTCAGGCACCCCAGAGCGTCTCTTGCTCTCATGAGGTGACTCTGAGTTGGCTCTTGGCACCTAAACTGTGTGGGGGAGAGGGGTCGTGGTAAAAGAGGGGGAGTGTAAGTCTTATGGGATGGAGCTCTTAACCTGTGGGATCCGACATTATCTCCTGGCAGATACCATCAGAAATGAATTAAGTTGTAGGACACCCACCCGCTGTTGTGGAGAATTGCTTGATGTCGCAGGGAAAGCCATTCCCACATTTGGTGACCAGAAGCAACGTGTTTTCTGTGAAGGTAAAAGAGATACGCAGGATGAAGGAAGACACGATAGGGAAGAACTGGGGTTTCCCCTACACGGGATGATGGAAAACTGAGTGTGTCCCCTTCACAGCTGGTGTCAGTGAAGTGGGATTTGCTAGACTAGCCCTGGCTCATAAAAACATGTGGTTTGGGAAGAGAAAGGACAAAGCGGGTGAGGCGATGAAGAAGCTTTGTTTCTTGGGTGGCCATCTGATCACCCATGATACGGAGCAGCCACTGTGCTGCCACCGGTTACTAAAGGAAAAAATCACCAACAGAATTTAGACATGGAGCCAGTGCCTGAGGAGCTGGTTCACTGGGTAACTACTGAAATGTAAACTAATAAGTAAAAGGTGAAATTTATAACCCTTGGTTATTGTTATTTGCTAACAAAAAGCATCTCTAAGATCTCTGGTCACCAAGAAGGTAGTCAATGTTGGGGGGAGGGCAAAGCCAAGAAACTACTGAAACCACAGGGCAGAACATCCAGGAGCTGTTTCATTTTATAGACTGGTATCATTCGCTTCCTGAGGAACTTTATCAAAACAGATTGTGAGAGAGGAGAGTTTGGGGGCCATGTCTGGTTTTGAATGCAGCAGAGTGGAAGAGCATGTGTGCGCTCACACAGGACCCATGGCTCGCTGTGGAACAACCACAGATGGCTGCATGTGATCTGGTTATTCCTGAGAGAAGAGCCAGCCTGGTTGAGTGGACAACAGTGTTACCCCGATCAATCATGGCAAATGCTGTAGTGAAGGGGACCCTCGCACATGGGCCCCCCATGTAAATTTGTTGTTACAAAGCAAAAGGATGTTTTGGGGGGGCGCCTGGGTGGCTTAGTCGGTTAAGCGTCCGTCTTTCGCTTAGGTCATGATCTCGTGGTTCGTGGGTTCGAGCCCCGCGTCAGGCTCTGTGCTGACTGCCAGCTCAGAGTCTGGAGCCTGTTTCGGTCTGTGACTCCCTCTCTCTCTGACCCTCCCCTGCTCACGCTGTCTCTCTCTCTCCTAGAAATAAATAAAACATTTAAAAATAATCTATAAAAAAAGGATGTTTTGGGAAACCTATAGATTGTCTCAGCTTCCCCTCATGGACCTTACAGATGCTAATAAAAATATTACGTTAATTAACAAGAGGATGTGGAAAGGCAGAGGAGAGAATAAGAGAATGGTTTCAGCAAAGTGGAAATTTTTAAGCTAGTGTAGAGCTAGTGTAGAAACAAGTTGAATAAAGCAAATACTGATGGGGTGAGACAAAGACGAAGAGAAAGGAAAGAGTCACAGGACTCATCATGCAGAGCAGAAATTTTTAGATGGTTATTAAGAAATGGGATGGGGCACCTGGGTGGCTCAGTCAGTTAAGCGTCCAACTCTTGATTTCAGCTCAGGTCTTGATCTCACAGTTTGTGGGATCGAGCAACGTGTCAGGCTCCACACTGACAGCATGGGGCCTGCTGGGAATTCCCTCTCTCCCTCTCTCCCTTCCTCTCCTCCACTCATGCATGTACACTCTCTCGTTTCTCTCTCAAAATAAATAAATAAACTAGGAAGAAATGGGATGAATAAAACTGACATTGAGGGGTTAAAACAAAAGTCTTAATAGAGCATTATTACTTCAGACTGGGTGGGCCAAAAATACCTCACCTGACCCCCCACCATTAAACTGCCCCTAATAGTATGATCTATTTATCCCCGTTGAGAAAAATTTTTAAAGCCTGAGGCAGAGATTACAATGAGAATTTTGACCAACAACTTGTGTTGTGGTGCATTCATCATGTTCAAGATCCACAAAAGGGCCAGGGTCCCCAGACTCAGCCTCTCAACTGGGGACCCAAAGCCTTTCCCACAAAAGTAGGGAAAAGGGTCAGGGAGTGGAAGAGAGAAGTTTCCAGGACCTATTGATAAGGAGCCCCATGTACTGCACTACCCAAACCCATTGGTAAAGTTGACTCAGGCTACAGTTAGGTTGAGAGAGTATAGAAACATAAACTAGGAGTATGAAAGCTGGAATCTTTAAGCAGGCTTTATGTGAGGTGGCTGTGTCTCTCTTCCCTGAATGTTTTATGGAAATGGGAATCATGTGAGTATACGGGAGACACACAGGGAAGAAATACACAGTAGAGAACTGGGGTTTTTCCCTGTATAGAAAGGAAAAAAACAGTTTTGGCTTCTTAGCCAAATCTTTCCTGATTTTAGAGATCCTTGAAGGGACACACATTGCTAATAGCCAAGAGAGGCACTCAGACTGATGGGATTTCCAGCATCTGGCACAATATCCACCATTAAATACTTCCTATGGTAAGTATTCACTTCATACTCATTGTATAGGAAATGGAACAAGTCCAGCATTTTACCTGGATGGACAATTTAGAAATGAAGTAGATGGAATCAAGTATCTATTCTTCAATACTATGGACCAACCCAATTTCCCAAGGCCTTTGAAGTATGTCGTGAGAACACAAACTATATTTTGTGAATTTTGTTTTGTTTCAATAAGCTGTTATGTAAATTCTAGGTGAAAATGGTACTATTAGCTTTTCTGGAGGCAAAATAGGGGGCTCTCACTGCTGAGTTCTGATTGTCCTGTGCAAAAAAACATGCACTCTAGCATTCCTCTCTCCCCACCATGCCCTCTGTTTTCTTTCTCCCCCAACCAACAGCAGGCCAGCATTCATAATCTGCCTCTGCTGTTAATATCTTCCTAACACAACTCCATCCCTTAGACATTTTAGACAGCAACAAGATAAACAACACTCTCTAGAGCTATTATCCACTTTCTAATGAGCAATTAAACTGTTGATACACAAAAAGAAGTTTGGTAAGTTTTGAGACTCGACACACACGAGTGTTACTTGACAGTATTTGAGTCATTGTACTGTGTGAAAAAACATAAAGAGAAGCTATCATTCTGCACATGGCAAAAATGGCAGCCATTTGGAGCCACCCATGTAGATGTTAAGGCTGAGCTCTTAGAGAGCGGTAGATATTTCCAGCATGGGCAGGAAAGAGCAAGTTTCCCTAAAAGAAAACACATTGACAACAAGGGAACAGGTTGCTTCTATTGTCAATGCCCTAACGACTTTCCTAAATTAGCTTTTTATGGGAACCCTTTCTGCATGCTTGATGACGCTCAGACCACCCAAGTTAATTTGATACAAATGTAATTTAAGAGATTCCATGTGTGTCTTAAAGAAGATTTGGGATATGTGGGGTTTGAGTTGTTTTTTTCTCTCTTTTCTTTACTTGTTTCTCTTTTTTAACTTGGTACAAGTTCTTTACCATATACGTGCTTTTGAAAATGAGGATTTTCTGCTTAGTTATTGCTTACAATCCAAGATAACATGTAAAGTAAATGTATTATACAATCTCCATTAACAGCAAATACGAATCAAGAGGTTGGTTCTTCCATTGAAGAATGTGGCCTGGAGTCCATAAGGAGTAACTGAACAGGGATGTTGGTGAGGAGGTGATGTTCTTAAACCTTATATCTTGGGCCAAGAAAATAAATATGTATTACTTTACTGAAAGCTGAAAGCAGAGAAAGAATTTGAGTTGTTCCATTGCAACCTGGAACATTTAATCAGAAATGCTGTAAGAGAAGAACTTGTAGGGTGATTCTGTTTGATTTATTTTTATCCATCATTTTTAATTGGCAGTATCTTATTTTCTTACATGTAATGTCAAACTCCTAGCACAAAAATTCACAAGGCTAAAATTAGTCTAGCTTTGCCTAACATGCCACAAGTTGAGATTTGCTTGTATATTTTAAACACTCATAGAAAGAATGGGAAATGCAAGTTTAGGAGTCAGGTATTTCCAGGTTCAAATCCCACTTCCACCACTAGTTCTCTTTGAACTCTGGGTGTTAGTTAATTTCTCTGAGGGTTAGTTTTTCCAGCTGAAAAACTGAAATAAGGCCACTCTAAGACTTAAATGAGATAAACATTATGAAGTACTGAATAAATGATTTTTAAAAAGTGGTGGTGGTTCAGGTCGACATTTTCTGCTGAGAGATCATGCTTCCCTGAGGGTTCCAGGATATGCCAAGCCCAGCCACCAAGACCACTGATCACCCAAGTTTGCAGATTTATTCAAAGCGTCTGGTGGAAAGCTAAAGGAAGTCAATCTCTTTACCAACATAGATTTCTTAATACTACTTTGACAAGGATGAGACTGGAAGAAATGATGGTTCAAAGAAATGGCTGGAGGAAAAAGGCAAGTCAAGAGTTATACAGATCTATGTAACATGAAGAAAAAAATTAAGATTTACAAAACTTTCATATGCTTTACTCAGAAAAACAAAAAGAAATATGCCACTAATTTAAGGACAGAAGGCCATGTGTCAAATTGGGACTGAAAGAAAAGGTGAGTTATACAACTGTCATGATGAGAAGCTCCGCCTAAGGCTTCCTTAGACAGGTCAAAGAAAAACGGGATTGAGAGCTTGGAGAAGAGATGTTTTCGGGCAAATCATCAGACACACACCTTCAAGTGGTGGCCATTGGCTTAGTACCTAAGCAAAATATACAGGGAAGGATTCTCTCTAATGATTTACCTGGACTGCATCATTTGAACTAGGCTTGAAAAACAGCATCATCAAAAAGTGAGGAAGAATATCTAAAACAAAAGAAAGAAAAGTTTCTTAGGACAAGTGTCCATATCAGTCTGAAGCCCAAGGGGAAAGCATGTCTAGAGCCAAGTCTAGGATATACTAGACTTTGACCTTTCTTGACTGAACTCAATTAAAATGTGTTGAAATCTGTAATAAGGGCACATATGCAAAATACATTCATTTTAAGATGTTATGGTTTCCTGTCTTAGGCTTAAAACTTTAATCCGTTTTGAATTTATTTTCGTGTTTATATGTAAATATCACTTGACCATAAAAAGAAAGGAAATCCTGCCATCGGTGCCAACATAGATGGAGGGTGTTATGCTAAGTGAAATAAGCCAGACAGAGAAAGAGGAAAAGGGGTTGCCCGGAATTAGGAGTTGGGGCGAGTGGGGAGATAATGGTTAAAGGGCACAAACTTTCACTTATAAGGTAAATAAAGTTCTGAGGTCCTAATGCAGAGCATGGTGCCTATGGTTACTAATCCTGTATTGTATACTTAAAATTTGCTGAGGGTAGATTTTAAGCATTCTCACCAAAACAAACACCAATGACAAAGGAACTCTGTGAAACAATGGAGGTATTAATGAACTGGATTGTGGTTGTCATTTTATCATGTGTACATACATCAGATTGTGTTGTACACTTTAGGTACATTACAACTTTGTCAATTATACCTCAATAAAGCTGGAAAAAGTTTTAAGGAAGAAAATTAAAGACACCTGGTATATTATGTTGCATGTACATCACACCTAATAATTGAGAACATTATTTTTATTACTAAATAAACATCTCAACAGTCCAAAAATAATCTTCACTTTATTGCATCTCTCTGACTCTGATCCCCACACTACTGTTTAAGTCCATTCAGTCATTCATTCAAAGGAGCATAAACAATGTAAGGTTGTATTATATTTTCTCATTTTTGAAGCTTGCAATACAAGTCCTTCTGCCTCTTACCATAAATTCTGTTTTCCAATCCTTTATTTTTTTAGTTTTTTTTTAATTTTTTTTTAAAAATTTTTTTTTAATGTTTATGTATTGTTGAGAGAGAGAGATAGAACGTGCACAGAGAGAACGGGAAACACAGCAGGGAATCCAAAGCAAGCTCCAGGCTCTGAGCTGTCAGAACAGAGCCCGATGCAGGGTTCGAACTCATGAACCGCAATATCATGAGCTAAGCCGGGTCAGACTGAACCACAGTTGGATGCTTAAACAGCTGAACCACCCAGACGCCCCTTGTTTTATAGTTCTTTCATCTCTGTTCTGGACTTATCCGAAATCCTTTGTGTCCTCCCTATTAGCAGGCCAATCACCTCTAATCCTCCCCTTCTCCTCATATCCTAGCCCTTTCTGCTGCCTGCACCCTTGACCCCATCAACTACATCATTTCCAATGCATTTACTCCCTCCTCCTTTTCAGTTATCTATTCATCGTCTACTCTTGTTTTAGTTCAACAGTTCTCAAACTTTTCTATCTAAAGACTCCAGGATGCCTTAAAAATTATTTAGGGTGCCAGTGAGCTTCTGTTTATGTGGATTATATCTATCAGGCCTTATGGTATTCAAAGTTAAAACTAAGAAAATTTAAAATGTTTCTTTACTAATGCATTTTAAAGTAACAATCATAATCCATTTACATGTTAACATAAACAGTATATCTTTATGAAAATTCTACTTTTCAAAACAAAAGTAGCGAGAAAGTGACTTTTTTTTATATCTTCACAAATCTCTTTAGTGTCTGGTTTAATGGAAGACAGTGGGATTATCATATCTACTTCTGCATTCAATTTGTTGAGGTATGTTGTATTTGTTGAGGTAAGTTAAGAATATGTGGCCTCATAATACAGTTGGGAAATGGAGACGTATTTTCATAGCCTTTTTCAAATAAGTGTGGATTTCCTTCTTTGACACTACACAATGTATAATAACAGCAGTTTCTTAGCAGTCAGTTGCAATATGGATGTCAAACCATATCAGTCAAATGTTTATAATCTGCTACATTAAAATCAATTGGTCTACCTTGCATATTAAATGGATCAAGTGCCCATGCATAAGTTTATATCATCAGCATTAGTTATTTGGAAAATATTGGTTCCCCAAGTTATGTAGATCTTCCAAATGTTGACACATTTCATTATACAATGTCAAAAAATTGCATTTGTTAATATCACCACCAATCTTATCTCAAAAGTCTTTAAGTATTGTGCAGCTGTCAAGTTCATGGTGGTGGAGAGAAGTTTTCCAAAATTCTAATTTTCACTTGAAAGCTTAAATTTTTATCACAGGCAAGAAACACTGTCAGTTGCTTCCCTTGAAGTGACAGGTTCACTTTCTTCATTTTTGGGAAAGTGTCTGCCAAATACACAAATCGGAATAACTCTAGTTTTTCTGCCAGTCATTCTTTCAAGTGAAAACAGTATTGTGTGAGGAAGCAGCTAGATCAGTCCACGGCTCAAACAACCTCCCGGGCACCTTCCCTCCAGGTGATCGGCATACTATACCAACCGGCCAAAGTGTTTCCTTTGCTCTTCTCATTCAATCATAGGAAATGCTAAGATATACCCAAGAGCTGAGGTTGCATAAAATCGATAATTTTGTATTACTTCATTCGGAACATCCTTAAGTTGAAACGGGTTGATTGCCCCCCACCCACCCCCCACGAATGTGTGACCCTGGCAAACACAATGACTACTAGTGCCATATGGTTCTGGTGACTTGATTTATGCGAGGGGTCAGCAGCGTTTCCCACGCTTGAGGACCGTTGTTTTAGAGGGCTCTGCACGCTTTTTAAAACTGCATGTTCCCTTGTTGATGAGAGGTTCAAGATGAAGATTTAATAAAATGGCTTCCCCCCGCTGAAGGTTGCACATACTGATAGATCCCCAAGTCTCTGCAGAGCTTGTATTGCCTTCAAACTTTGTATTTAAGTATTTATATGAAGCATTTGAGGGATATAAATTCTTGCTGATTGCTTGATTTTTTTTAAAAGCTATAAAAATCAACTGCACATTTACAGATTAGAGTACACCTGGCTTAGGAGTTCCAAGTGACTGCCTCATTAAAGAGGATGTTGGAAAATGGAAGCATGTCCAGGGGAGCTCAGCCGGGTTAGTGGAATGATAGGAAACGACTCCTAGGAGTACCTGTGGCCAGAACCAAAGACATTCAGGCCAAAGCTCTCTTGGCAGGACAGACAGATTGCCCAAGAATTGTGTTGTGTGGAAAAGAGATTAGATGGCTTCCTAGTAGTTCCAGGAGACCAGAGAAGGGCAAATAAGTGAAAGTTACAGGAATNTCTGTGTCAGTGACAAAATTGAACAGCTGCTTTTCCACACTGGGGTGCTTCTCTTCAAAGCTCTCAGTTTGCAGTTTCATGCCCTCCACTCCAATCAATGCCTTTCTTTATACCTGTATTCAAAGACAGAATAGTAATGTCAATAATGCTAACAGCAACTGATATTTAAGATTAACAATGCACTGGGGAGTCTGGGTGGCTCAGTCATTTAAGCGTCTAACTCTTGGTTTTGGCTCAGGTCATGATCTCACGGTTTTGTGAGTTCAAGACACACATTGGACTCTATGCTGGCAGCATGAATCCTGCTTGAGATTCTCTCTCTCTCTCTCTCTCTCTCTCTCTCTTTCTCTCTCTCCTTCTCACTGCCTCTACCCTACTAGTGCTGTCCCTGTCTCCCTCAAAACAAATAAGTAAACTTTTTTTAAAAAATGTACAATGCACTGTGCTAGGTGCTTTACAAATCTTATCTCTCTTTAACTTCACAACACACAATAATAACAATATCATTATCTTCATTTTAGGATCGCGAAGCTCAATGACATGAAGTCATTCATGAAAGTTCATAAAACTGGTCAGAAGTAGAGGTGGGGTGTGTACTCAGATTATAAGACTCTCAAGCAAGAACCCATTAGATGATACCACAGTCCCTATTAGGTTTTTTTTTTTTGCAATAAGTGCAAATAGGAATAATGTCTAGTATGAGAGGAGATATTGTCCCTTAGATAATGTAATATAACAGGGGGGAGGCAGGGACATGCAGAGCTCTAGTCACAGTACATGCCAGGAACTCTCACTTCTGTTCATTCTATCTTTGCAGAATGTTAGAGCCAGGAAGCGTGGAAAGAACTTTCACCTCAGTCCTGAAGGGTCCCTCTGGAAATCAAATCGAGCTTGACCTCTGAGAAAGAGAGACCAGCACAAGAGAACAAGGCCAAGTGTAAGTCAAATATCTTTTCTATTTGGGGATAAATCAAAAAGAAAAATATTAAAACATGAAGAACAAGGGGAAATTGAATAAAAATAGGGAAAAATCATTACAAGAATTCAACAGCTGAGCATACTTCTGAAAGATATTTATTATAAAAACTGGAAATCAGAAAAATAATCCGGGATTGGAATAAATAGAGAAGGAGTGCATGGGTGGCTCAGTCTGTTAAGCATCCGACTTTGGCTCAGGTCATGATCTCACAGCTGGTGAGTTCAAGCCCCACATCGGGCTCTCTGCTGACAGCTCAGAGACTGGAGCCTGCTTCAGATTCTGTGTCTCCCTCTCCCTCTGCCCCTTCCCTGCTCACTCTGTCTCTCTCTGTCTCTCAAAAATAAATTAAAATGTTAAAAAAAGTTTTAATATAAATACAGAATAACTGCCCTCCATGGGACAAAAAGAGAACATCACCAGGAGAGAAATAATTGAGGTGAAAAGTCAGCAAAATGAGATTAAAAGTGATATAGGTCAGTTATAAAATTAGAAAAGCAACAGAATATAATCAAAGGCAGTAAAAGGGCATAATTGTCATTGTAGGAAATTGATTAATAATATAGAGGCCAAACTTCAATGGATCTGCTAGAATCTAGACAAAACTTTAAGTGATGGGAGAAAACAGAAAAAACATCCACAGAGATCAAACTCAAAAAGTACAATTGGAATAAACACAATGTCCAAAATCAGAGTTAAAGAAATGCTCCTCCAGAGAAAAATGACAAAGAAATAGGAGTGTGTTGATCAAACAGATCATCATGTTCCGAGGAAATCACTGTGGTGGGGAACCACATGGGGCCTGACCCAAATCATGGGAAACTACTAAGATAAAATTTTAAATATTACATATTTATAAGGAGAAAAGAAAATCAATTTACACACAACAAAATAAAAGTCTGTGCAGCACCTGGGTGACTCGTTTGGTTGAGCTTACGACTTCAACTCAGGTCCATGATCTCCGGTTTGAGTTCGAGCCCCAAATCAGGCTCACTGATCCTGATCTCTGCCCCTCCACTGCTTGTGTGCTCCCTCTCAAAACCAAATAAGCATTTAAGAAAAAAAAGAAATGAAAGTCTACCCGGCATCTTTTTTATAGTAAATGCTAAGTAACAGTGAAGCAATGAGTAACACGTTTTGAAGACAAAGTTGTAAACCAAGAATAGTGAACCCTGAGAAGTCATCTTTCTGAGTAATGGTACAGAAATATGACTTTGGAGAGGCAAGGGGTCTGATGATATATCACTTATCTGCCCCCACCCTTTTGTAAAATTTAGAATGCAGATTAGGAACTCAACACAGGGGAAGTCCTAAAAAAAAAAAAAATGATGGGCTATCCCTTCAAAGAATCTCACTTAAATGTACCCGTGGGAAGCAGCCATTCTTTCTCTATAAAGCTTTTCAAAATACTTTTATAATGAATTGTTACTCTCACAGTTCAGATTTAAGAGAGTTCTTGAGAAGGAACTTCAGAAATTCAAATAAAAATAAATATCATGGGGACACCTGGGTGGCTCAGTCAAACATCTGACTTCGGCTCAGGTCATGATCTCATGATTTGCAGGTTCAAGCCCCGCATCGGGCTGTGTGCTGACCGCTCAGAGCCTGGAGCCTGCTTCGGATTCTGTGTCTCCCCCTCTCTCTGCCCCTTCCCCACTTGTGCTCTGTCTCTCTCTTTCAATAATAAATAAACGTTAAAAAATGTTTTTAAAAATAAATAAATATCATGATGCAAAACAAAAGCAAAGTACCCACCCACTTCCATTTCAAAAGATTGGGGAGAAAGTTTTGGGGGATCATCTTTCATGGATAGAATATTTTCCCTCTTTTTATTTGCCACATTTCCTTTAAGAAGCACATACTATTTAATTAAAAAATGAACTCTTTAAAAGAGAAAATAGCACATTCAGAATCCATCTCCATCTAAGAGGATCGACATCTCCGCTTCGCTTTGCTGGCGTTAGAGCTTTCCAAGTATCTATTTTAAAGAAGTAGGACACTGCTTCTGGTTGGCTGAGTTCTCTGCACACAGTAGGCGAATAGGGCTGCCTACATGACCTCTCTGGCCCTCTTCAAAACTGGAATGGCTCTTCTGACCGAGGAAGCTCGACCAAAGCAGGTAGCCAGTCCTGTGGTACGTTTTGGAAGCTTGCTTCCCCTGATTTTTTAAACAACTTTTTTTTTTCTAATTACAAATGTAGCCACGTTTATCATCGAAAATTTGGAAAACTCTAAGATATATAGGAGAAAATAGAAATTCTTCCATAGTCTCATGATTCAGAGCCATGATTTCTCATTTCCAAAATTGCTGGGAAGCAAGTCACTTAAAGGCAGGACACCATTCCCAAGGGGCAGCCACGGCTCCACTCGGGAGAGGAGACAGGGGCCTGAGCGAGTTGGCCCACCAGCGCTCCTTGTCTGAGCTGACCACACGCTCCAAGTTCAGATACAGTCTGTAAGCTAACATCCCTGGAAGCACTTCATAAACTCTCAAGGATTCTCCAAATGGCAATGGTAATTATTATCAGGAGCAAATGGGTTGGTATCTTGCTATTGTCGTGATTGCACAAAGAGAAATTGGTTTCCAAGGAACGATTTCTAAATTTTCTGACATTGGAGGTGTTCCTGCCACTCAGCCTCTCTTTGTGGTGGCAGGCTGCTCCCTGACAGTTCATCCCCCACAAGGATCTGGCAGGGCCTGTGGTTGATCCTGGCAGACACACACCTCATCTCAGGAAATCGCTGCTCTGTTCACAGCTCGGCACACTTACGTATGGTGCTCAGATCTGTTTTGACCCCAAAAAAGAATACCACGTCAATGCTTCATTTTCAAGCACACCACAGGCGACAAAACTTGCCTCCTGGAGGAATGCAGCACGAGACCGGCATTACAGCAAGCAGATGCATCAACATGTATACACATCCTTACCATTGCACATCATTTGCTCTTTGGACGTGTGAATGTTAGAGCGGAGCCTCTCAGGGAAAGGCCAAAGAGGAAAGGTGGTGAGTTTTCAGGGTATGCAAAGACTTGTGATAGCCCCCTCTCCTTAGATTCCTGTACCTTCTGATGGAGCTTTAGCCTGCCTTTATTCTGGAAATACTCCTCTAGGCTTACCAAACACCATCTCCTCCGAGTTTCCCGGCCGGCCACCTGCCTGGTCATTCCTTCCTGGTCTCCTTGCACGTTCCTTCTCCGCTCAACCTTCAAATGTTAGCTTATCTCTACAGCTTCCTGAATGCCAGACTCTCATCTGGTGGTTTACTTCTGTATCCTCAGCACTGAGAATCACGTGTGGCACTTAGCAGATGCTTACCAAGTATTTGTGAGTGAATACATTGCTGACAAACCCCATGTCCTTACCACCACATTTCCACAGACTTCCAAACAAGTTAGTCTCATGCCCAGAGCCACCCACCATTGCTGGGATAAGTCCCTGAATAAGATTCATGGATCTACCCTCAACTCCAGAGCCAAGGACCCCGTTCCTTTTATGAGGCTGCCTGCAGCTGTGTGGTCCATGAAGCCCCTGCCTCAAAAATCGACTCCCAGTGAGGCACCCACCTTCAGGCTCTTTCTTATTCTTTAAAACCCCTTGCCACCAAAAGAATTATAGTGTTTTGTCATTAGTATTTCCCAGCCCTAATCAAAATAAGGTCACATCCATCTCAGATACTTTGACCTTCTGGGAAATTCCCTCAACATTTCTCCTCCACGGGGAACTTCTGAAAAAACCTCCTGTAGGATGGGATCGTGGAGAATTGCCTGTTTCAGAACCGTTATCACCTGGGGGCAAACCAGGTCACTTTCCAAGCTTCAAGTTTCCCCTTTGCGGAGGTGGGGGAAATAACGTAGAAAGGATTAGAGAAAATAATGCACCAGAAGCAGGAGAGAGACCGGACTGGATACATTGGGTCTCCACCACTCCAAACAGTGGTGAGAGAAACCCCCGGCTCACACACAGCTAGTTTTCAGAGGGCCAGACCTTGGGGGAACACTTACCGGAACCTGGGACCGCCTCCTAAAATTCTGCACCCCGAGCGCCTTGCTAGCCTCCTGCTAATTCTGGCCCTTCCCCGTGAGCACCAACTTCAGGGAACGACACTGAACGCCGAGAGGGTCCCACATCCCTCATGCCCAGTACACCGGCCCTCACATCATCAGCATCTGTGCGCTACAGACCAAAACTCACACAGTTAGCAACAGGCAGAGCACCGATCCAGCTTTTTATCCAAACCACCAAATTAATGTGTTTTACTATCACTTTGCAGGGTGAGAATCTGTCCTGTATTTCAGATTTCTCATGAGTGCTGAAAAGGAGGAAATACGCTAACCCAGCAGTAATTCACAGATTTAATTGTTTAGGAAATTCACAAAACAAATACACCTGGCTTGGGCATTACACCTGAATGCAAGTAATCACCCAGATCACAACAGTCTTCAAAATTAATGAATTGGGTCTATCAGTGAAAGAAGAAAACTCTACCCGAACAGCATGGATTCCAGTAAAGAATGACTTTTTTAAGAACAAGTAACCCACAAGTTCTTCTATGGTAGATATGAAATAGAGAAAAAGTTCACTTTTATCCCATTTCCTTTGATATATAGTTTTATATATTTGTAATGAGCGAGATTATCTAGAAAAGCCTCAATTGTGAGGAATTTAAACATCATATAAACTTGGGGTGCCTAGGTGGCTCAGTCAGTTAAGCGTCAGACTTCAGCTCAGGTCATGGGCTCGTTCGTGGTTCATGAGTTCAAGCCCTGCCGCGGGCTCTATGCTGACAGCTCAGAGCTTCGGATTCTGTCTCCCTCTCTCTGCCCCTCCCCTACTCACGCTCTGTCTCTCTCTCTCAAAAATAAGTAGATATTGAAAAAATTAAAATAAAAATTAAATATCATATATACTTAAATTGGTAGCAATCATAGGCATTGTCAAGTCTGCGACTTTTGGTTTAGGGTTCTGGAAATTGAATCCCAGAGTGTGTTATTTTTCCAGCCAGAGGTCTCACAGGTGAGCCCTGGAATTTCCCACCTTAGTGATTATGTCCCTATCTGCTCAGCACTCCTACATTGTTCACTAAGGAGTTTGGGCACATGCTTCCTTACGTGCACTCCTTATTCTAAACTGAAAACTAGTGCCACTTGCCGTAAATAAAAGGCAACCTAAACAGAAACAATTAAAATGAAACACTGTTAAACTCTAAGCGAAAAGTCTCTGAGATCTCTTCTGTTTACATAGTGATATTAGCAAGCAAAATGTGTTTCTAGTACAAAAAGTATTACTGAAAGAGAATTGAGGGGCGCCTGGATGGCTTAGTCAGTTAAGCATCTAAAATTTCAGCTCAGGTCGTGACCTTGTGGTTCATGAGTTCACCTCAGTCTGGGCACTGACAGAGTAGAGCCTGCTTGGGATTCTCTCTCTCCCCTGCTCTCTCTGCCCCTCCCCTACTTGCTCGTGTGCTCGCTCTCTCTCTTTCTCTCTCTCTCTTTCTCTCTGTCTCTCAAAATAAACTTAAAAAAAAAAAGAGAATTGAAAAGGCAATGATTTTATCAATACATGACTTGATGCCACCTGAAGTTGTATTTGTGTATCCATTGCCATGTGGTTTCATTCCGGAAAGCCTGACTCCACCGTCTAATACCAGACAGGAGGCTCACTCACTTCCTCCAGGCAACCCACCAGGCTCTCGCTCCTCAGTGAAATGAGGATTACTTCCTTAGTGGCTGTGCACTCTGCCCCATCGCCTTACTTTGGAAATTGAGAACCATTCCTGAATGTTTGCTGAGGATTATTGAGAATGTGCTCAGGGGGCTAGGAACACGTTAGAAAAGGAAACTCACTAATAAAAACTGGTTCTCTAGTTTTAATCACTGAATCAAGATTCAGATTCTTAGAAAGAAATCAACATTTAAGGACAAATACACAATACTCCGTGTTGGGCAAGTCATATGCTTTATCTCACCTAATCTCACAGCAATCTTGAAAGGCAGGTTTAACAGCTCCATTTCACACATGAGCAAAGTGAAGCTCAGAGAGGTTCAGTAACTTGACTCACATCACACAGCCAATACTAGCAGGATTCAAATCCAGATCTTTCAGGTCAACTCTGGCTGCACATTATGATCAACTGGGAGGTTTATATTTTAAAATTTTTTAATGTTTACTTTTGAGACAGACAGAGAGATAGAGACAGAGTATGAGTGGGGCAGAGACAGAGAGAGAGGGAGACAGAATCTGAAGCAGTCTCCAGGCTCTGAACTGTCAGAACAGAGCCCGACACGGGGCTTGAACTCACGAGGCATGACCTGAGCCAAAGTCAGACACTTAACTGACTGAACCACCCAGGCACCCCTCAACTGGGAGTTTTGATAATGATCAGTAGTGTCAGAGCTTCACTTAAATTGATTCTTATTAAATTAGTCTGACATAGATGTTTGTCACTGTATTTGTTTTTAAGCTTCCTAGGTAGCTCCAGTGTGCAGCTAGCGTTAAGAAATTCTTGCTTCACACCATAACCTTTGTTTGCTGTTATTCCCTCATCATTTTCTCAGTCATTTATAAAATGTCATTTCCCATATTTCCTGTATCATTTCCTAGTGACGTTTCAGCGAGCAGGAGAGACCGAATCTAAAAGAAACAGGTCACTGCCCACTGGCGAGGAAGCCCCAGGTTGAGAGTAGGCAGTCCTGGGTGCCAGCCTTTTCTGCTCTGATTTGGTGGGGACCTTGGGCAAAGGGCTCGACCTTGGTTTCCTCATCTGCAACATGTCGGGTTTAGACTTGGTGATTGTGAGCTCGCCTCCAACTCCAAACGTCCGTGATGGGGCTCCAAGTGCTCTGAGCCAGCTGCGGACCCTGTGGATTGCAGGTCCTCTGCGCCTTTCCAAGCCATCTTCTTCCCTCTGATCTGTTTCTGTTTAACGAGCTTTGGCTCGAGTGCACCCTGCCTGTCTCCCAGTCCTAGGCCTGTGCCTAGGTCCCTAAATTATATTTTACCCTGGGAACATTTACTTCATTACTAATTTGCTTCTACTTCTTTTACCCAACACCATTCTATCGCAGCCAATGGGGACTTTTTAAATATACCCAAGTGTCCTTGCATGAATCTTATTTGAGCACAGTCACTTTCTAAAATTCCTCCCCAAGTAGGGGCGGCGGCCCAGGAGGTAGCGGTGGGGAGAAATGAGCACAGGAAAGAGGTAAATCATTAAGTTTGTTTCAGGATAAATGCCATTATCAGATTCACCCCAAGATTAGCAAAGTTCAAATTCGAATGTGTGCATATGCATGCAAACACGCACACAGATACACGTGCATATGTCTCCAGATTTTAAAAGACTTTCAATATCTCATTCTGGATCCATTTTCTTCCATCAATTATTTAACGCAGAAGCACATTTTTCAGGATACGGCTCATTTCACTCCATGGAATTATTTTACCTATTTCTGTTTGTGCATTTGTTACTTTCTTAAACACACAGGACTCAGGATGCATCACCATGAAGCCATTTAGAGAAAGTCAGAACACAACTTAATACTTGCCCCCAAGCTATGTTGGACCTAAATCGAAGTGTGTGTAGAATACCCAGACTTCCCAAAGTCTGAGTCAATGCCAAGGGGGTGTGAGTCATGGGTCACGCCTACCGATGGGCTCTCATTGCCTGTGTACACCTTGTCTCGGCACAGACTACTTTCATCACCAGCCCCAAATTCCCCTTCATTGCAAAAGGCCTTGGAAAATTTGTAACATTAAATCTGAGGCTGATTAATCCACAATGACACTCAGGATTTTTCAGGGCCTGATAGGCTCTCTGATGCATTTGAACAGCTCCGTGTCCCAGGGGAAGAAAGAACATTTCCAGGCTGTAGCAGGACCGAGTACGGAGAGCATCCCGACAGTTCTTCTGAAGGAAACAATTCTGTTGATTGGAACAGTATTTTGCAAATGACTGTTTAGCTTTCATGGGTTGCAGCTTTTTAAAATCTCCTAACATCGGTTTTACATTTATCCTTGTTGTTGATGCTTTTTTTAAGTGGAACTAATAATCAAGGCTTTTAGGGCAAGTTTATTGTTTTGGATACAACTGTTCCACATCCAACTGCATACGACTACCTTCCCACTATTAGGTGGGAAGAAAAGTTCTCAGTTCCTTTCATTATTCCTCCTTTGTCATAAAACCATGGGTGTGTTTCTGATTTCCAGAGAGAAAGAAGAGTGTGTTTGTGAGTTTGCCTTTATTTTTAGACTGCGTTCTTTGATTCTTCTCTAACAGTGTATATTGTTACAGCAATCTCAAGTTCTAATTTATTTATTGTTAAAATGCTAATTATGCATTTGCCCCGTTTTTACTGAAACTAAACAAGTACAAAGTTAACTAGGAACATTTCCGAATATCCTATTGATGTAAATCAAGTTCAAATGTAAAATCAAGTCTTAACAGACAGTGGAGCAGAAGCTCGGCTGGGATTTCAAAACCAGGGCCTCAATATTGGATGAGGCCATCGGCCACTTAAGCGATGAGGCATCTGACTTATTCCAGGTGCTACTTTTCATTTAAATAAGCATATAGGCCAGGGGAGGGTGTGAGTGCCTCTATTATATTCCATCTGCATATGAACCATAGCCAACAGTGCCGTTAGAGAAGGCACGGGAAGTCCCCAGTCTTTTCAAGGAATGTGATGGGAGTAGTCCCTAAAGACCCTCTAGGATCCATGCCACCAACTGTCCACTACAGAAGGGTCACCATTACATCAAAATATTGGAACCAAATGGGACTTGGAGACCACAATCTCCACCTTACACCTGAGTTAACACCCTGCCAAGTTTATGACGGGCATTAGTCCACAAACCTGGCCTCTCGCCCCTCAGAACAGTGCTTTCCCCGGGGCGCCTGGGTGGCTCGGTCNAAAAAAAAAAAAAAAAAAAAAAAAAAAAAGAACAGTGCTTTCCCCAAAGTGAGTGCAAAGTGTCATGGGCATTAACACCAGAGCACCTTCCGTTCTGCCCCTATAGGCTCTGACATAGTATAGGGGACGTCTGCTTCTTAACCCTTTCATACCTGCAGACCTCTGTGTTAAGTGCTTTGCCCCTATCATCTCGTTCCATTCTCATAACAATACTGTGAGGTAGGGATTATTACTCATAATTCAACTACAAAGCAACAAGTTTAGTAACTTGCCCAAGGTCATACAGCTGGTAAGCACGGAACCCACAATTCAGTCTTGGGTACTCTGGGCCAGAGCTCAAGGCCCAATCCACTACTTAGTCTGCCTCTTATAACTGCTTCTCTCAAGTCTTCGGTGCCAAACACCATCACATCCCACAGTCTGCACACACTTCCCACGACCTTCTTCCCTTAAACAGAACCCAAGACTTAGCCCTTCAAGGTCGGTCTGAACCATATACACCAAATACGCTTCAGTCTACAGATCGTCCACAGGAAGATTTTTTTTTAAAGGAGACAATGCCTGAGAATCTCTACAGAGGGCCCTTTCTTGTAAAGTTTGCCCTGCAAATCTACAATTCTTTTCTTTCGACCTCCCTATTTGCATATTCTAGAATTGGTTTTAAATACACCATGGCAGGCACAAAGTAACATTTGCTGTTTGAGTCTCCTCTTTTGAAAATATAGTACCGTACTTCATCACATAGAAACCTTTTGTTCAATCAACAAACATTGATGTGTGCAGAGCATGGCATTGAGAATTTAGGGAACAGGATTCCCATCTGAAGAGGTTGGTCTGTGAGGTTTGTTCTTTTTCAGTGACAACACAAATAGAGGTGATCCCAGCATGAAGAAGTTACGGTATCCTCTTACCATAACTTGGGTATTATTCTTACCCAAGAATTCCATCCCCTGCCCTGGGAAAGGAAACCAGGGCAGCTGATGCTCCATTTTCCCCTGCCCTCCTCTCGGGAGAAGAATTGGTGTGAGCAAAGCATCGACCTCAAATACTAGGAGACAACAGCATCACGTTGCTTGAGCTCGTTACTCTTCCACCTGGACTTACACAGAAAATAAGAAAGGATAGGACCTCCGTCCCTGTGATCTGGACGTTCTGTAGAGAGCAGGAGAAAACTAGTAAGTAAATGACTTTGTTTTGTAAAACCCACTAAGAAACTCACTGAAAAAAACTGAACTTCTTGAGGGCACAAGATCTCTTTCTTCTTCATTTCTGCATTGCACTTTGCATCCTCGGCAGCTAGGATAGTACCCAGCACAAAGCAGGCACCCAAAATATGTATGTGTGAGAAGTAAATGAATAAAGAGAGTTTACTGTTATATTGGGGGTTTTGTTACCATTATTATTATACTCTTCATCATCATCACTATTATAAACAGGTAGATCTAACTTTGTGCCTTTCATTTGGGATACTGTAGATGAAGAAGCTTGGTCTCTAACAAAATACGGTATTCTGGTCCAATTTCCCAGGTCTGAGCCACAAAAGCATCACAAAATGTAGAGCTGTGTTTAAATGAAATCTTATTTTAAACTTGCATTTTAAAAACCCTGGAATGAAATCTAAGTTGGGATCTCAACCTTGTCACAGAGAGAATTATTAGGCCCCTCCTTTAATCTACTCCAAAATGAGGCCACCGGCTCGGGGACACACCGCAGTGCTGGGTCCTCTTAAAAGATCCCTGAGGAACGATCCCATAGACGAAAGCACCTGATTTTCTGATCAGGCATTGTATTTGTCAGAAGAGACGATTGGGGTAGCACTGACAGAAATTTTATCACATCTAACATTTGTTCATTTCACACTTCGGGCTCTCTCTCGATCACAGGACCCGTTCCATTGGCATTTGTCATATCTCGGCTATCTTGTTTCACCACTCTGTAGATGGTGGCTTTTTTAGGCGACTTTTTCTGAGCGGAGGATTTTTTTTCCTAGGATGCCAATCCAATCTGGTATTTCAAAATGCCAACACCATTGGCCCTGCTGGAAACCGATTAAACAATTTCTATGCCTAACAGCTCTTTTCAAGTTGCTGAGTTTTTGATTTTCATTTCTTAAGGCTAAATTTTCACACACACAAAAATTGCCCACTCTTTGCATGCAAATGAAGCAGTTTAGAAATGGAAATTCAAGCACAGTGAGCCCTGCATTAATTTACAAATCCATGGCATATTTAAAATATTTTTTCAAATTGCTTCACACGTTTTGGGTGTGTGACACATCGCCATTTAACTTAGTCAAAGTTATTTTGCTGATAAACTTTAGATAAACTCTAAAGAAGGCATCCTTGGGAGAACTTTATTATCTATTCTGTTATATTTTTTTCATTAAAATAAAGTGGGATCAGATTGGGTGAGCTAGAGCTCTCTGGAAAGGCAGGACATTCTTGCCCAGGTGGGCCTTTGTGACCTTGAGTGAATGGAAGGGAAGCGTGAAATGAATGTCCTTGTGCGTAGAAGTCCATGAAGGTACAAGTGTGTATGTCATCCACACTTTACGTTTCAACTGTTTGATTTCTGGATCCTGTAAGGAGAGAACCCAAATGTATCTTCACACCTCTGTAAAGATAAAAATAGGCACTATCACTAGTCTTCAGCAAAGTGTATCCTAGCTTTCTGTTGCGTCTTTGCAAACGAATGTACATTTGGCTCGAATAGAGCTATTGAAGGAAAAGACTTTTTTAATCTCTTTATTTTCTTATAATACTCAATGCCAGCATATTTTAGAGTCGACATTCCTGAGATTTTTGAATTTAAAGGAGGTCTTCTATTTATCTATCAGCGTAGACCAATTCATATTCCAGTCAGATTTGAAAACTATGGTCTGCCCTACCAGACAAGAATTATAAAGTCACAAGGAACAAAACAGTGGTATTGGGGCAGAAAAACGGTCCCCGGGCCTGAACAGAGAGACCTGAGAAGGTGCACATATACGGAAGAAGTGACATTACAAATAAGTAGAAAATGAGTAATTCTTAAATAACGATGCTGGGACAATCAGGTAGTAATTTAAAAAAATTTTTTTAACGATGAAGAAGAAGAGAGAAAACAGAGCTACTCCTCACACCATTCACTAAAATCAGTTCCAGTTAGATCACTGACATATGGAAGGAAAATTTTTATGACTTTTAGAAAGAAAAAGAAAAACATTTTTGTGATGTCAGGATAGGGAAAGATTATTAAAGAAGTCACAAAAGGAACAAACTATAAGGAAAAAACGATTGATCCGATTGTGTTAACTTCCATTCTCAGAAGATACCAAAAGATACAGTCTGGGAGAAGTTATCTGTAATACCTATAAGTAACAAAGCATTAATATGCAGAAAATAAAGAACTTCGATGTCAATAAGAAAAAAATATTAAAACTCAGGAAGGGACAAGCAATCCATGGGCATAAGAGATGATAAAGCATCTGAGACAAGATGAATGCCTGTTACATACAGGGAAATGTTCATTAATAATCAGGAAAATGTGCAATGAAACCACAATGAGATACCATTCACTCTTACCTGGTGGCTAAAATTTTAAAGTCTAACAGTATCAAGTATCAGTAAGATGCAGAATATATATATGGGAATATATGTGTATGGAGTAAGCTCCCACTTTGTTACTCCCACTTTGCAATACTGTTCAACAACTCACAGTAAAATTAAACATGTGTACAACCCGCAGCTCAGCAACTTCACAGGCAGAAGACACTAATGCACATGTTTACCAGGCTCGTATGAGAATATTCATAGTAGCATTGTTCTTCAAAACAAAACAACTCCAGGACACCTGGGTGGCTCAGGCGGTTGGGTGTCCAACTTCCACTTGAGTCACAATCTCACGGTTCACGAGTTCGAGCCTCACATCGGGCTCTGTGCTAATGGTTCAGAGCCTGGAGCCTGCTTCCCATTCTGTGTCTCCCTCTGTCTCTGCCCCTCCCCTGCTCGCGCTCCATGTCTTTCTCTCTCTCAAAAATAAATAAACATTTAAAAAAATCCACAAACAGGAAAATGTATGAATGAATTATGACATAGTCATACAGTGGAATGGAACATGGCTACACATGAACATGATCAAATCTAAAATGTATAACATGGAGGAATAATAAAGCAAGTTCAAAAAAAATACAGGCGGCATCATTTCACTTACCTAAATTTCCGACACAAGGAAAATGAAATGTTATGTTGTTTAGGAATATCTATACATAAAGAAAAGCAAGAAGGTATTTCATAGAACATTCAGGGTGGACAAAACCTCTGGAGAGAAGAAGGGTTCAACACCATTTGGAGAGAACACGCACAAGGCTTCAAAAGTATCAGTACTATTCTTCTTTTTCCTGGATTTATTCTGTCATTATTCTTGAAATGGTGCAATAGATGTTAAATACACTCTTGTACTTATTATATATCATATATGTAACCTTAAAAAGGTTTTTCAAAGAGCTTTGATCTGTGAGGGCCTGATCAAAGGTAGAAGCACAAAGTACCTCCCTTCCCGCCCCACCCCAGTTTGTCTTAAATAGTGAGTTGTTTCCAAAAGTTCTTCTTCCAACGTCATGTGGCTTCCTCCTCATAACATGACTGGGAGAACAGAGCTGTGGACAGCAGCGACCCCGAAGCAGGTGGATTCCCACGCACACACATGTTTCTCACGGTGGCTGACATGTTATTCTTCTTACTGCTGTGATCTAGTTTGCTGATCTTTCTGCCGTGTCATAGGCTGAAAAACACAGTAGCATTTGATGGTTTGTCCACCTGATTCACCAGCCCCATTTTGATACCTGCTGTGGTGGCTGACAGCTGAAAAAAGTCTTCACGAAGAGTCTTCAGAAGTCTCAATTGAGCACTTTGGGGAAACAGGTATTAAAGGAAGGTTTTGCGGAAGAAGGATCTTTACCTTGCGTGTATTTGTTTAGTCTATGCTTGTTAGACCCCAAATTTCCTTATGTTCCAAAAAAGTGATGAATATGTATTCCCTCGAATCATAAATGCACTTTTTGTTGCTATTTTAACATCTCTGAAATCAAGATGCATTTACAATCTAAGACATGACGTAGTTTGACAGCAGTTTTTTCTTTCCGAGAATGCAAAATAATGGGTTGTCATTGGGTTGGTGGTTTCTTAGATTCTCCGGCATATAACACCAAGTTTCAGTGGGATTCGCATCAATAGAAGAAGGAGAAGATCAGAGGGCTCAGAACAGAGATATCAAAAGCTGCCACACTCCTAGAGGCCAGAAGCGACTGAAAAACCCACCTGGGAACCATTCTCATTTTGCAACCCTTCACCGGCTCGCCCTACTCTGGGTTAACTTTTATTTCAGTAACTTGATCATTGATGTATAGTACTAGATTGAGGATTTAACAAATCAAGTGAAGATTTTTTTAAATCTTTTTAATGTTTATTTATTTTTGAGAAGTGGGGGCGGGAGAGAGAGAGAGAGGCAGAGAGAGGGAGACACACACATTATCTGAAGCAGGCTCCAGGCTCTGAGCTGTCAGCACAGAGCCCCCTGTGGGGCTCAAACTCATGAACTATGAGATCATGACCTGAGGATCATGATCATGAGCTTAAGTGGGACACTTAACCAACTGAGCCATCCAGGCGCCCCTGTGAAGATATTTTTTAATGTAAGGTTTCTAAAAGGAATTATTCATTTCTACAGATCCTTTAAGAATTATTCAATAAGTTACCATTTAGAAATTACATGGTGTGGGGGGGGTTGGGTACCAGTTTTCTTTGAGATATCAAGATAAGATGCTTTTCTGTGTTGAGCAGGAATTACTTAAACTGTGGGAGTCGCTTTGACAGCTTTCCATTTGCTTATTGAAAAGCCTCTTCTGACCAAAACTTACGAAGTGGGGCTATGCTTATTTTTGTTTGATGTGTTGTGAGTAGACCCAAGCGCCACGCCATCTACACATGGCACTTAATAAGTACAGACTGTTCCGAGTTTAAATGAATTTAATCTGGGGCAGACAGGAAGAGCAGACATCAATCAGCACATGTTGGCTTGTTTCGAGAAAACAACGTTTATCTGACCTAGTATGGTCCACATCAATGTGGTCCAACCTGCTCTCACTCATGGTCCAGGTAGCTGGTACCCCACGTCCCTCAGGGAACTCACGATAGAGATTGTACAGCTTCCCTTTGAGCAAAGGAAACTTAAACAGATGAAGAATTAATGCAGGTAAAACACCAGCCTGGCAGCGCGACTAGCTCCTTGCCACCTGGCCATTGTAACGTCTTCAGAGTCCCTGCCAATGTCATGCCTTTTTTCCACTCCACGGAATAGAGTGCTGGAAACAGATCCTAGGTAGTCGTTTGCCTCCAGTGCCCTGATATGTGACAGTTTCCTGCATGGGACTTTTATTCTTATTTGGCATTTGAACTTTTAAATGACTGCCTGATTAATGCTTCGATGCTGCACGTGATAATTGCCTTGGCAGACAAGGAAGTCTTTGTTCTTGCCCACTCACCTTTTGTGCGGAGTTTCCCACTCCTGTTCCCTTATTTATGACTTGTTGACGTTCCTCTATATTTAGCAAGTGTTTTGCTAATATCCAAGGAGTCATCAAAGGTGCAGCTGCTCCGGCTCTACAGGAAACCCCCGCTTTAAGGGGCTAGCTCTACTCTAGGAGGATCTGCTCCGGAACATTCCTCTGCATGAAGATGAGAAAGGCACTTCTTGATTTTTAAATTAGCTGGCTTATGCTTCTATCTTTCCCCCCATTTTGGAGCTCAGTGAACTCATATGTTATTCTTGGTTGGTTGTCAAACCAGCAAGGATGTTTTTCTGATCGTCTTTATGTGGAGTTCTATTTGGCTGTTTTTTCCTCTCTTTTCAGAGACTCCTTTCTTCACTGTGTGGCCACGTGACCTTGTTTTTGTGTTTTCAGTGTCCCAAGCTAGGAAACTTTGTGATAGTCCTTTCCTGTTCCTTCTTGAGTCATTGGTTTGTGTCACAACTGCTTGGCTCACTTCCTCCACGTCCTTAGGAAGGGGGTTCTCCAAAAACAACCCCCCACTGCTGTCTCTCTATCTTTGTGTGGCCGCCACAGCCCAAGCCATGACAAGGCCCGTTCTGTCCCAACGCCATTCCAATCGGGTTAATTAATGGTATACTCAGAATACGCTATTTTAAAGTGATCTTGCCACAAGGCAAAGCCCCTACAGTGTTCTCAACTCTGCACGGAGCTGCCTGTTTGCAGGGAACGAGACCACTCAGAGATGACTCTCCCTAAGGTCTCGTGGGTCTCTCCATCCACCCATTTCTCTTCATCCTTAGAGACAGAAAATATGTATTTCCCGTTGGCCCAGGCTTCCAAACATCAGGCTTCCAAACAAATCACCCTTTTCATATGTATCTGAAATAAAATAAGAGAATATCAGAATAGATTTCACAAGTGCTTTTGAAACTGTCAGGAATCCAGCAGAGGAGAAAAACGCAACGCAGGAACCTGGAGTGGATAGAGGAAGGGGGGCATTCGAGAACGTTCTGCTTTAACTGTTGCCCCGTCCATGCAGCAGCCATCTGCTCTTATGGCTGAATCCAGGGAGCGATGGGAACCAGCTGGGTGCTGCTTTAACACACATTTTAGGGGACAGTGTGATGCTAGGGTTGAGAGCACAGGCTCAGGAGCTGGGTTTGAATCCTGCCTTTACCACTTCTGTGCTATGAGCCCCTGAGCCAGTTATTTTAACCTCTCAGTGCCTCAGCTTCCTCACCTACAATGGGTAAAGAGGGGAGTCCTAATAGTACCTTCCCCATGGAGTTAGGAGTAAATAGGTTGATAGTAAACATTGCCTGGCATAGAATAACTACTATGTAAGCATTTGATAAGCCTAAAGTTAACTCAAGCAATATAAATGAAGCCCTTTGATCCTCACAGTCCTCTGAGCTAGATATTTGTAGCAAACACCATTGGTTACTGGCGAAGAGCCTCTCATCCTCTCCCTTCCTGTGGGCGGGGCTCTCCTCCACTTGATGGAGGCTGCCGATGCCATTTGCCAGCTTTCCCAGCATCCCTTGCGGCTGAGGCATGAACATGGCACCCAACCACGGCCAATGGAAACTGAGGGAATTTTTGCTGATGTCTGGAAAGATTCTCCTGCCTTACCAAAGAAGTGATTCAACAAGAAGCCCCGTCCCATGCTCCCTGTGTGCTGACATCCTCCACACCCCATCATCTTGTGACCACAAGGAAAAAGCCAAGAAAAGCCAATCTGGCTTCACCAAACCAATTCCAGAACCACCTAGGTGCAGGCTGCTTGTCAAACACAGTGTTGAGATAATACATGTTCTCATTCCATAAGTCATTTATTGTCAGTTATGTATAGCCAAATGCATCCCGAATAATACAAGGAGATTTTATATGCAGAAACCAAAGGTTAAGAAGGCTGACTAATTTTGCTACCCAGGCAGATGACAGAACTAGAATTCAAACCCCGTCTAACTCTGGAGCTTGAGCTCTTACTGCTGCACCAGAAAGCCACCCCAACTGACAGTGCTCAGCGACTGGACAAAGCTAAGTAGGACCCCGAGCAGCAAGGGACCACTGTGTGCAGGACTGACTCTGAGGCAGAGCAAAAAATAACAAATGCCTTACAATGTATTATTCCTTCTGTTGTCTGCAAAACACTCTCCTTTCTAGAAATGTAGAACTGGAAGGGAGCTCATAGACCATCTAGCTCAGATGACAAAATTGAGATGACCAAAGTCCCACACCTGGTTAATGACAGAGTCAGACAAGAACTGAGATCATGACCTCATTTTACAGGCGGAGAAACCAAGGCACAGAATGGGTTATGTATCTTGTCCAAGGTCACAGACTAGTAAAGCTGGGATATAAATTAGGCCGTCTGGCCCCCAAGTCCTCGATTGCTACAATGTATGCCCTGTAGTGCCCAGCTTCTGTATCTTGGGCCTCGCTTGTAGAGAGGTGCTCTCATAATTTGAGGGAGGAGTGTAATAATACTGCAATCAACATTACAGATGCCAAAAAGGTCAGCACCGAAACTGTCAGCTCCCCAGCCTGGCTGGCTGAGAGAACAGCCAGCCCATCACGGCTCACATGCAGACCTGGATTGCCCAGGTCTATTGCTGTCAGCATAGAGTCCACTTCGGATCCTCTGCCTCCTCTCTGCCCTCCCCAGTTCATGCTTGCTTTCTCTCTCTCTCTCTCTCTCTCTCAAAAATAAACAGTTTTAGAAAACTCTGAAAAGATGCACTTTTAATTTTAGCATGTAGGTAAGCTTTGTGCTTTATAGCTGTGACCCCCAAATACCATGGAGCTGAGAAGAGCCTTCCCCAAATGTCTGATTCACATAGTCCATGAGCATCAGTTTCGGGGTGGTTAAGAACACTATCAGGTCACAGAAATCAGTAGTTTTTCAGATTCCATCCCCAGCCTCTCCTTCTGCAATACCACAATACAATTCAACGCTGACAATAACCACTCCAAGTTAGAGGCAGACTCCACAAGTTCAAGGGCATAGTCCCTGGCAAGACTGCCCTCACTTCAAATGTCAGTCACAACTTTGGGTATTCCCGGCCACCTGCATTTCTGACCAATTAGCTACAAATCCAAAGGGTCTCACAACCCCCTTTAGGTTCAACAATTGGCTAGAATGACTAACAGAACTCTGGAAAACGCCATACTTATTATTACAGTTTTATTATAAAGGATACAAATTAGAGCTGGCCAAATGAAGAGACACATAGGGCAAGGCCTGAGTAGGTCCCAGACACACAGCTTTTATGCCTTTTCTCCATGGAATCAGGACATATCACCTTCCCAGCACACTGATGTGTTCACCAACTGGAAAACTCCCTGGAGCTTTGGTATCCAGTTTTTCCTGGGGTTTTGTTATATAGACTTGATTGATTAAATCATTGGCCACATGATTGAACTCAGTCTTCAGCCCCTCTCCCTTCTCTGGAGGTCAAATTCACTTAAAGTCCCAACTCTCTCATCACATGGTTGGTCTTTCTGGTGACGAGTCTCCATCCAAGTCATCTTGATATCACAAATTCAAGTGTGATCCAAGGGGCTCTTAAATAACAAAGATACTCCTATCACTTGGGAATTTCCAAGGATTTAGAATCTTCCTCCCAGAAGCCAGAGACAAAGGCAGTCATATTCTTTATTATACAACACCCCACCCCTCACTTCCCCACATTCTGCTTTGTGATGTTTGGGCTGGGACTCTGCAAACCACATTTCTCCTTTGCCAGCCAGCTCCCTGTTAGACTTTGCCAAAGGTTTGCTAAAAGAAGACTGGAAGGCAAAAGGAGGGAAGAGGGTTTTAGTCCTTTGTGTTTGCATCCTGTTTTTCTTCCCGTTTCTCTGAGCATGACCCCAGGCACACTTTCCACCACTACAGTAGCAGTTAATTCCAGTACCTGTAGTTGATTCCAGTTTTCAGTTTCTTAGCACTCCCAGAACCAGCCTTACCATGCCTTCCCAGAGACCACAGAACAAGCCAGACATCAGGGGTCCCCTCCCTTATTTCAAGGTCTGGGTCCAGGCCCCAGGGAGCCCTTCCTCCCGGGTCAGAGACACCAGTACCAGCTAAACTGCATCTCTTCCTCAGAGATCTGTGTTCTAGCTCCACAAGACTTCCCTTCCAAGTTCAAAGACACTAGAACCAACCAGCTGGTGTCCTCCAAAGCTTTAATGAAGGAAGGAAGGAAAGAAGGAAGGAAGGAAGGAAGGAAGGAAGGAAAGAAGGGAAGAAGGGAGGGAGGGAGGAAGGGAGGGAGGGAGGAAGGGAGGAAGGAAAGAAGAAAGAAAGAAAGAAAGAAAGAAAGAAAGAAAGAAAGAAAGAAAGAAAGAAAGAAAGAAAGAAAGAAAGAAAGAAAAATTCGTAATTTTAGCTCCACATAGCCCATCTCCAAGTTTCTACAATTTAATAATTCTGACCATTGCACTTTGTCTCCCACACCCTGGGAATGATACTTTAGTTCCCTTTTGCCTTTTTATTTCTCCAATATCCAGTTAAGAGTTCTTTATACTTAAGTTCTTCTGTTAAAAATACCTAATGTGATTTTTATCTACTGACTGGTATACAGATTGTCAAAGATGATTCCTCTCCAGAAACAGGTATTGTCTGTCATCTCAGAAGCTCACCTTGGCCCCCTTGGATTTACCGTATCGTCATAACATAGCTTTAAACCTGCACTGTCCAATAGAACCTTCTGGAACAATTGAAATGCTGCATATCAGCATGGTCCATTGTGGTAGCCAACAGCCACATGTGGCTTTAAGAGACTGCATGCGACTAGTCCAACTAAACCACTGAGTTTCTAGCTTTTATTTCATTTTAATAAAGTTGACTTTACATTGCCACATTTGGCTAGTGGTTACTGTATCACACCACAGCTATATAACCTTGTTTCTATCTCTATTTCCTCCTACGGGAACTTATCGTTCTGTTTTTCTATAGTACTTCATCCTATGAAATATTTTTCATAGTGTATTCTATTTTTGTGGTATTCTCTTTTAGCAACTGTAAATTCCTGGAGGGGCCATCCAATGGTCTTGATGCCTGGATACATGGCAGAAGAAGGTGCTCAAAATGATTCATAAATTGAGCATAGTGTCCAACCACAGCACAGCAGGGCACAGCCTAAGGCCCCGTGTCAGGGAGGAAAGAGATGGCCCTGGATTGTAGAATGAAACTGCTAAGACAGAGAATTTACCTCTTTGTGTTTCACTTTCCTCATCTGTAAAGTAATTTCTCTAGGATAAGTTGAGTTTATTGACTTACAAAGCTGGCCTGGAAGCTAAAGATTTTTCTTGTCATTAACCTCAACATTCTATCTCTCAAAACTGGATTTAATACCTTATTCTCTCAAGAATGCTCTTTAGGTCTTTAGGTTAAGAAGAAGAAAGAACCTGTGTCTGGAGCAGAAAACACATAGAGAAAGTGTAGAAAACTCATCTCTGCCCTTCGGCATGAAGGGAAGAATGAAGGACCTCATTCCCTTCTGTCATTATTATCCAATTGGTTATCCAACAAATCATTATTGGACAAAAGCCTCTATAATCCCAAACTACTTTGAGACTATGGGAATCAATCAAATCTCTCTGCTAATCTCTCTCATGGCAGTTCTCTTTGTAGCATGTACTATAATTAAGTGTTCTAGAAGTAATATATTTGTTGTATGCTCACCTAACCAGCAGGCGGGAAGTTACCTGAGGGCAGAAGCCATACCTGTCTTTTCACACCTTCATTCTCAACAGAAAAGCAGCAATACAGATAGCTTCAGTGTAGTATGTAATTACTCAATTATTTTTTAATAAACAAACAGAAAATAATTTGATGTATATTTTGAAAAGTAGCCACCGATGCCTTAACCTGACAGGAACTGATGATTCCATTTGACAAGTCTTCTTAAGAAAATTGTTGACCGAGAATTAGAAATTCTGAAGCCCCAAAATGAACGTGGCAGGATGAAACATGGTAATGCCTGATACCTGGGTTTCATTTTTCCCATAGCTCTTTCGTTGCCCCACAGCCCTCCACTCATTGAATCAGCAAAAACAAGGAAGTCAGTAGGGGATATAAACAGGTGCTTTAAATTTTAAAAAGGAGACAAGAGTCTTGAAAACGGAGTCTTTTCATTGCAAGCACGAGGCTTTCTGAAAAAGAAAAAGAGCTTTGATCTTCCAAAAGCTAATAGTCTGAGGATCCCAGGGCATGCGATTACCCCTAAGCTAGAAAGGAGAAGAGAATGCCTGATGAGGTGACAATAGTTTTCTGACTCAAAAACAGATTGGTGTTGAACAGCAAGGAGATGGAAGAAGGCTCAAGAAGAGTTTAGATGTTGGGGGATTTCTATCGCATGCCTCTCCCCTCCGGGCCAAGCCCAGAGGCTTAGGGAGAGGCACTCCACGCAGAGGCTTAGGTAATCAGCAGTCTCATGGAGAAGACCCTCGTTCCCCATAGCTTCGCAACAACAGCCAGGTAGAAATGGTAATGGTACATGTCTGCAGAGAGGATCTACCCTGCATCTTCCACAGCACCGGCGAGGCAGAAAGGGCACCTGAAGGTTGTGTGCATACAGAAGAAAATTTATCATGAAGCTAAAGAAATTGAAGCTTCAGTGCCCTCATTTGCATGCCCCCTTACAAAGGCCTAGAAAGGATCTTAGCAGTGTGTTCGCATAGCCCCATATTTTTAAAAAATTCGCAACAGTAAGAGAAACTTTACCAGCAATTGGTTAAGACCACCGTCTTCTTCCTTTCCAACTTCTCTGACACACTTCCCCCCATCAGATGACGTTGGAGTAGCTGTTGGCATATTTGGGATGCAGCTAAGAGGAAGTTGAGTTGAGAATACACTTATATTTGAGTTTAGTCAGATATATTTATATGGTTCCCAGTCATTTCTGTGTCTAATTGTTTTTGCTAGCCATCCAAGTATACAAATGGGTGCCAAAAATTCTCCTAGCATCCACTGTGCCAATACCCGGAGTCATGGCACAAAGTTGCAGAGCCAGAAGTTACAATATGATATGAACATATCCTACAGCAACAAGAACCGGAGCGACATGGGTAGTGGAGGAAAAGGGTTTTAAATGTGTGGAGACAGATGCTAGCCCATGGAAACTTCTTCTAGTCATGAGAAGTGTGAAATTATAAGTGAAGCATTTAGCTTCCATTGATGCCGAGTCAAAATGGGAGTTCTTCTCAGCCAGGAAATATACTCAGCAGTATAGTCAACCCAATAAAATCATAAGTTTATGTTCTATTTCTTAAAGGTAGCTCCTCGGATTAAATTAGGTCTCTACAAAACCTGGATTCTCCCCTGCTACATGGGGGAAGAGGAGCCAGGAAGTGCTGAGAGATGTTAGTGGGCCTGTGGAAACGCAGAGTAAACCACACTGAGAAACATACAGGCAAACAAGAACAGAGAGGGTCATGCATGACTGGAAATAATGTGCCCTGACGACCCTTCAGCAATAAATAGAGAAAGGAGGGACCAAATGCCTACCCCTGATGCCAGAATAATAACTAACCCCCTGGTACTCTTATCAATACCGAAGAAGACCAGAAGACCTAGTTCTGAATGGAAAGAGTTTAAATACTCGGGTGTCCAATATCCTAAATTGATTAAGTTGACATGTAAGTAATTGATATTCAGGACCCCAACATCAATGGGAAGCAGAACATCATATTTTAGTTCAATTTAGTTACAGAAGAAGCTTAATCTTTACACATGTGAGTTTTGTCACTGTAAAATGAAGACCCTGTAAATAAATCTAAGAGAAATTCTGCCAAAGTGGCTGAGTCAACCTAACCTACCATGGTGCTGATGGCAATGGTAAACTTTCCTGAGTTCTGGGCTTCCAGAAAATAGCAGCGATTGAGAACTTCCCCTACCCTTTTGGATTTTGGGGGAAAAAAATCTGATCACAGCATAACTCCTTTTTCCTCCATATTCAAGATTAGACATATCTCTGTCATTCCTCATGATTCCCGTAAGACTCATGGATGACTTCCTTGTTTATTTGTCTCCACAAAGTCCCCTGCCCCCTGCCTTTTCTTTCCCTGAGACATTCCTCATTAATGAAATACTCTTGCTTGCAACAGCCTGAACAAAACCATCTCCTTCACTGCCCTGCACATCAGGTCTTTGACGCTGGCATATTCTCACCAAATGGTAACTCCGAAGCTGGTTGGGTTTGGAGTCACAAACCCAAAATTTTCAAGCATAGAGAAGTGGGGTCTATGAAGGATGAGAGCATCCCTTCACTGGAGAAGACTCTTCGGAAGTTAAAAAATAAAATTAAATTTCAGACTTCCAAATGATACTAGTTGTGTAATTTTAGTACCCAGAGATTGAGAAAATAATGACCAATTACCATGAAATTAGAAACGCTTTACAATACACTTTATTTTATTAATTCCTAGGGGGACAGACATACATTTGATAAATTCAAACATATATCCAGGTCAAAATCATTTTTTTCTGTTCAAGATCCATGCCTTCACACATTTTTTAAGTCTCTCTGTGGTCCTCAGAGATGTGTAGACCACAAGCTGGGAACTGACTCAGATAGTTTCAGGTGAAAATGCGAACATGAAGACAGAGGGGTTGATGTGGCTGGGGTAGGCAGAATGTCAGAGGACCTGCCACTATCTCTTTGGAAACCTGTTGGTCAGGCAACCTCATGAAACACAGATAGTGATCCCCCTTTCCTAGTCGACCCCCAACCCTGGAGCTGGGAAGAAGCAAAAATAATCACATCTTCCAGGCTCTCATCTGGACCCACATGGAGGCATTGCCCTCAACCCCACTCATGCCTTCTCTCTGGTCCTCTCGCCAACACGCATGCATGCACACACTTGAGCGTGCGGGCGCGCGTGCGCACACACACACACACACACACCCTCACCTCTGACCCGACACTCAGGACCCTGCTCCCTGATAATCTTAATCCTTTTAGAGGAAGGTAAAGAAAACTCTCTCTTTGGACAAGATCAGAGATCTCTCTCTTGGATACCCACATGAGGCAGAGAAAGAAAGAGGAGAGGAAAGCCAGGGGCACATCAGGGCTGCCCTCTGCTTCCTTGGCTTCATTCCTTCCTTTCCAAGCTGGAGTCCAGCCCAAGCTTTGAGAATGCCAACGGAATAGGAATATCTGAATTTTCGAGGACACAGACAACATATTTGTGGATATTTCCAAACTGATTTTAAGTCATGCCTGGCGAGCCCCTGTACAAATGTTATGAGGGGAATTGTATATTGGTCATATTTGTATAAAATAGCAAATGTCCTTTGACAAACCACACTGACAAACCCACACACATTTTACAGTCTCCTATAGAAATGTGATGAATATTAAATTTCATATCCCATCAAAATATTATAAACTAGCTTCTATGCTGTTTGAAATACATGATCAAGCCACGTGCAATGCTGGCAGCCCACAACATTCCAAAGTGGATTTGTTCATTATCTTTTTTGTACAACACCATCCCATGCCCATCCAGGATTTATTTATTCTAGATCCAAGGTTGCAAAAGGGAGTTAAGACGTTGTCTAATTTCCAAAAACTCTGCAAACATACATTATTCTTTTTGTTATGTTTAATGTTTATTTATTTGAGAGAGAGAGAGAGAGAGAGAGAGAGAAACAGAGCGTGAGTGGGCGATGGGCAAAGAGAGAGGGAGACACAGAATTGGAAGCAGACCTGAGTCTCAGAGCCTGAAGCCAGGCGCAAACCCACTAATTGTGAGATCATGACCTGAGCCAAGTCTGACCTTAAAGGTATGAGCCACCCAAGCGCCCCCAAACATACGTTATTCTTACCTCTCAAAATGCACTTCTCATAGGGGAGGTGAGATTTTTAGAGTTTGGATTTTGAAGCAACTCTGACAATTTTATATCGTGATGTCTGAGTTTAATTTCCTTCCCCAAGATCAAAGTGTACATTATTGTGATCAGTGTGGCAAGAACTGAATGCAGTGAGATAAAAACATCCTATGTGTGTATTGGTGATTTATGTTCGATACAGAAATGAATTGTGATTTTATGGATGGGAATTATTTTCCCTTCTGTTTAATATGTAGGCCATGTCTCCTCTGGCTTCATAGCCGGTTATCTTTCTCCTCCTACTTCACACTTTCCAGAAGCCTTCTGGTTTCACAGCGGACACATTGTAAATCTTCCCCTTCTAAGTGTCCCACATATGTTTCATTAAAAGTGTTTGTTTCTTTGATCAGCTTGACGTTTCTAATGTGAAAAAAATAATAACTGTCGCCTGGTGCTTGGAAATGTATAGGCCGGAAGTGAGGAGTGGCTGAGCCGAAAGTCAGCATCAGGGGTCTCCGTGCCCACCCCTCAGGTTCTGCCAGGGTTTGGGCTGGAAGGGAGAGATAGGAAACAAGACATTTCGGTTGGCTAAGGCTGCCATAACAAAGCACTATAGACTGAGAGGCTCAAAACAACCCAGAAATTTTTTGTCTCACTATTATGGAGACTAGAAGTCTGAAATGCAGGTTGGTTTCTTCTGGGGCCTCTTTTTCCTTGGCTGGGAGATGAGCATCATCTCTCCCTGTGCACTCACGTGGTCTCCCCTCTGGACAGGTGCGTGTCTGTATCCCAATTTCCCTTTCTTATAAGGACACCATTCCTATTGGATTAGGACCCAGTCTTATGACCTCATTTTAACATAATCACCTGCTTGAAGGCCCCATCTCCAAAAATCAGTCACATGCTGATGGCCTCAGGATTAGGGCTTCAACATATAAATTGGGAGGGACACCACTCAGCTCAGAACACCTGATATTTGTTATACTTTGGAAAAGTACATGAGGAAGAGGGAGGGAAAAGGAGATCCAACCAGAGGCAGCCCCCATGGATTCCCTATCAAAGTCGAGTGGGCTTTTTTTTTAAAGACTATTTTTTAAAGCAGTTTTAGGTTAACAGCAAACTTGAGAGAAAGGCAAACCAATTTCTCATATATGCTTTACCCCCACACATGGATATCCTGCTCCACGGTGACATCTCCCCGCCAGAGTGGTACGTTTGTTACAGGGGATGAATCTACACGGACACGAAATAATCACCCCAAGTCTAATACTCACTTAGGGTTCATCTTTGGTGGTGTTCAGTCTGTGGGTTTAAACAAATGTATAATAAGATGTATATTTACATGGCATCATATAGAGTATCTTCACAGCCCTAACAGAGTGGACTTCCCAGGGACTTCAGAGGGTGGGTGCCAAGACTTCAGCAAGCAAATTAAGCCATCAGAGCAAAGGGAAGGCAAGCTCTGAATCATGGATGAAGGTCTATTTGGATCTCCTTGCCCTCCGAGGCAGCCCACTTCCCAGCAGGGGGGAATGGCACAGTGCATGATAGGCCTGATCGTTCCCCGCCCCCCCCCTCCTCTTCCACCTCCTCCATGTCATCACTGTCAGTAGTGATCTCAGAATAATCTCACAGGAGCCAACATGTACTTGTAGGTCGTGTCCCCAGGGGTCCAAATGACTAAACTTCCATTATAGCTCCAGAAGCATACATAATCTTTCCTCCACAAAAGGGCAAGCCACCAAAGTCCTCTGCCCCTAGGCAATTGATCAGTGTTCCACCCATCCCACCTCCGATGTGACTTTCTTCAGAAGGTCATGAGAACGCGCCCACATCAGGACTCCTGAGCTCCAGTCTGAGTCCTGTAATAATCTCACCAATAGCATATGGAGTTCTCCCTCTTGGTTATGATTTTGAAATTACTTGCTAGACTCCTACAGCCACACAAAAACTGGCTTAGTTCTGGAGACTGCTTCACATGTGGAGTTGGCTTTTATTTGTTTGGATTAAACCATTAGATTTTTCAAGTCTATGTAGAGTACTGTTTCTGAATTTGATTCTTCTTTCTTCTTCTGCCTCTAAAGTATATTCTCAGGGCACCAGGGTGACTCAGTTGGCTAAGAATCCAGCTTTTGATTTCACCTCAGGTTATGACCTCCCAGTTCTTGAGACTGAGCCCCACATCAGGCTCTGCATTGACAGTATGGAGCCTGCTTGGGACTTTTCATCTCTCTCTCTCTCTGCCCCTTCCCTACTTGTTCTCTCTCTCTCTCTCAAGATAAATAAATAAACATTTAAAAAAATAACCTACATTCTCTCTTTACTTTGTAGCTTGAAAGTATACTCAAGGACTTAGGAAAACAAATGGCATAAACATTACCACTACCCACAGAAAACGCAGGTTCTCACCTAAGTAGGGGAAGGAAGAACATTAAAGAAGAAATGGCATTTTTATTAGAACATTACAGCTCTCAGTCACAACCTTATCATGTTATATTCCATAGTATATATGCTGTTGCCCCCACCTTTTCTGACATTAGTGGAAACCACTTAGGGGGTGGGAAACGGCAGATAAAGAGTTAGCTACCCTTCTTGGTATTTTATAGTTCCACAGCTCTAGCCATACAACACTGTCCAATAAAAACACCCTTCAAACACAATTATCATAACTGATAATATTACTAATCCAATCCTTTCCTTGCTAACTTAAATCATTGCAAACAAAGAGACATTTTTTTCTTTATTATAAGATACCTTATAGGTGCACCCAGATGGGCAGCTCCTGTGACTCATAGTCTAGCCAGAACTACATAAAATAGAAAAGGGACAATTTCCCAAAGGGCAGGATGCTGTGCAGACAAAAGCTCCATCCGCCCAGCATGGGGGTGGTGGGGTAGATGATGTGGAAGGAAGTATAAAGGCAAATAGTATGTGATTGATTTTTACAAAAGTTCTATAAATAGGAAAGAAAACTTGATTTATGGAGCAGTGAGTTCTAATCCAGACGCTACTACTAATTGGTTATAAAATCTTAACAATCCTCTTCTTCTCTAAGCTAGTTTCTTTATCTGGAACAGGAGGACATTAAACGATATCATTTCCAGGCAACTTACAGGTCTCAGATGAACTCTTTACATTACTCAAAGGTAGGATATTTAACTCTAATATCAACTAGCTGTGTGAATAGGAGAAAATCAATTAGCCTCTCTAAACCATGTAAATCAGGAATGATAATGTCTTTAGTCACAAATTGAAATTGCTGGGGCATCTGGGTGGCTCAGCCAGTTGAGCATCCAACTTTTGATTTCCACTCAGGTCATGATCTCATGGTTGTGAGATCGAGCCCCACATGAGGCTCTACACTGACAGTGCAGAGCCTGCTTGGGATTCTCTCTCTCCCTCTCTCTGCTCCTCTGACACTCTCTCTCTGCCCCAACCCTGCTTGTGTTCACTCACTCTTTCTCTCTCAAAATAAATAAATAAACCTTTAAAAACAAACAAAATAAAATCGCATGTGCAAAATCACATGAAAAATAGAGAATTATCAATAGCTATTATTTTTGAGCACCGACTGTTATTAAGTATTGTACTACATATTTTCCAGTGGCTGTATCACATTTCTCTACTGTTTATCCAATATTATCTAATGAAGACCCATGCTTTACTTCTTTCTTCTTTGACTCAAGTTACTCTGCAGTTTATTTTCATGTCTAAATAGATCAAGATAATGGGATGTTTACACATGAGTAATCAGAAAAACTTAATGGATTTCACCCTCAAGAAAATACTAAAAGATGCGGCAGTGAAATAGGAACCAAAAAATCATTAAAAATTTTAAAAAAAGAGACGACAAGAAATTAAAATGAACACAGGTGAGGCAAGGATGATTATTTAAAAAATGCAAAAGCAAGATTAAAATATGCCCTGCAGCCAATACAGAGAAGGTTTGAAAATTCAGAAAATCAGGTAAATAATGTAGAAGTCATACCTGATACACTCGCCCAGATTTAGAGAAAAATTACATAAACATGAGAATTAGGAGGAAAATAATAGGTTTGACCTTTGTTCTCAGTCTTTTAGAGCTAAAGATCTTAGCAAAAAAAAGTATATAACTATTGAATCTGAAGACAGGGTTATAGAATGTTTTGAACCCAAGAAAAGACAATTAAAAGGAGTCACTATGTTACATGCAAAATCATTAATAGACAACCATATTTAGACTGATAGTCACACTTTTTTAATTACAAGGATTTTTAAAAGCATTCTATCAAAATCTAGGTCCAAAAAAATTAACTAGAAAAAACACCAAAAATCAGAGTGGGCTTGTTAATTTGTTTGTAACGCTAAATGCAAGAAGACGATGGAGCAACATCTAGAGAGTTTTGAGGTTGAAAGTTGCTGAACATGACTTTTTATACCCAGCCAAGTTATTGATTTCATATAATAGGAGCATAAAGACAGTATCAGATACGTCCAAGGTCAGGAAAATGTAACCTCTACCTTCCTCTGAGGAAAGACACCCTACAACTGACCAACTGAACAAGTTTCAAAAACTGAAAACTAATGATATAAAAGAACTGGCTTTTTGCTTTTAACCACCACAGACTGCTACTCATAACCCAGATGAAGCCATATGGTAGAGCGTAGCATTGTCGACTGGCCCTTTGAATTCTGGGGCCCAAGAAGTGATTGATAGGTACGAAGAAGATGAGTGAAGCCTGTACTAAAGAATTCTGGGTCATTTTCAACCACAGTGGGTCCATATTCATCTCATTTTTACATTATGGTTCTGCAAAATTTGGTTGAAAAAAAAGCTTTAGTTGTTTTGTTTTGTTAAAAAATAAATAAATAAATAAATAATAAATAAAGTTCATCTGAATAGTAGAAAGACCAGACATAGGAAAATCTGGGTTTGAACCCCAGCTCCATCACCTACTACCTATAGGATTTTGGGCAAACCATTAACCTCTTTGACCTTCAGGCTCTTCAGTTATAAATTCATACCACCTACCTCTTTTTTTTTTTTTAACGTTTATTGATTTTGAGAGATGGAGGGAGGCAGAAAAAGAGGGAGAGACAGAATCCCGAGCAGGGTGCTGCTGTCAATGCAGAGCCCAATGCAGGGCTCAGTCCCACAAATCATGAGAGGATGATCTGAGCCAAAATCAAGAGTGGAGCACTTAACTGACCGAGCCACCCAGGCACCTTGATACCATCTACCTTATAGGTTCTTGTCAGGACAAACCTGAGATGAGATGAGAAAGAAATTCTTCATGTGCCATTATTAATCAATTGCAGATTTGCAAATTTCCAGCCAAAACTACATCATAGCTTGCATTCTTTGTTTAGCGTATGGGTTCGCTGAATGTCGTGTGTTCAAGCTCATGCCCCAAGCGAGGATTCAGTAGGTGACAGCTTGTCACATGAGCTGGGCTTCCAGACCACTTTCACCTTGACACACATTGTGACTGTTGTTTGGCAAAAACAAAGGAAACTACTTGTGGCCCAGGGGCTCCAGACCCTCAAGCTTCACCCAGATAGATACCCAGAAGGATGAAAACATAAATATCTCTGCCCACTTGTAACCCACTCATGACTCGTCAGGAGGAAAGTTCTGAGGTAAAGATTCTCATTTCTATCTCTTAATGTAACATCTTTAGTTACACTACAGGCATCTCTTAGGAAGCTACAACTCTTTTGAATTGCTTGTAAATTCTTCCAGAATCTAGACTTTCCAAAATTAATTCCTGCTCACCAACCTAAACTTTTCAAGCACCTTATCTTTCTGGACCTTCACCCAAATCTACATGTTCCCCATGTAGGTTATGCTGTGTTTCACAGGTCAGCTCCAATCTATCCCCTAGATCTGTGGGTATCCCCAGCTCATCTCCAATATCTCTGAGGAAAATGATATTTTTCAAGAATTTATATTTACATGGAAAATACTAGTGTTAAAAATCTGGGGGAAGGTTGCGATGATAGTGGGAACCCTCCTTCAGATTCTCTGTCTCCCTCCCTCTCTCTGCCCCACCCCTGCTCATATGCATTCATATTCTTTCTTTCTCTCTCTCTCTCAAAAATGAACATTTAAAAATGTGGGGGAATGTGTATAAACTGGATATGAATTATAATCTCAATTTGTAAAGAATATACATTGAAAAATACTGAAATACTCCACCAAGTTAACTATGATTTTCTGAGTAATAAATTATTTTTCTCTTTCTACCTTTCTACATTTCCGAACTTTGAAAATATTTTATAAGGAGAGGTATTGCTTATTTTTAAATGAGCTATAACTTACATAATGTACACAAATCTTAAGCACACAATTAGACTGTTATTTATGTGTGTACACACACAGGTGGCCACCATCTGAATCACAGCTATTTTCATCTTCCATCCTCCCTTCATGCCTCCTTCCAGTTACTGATGCCCCATAAAAGTAATCATTATCCTGACCTCAATTATTATGCGGTACTCTTCAAGGGAAGAAACAATAAACTTCATTTTTTAAATTATAAAAAATGTAAAAGATTGAAACAACAGAGTGTGAATATCTTATATTAACACAGATACATGCTCTTCCTTACAGTACTGACTGATACTCATGATTTTTCTGTGCCTGCAACATAGATCTTCTAGAAGATGGCCACTGTGAGAGAGAAATAATCTATGTGAGTGGAAGGTGAACCTTGAGGGCTCTGTGGGTTTGGTTCAGAACAGCAAGTTCTATCCTAATTGACACACACAAAAAGTTAATATCCATATGAACCTGCAGAGTTTTCCAGAGAGACCCTGCATGAACAGACTCCCCTTTGAGATTTCTGATAATCGTCAATTCTCAGTGAGTGGAATTCTCTTGCTTTAAGTACCTCCTTTCTAAATATAGTTGCAAAGGTTTTTCACCTTCCCAACCAGGCCAAAATCTGAAAAAGTAGAATTTTTTAAATTTCTATAGGATCTGAGAGGACTGACTACATCTCCCGTTTGAATAGTTGATATAACAATGTTCTCCACAGAATGAGCTTCTGAAGCTTTCTTTCAGATCTAAACACTGTCGTTAAGAGAGGTCTTCTTTTGTGGGATCAAGTTCAACGTAACATGGAGTCTGGCCTTTCCTCTCTGATGTCTCCTTAACAGACAGAGCTAGTACTGTCAATGTGGAGTATTTCATAAACCTTGATAGAGCTGAAAAGAGTTGTCAAAGCTCCTCTCTGATGTGTCTCATTAAGTTTAAACAATCTATTCTTCTAACTTTTCCATATGGAAGTGATTTTGTATAACTTCAAACATTTCAG
This sequence comes from Crocuta crocuta, assembly GCF_008692635.1. Taxonomy (NCBI): domain Eukaryota; kingdom Metazoa; phylum Chordata; class Mammalia; order Carnivora; family Hyaenidae; genus Crocuta; species Crocuta crocuta. The sequence goes on along the minus strand of NW_027532203.1, from coordinate 9,768,128 downwards.
GCTCTCTCTACCTCTCTAGACGCTCCATATGTAGGGAGGTGTAGACAAGAGTTTCAGGGTGGATCTGAGCTTTACTCAGCTCGAAAAGAAGATGGTTCCTATTTGTAGTGTGTGTCTCCATCATCCTATGAGTCTGAGCCTTCTTTCAGCTGTGTGGTTTTGCTCACTGACCTCTACTCCACACCAGACCTCTTTTCCTCTGCACTAAACAACATTTGCTTTTCTTGATAGCATGATTTCTGGAGTTTCGACATCCTTCCTCCACCCCTGGCAGGTCCCCTGAGGGGCTTCTCTTCCCTTTCCCTTTCCTCATAGTACCTTCCTTTTCCTAAACATGTTTTGGCCAACATTTTTGTTCTGTTTTTCAAATCTAGCTCCCTGACCCTGTTGGATGCATCAACCACATCCACCTCTGATTGCTGATAGATCTACCAAGCTGTGTCCCTACCACACCGGACATAGCTCTCTCTCTCTTTTTTTTTTAATGTTTTATTTTTGAGACAGAGCATGAATGGGGGAGGGACAGAGAGAGAGAGGGAGACACAGTATCTGAAGCAGACTTCAGGCTCTGAGCTGTCAGCACAGAGCCTGACACGGTGCTCGAACCAACGGACTGTGAGATCATGACCTGAGCTAAAGTCAGACGCTTAACTGACTGAGCCCCCAGGCGCCCCCGGACATAGCTCTCTCTAAAAGCAAATCTCCTCCACACCCAAAAACTAGCTCTGCCTTTGCTTCTTGGTGACTGCTCAAACAATGTGCTTGGCTATCCCAATTACCTGTTTAACTCAGACTCCATGGGCTATTTTCTGGACACATACACACTAAATGAGAGAGAATGATTTTCTACATTCCCCATTGGATGTTCAGCCTTGTTCTTACATAATATTCTAGCCATGTAACAAACACTGCCCATTTTAGTAGGCTCACTTAATATATTCAGAATATATTCAGCACCTCAGTTTCCTTATTTTGAGACATGATGAAAACTACCTCACAGGAGAGGGGGTGGACAAAACAAGGAATGCTAATCTCCCGCATAGACTACCTCACGTAGCGTCTGACACATAGTAGGAAATGTTTTTTTTTTTTTAATGTTTTATTTATTTCAATGAGAGAGAGAGAGAGACAGCATGAGCAGAGGAGGGTCAGAGAGAGAGGGAGTCACAGACTGAAACAGGCTCCAGGCTCCGAGCTGGCAGTCAGCACAGAGCCCGACGCGGGGCTCGAACCCACGAACCGCGAGATCATGACCTAAGCGAAAGTCGGACGCTTAACCGACTAAGCCACCCAGGCGCCCCTGGAAATGTTTTAAAATGAGTTCTGTGCCCATTCCTTTCTCTATTTTTTTAAAACAAAATGTTGACCTTGCACGTGCTATCACACATGCACACATGCATGCTTGCATGTGCACACACACACTGGCGTTAACCTCTCTGGACTAACCCCAAATTAAGTTGTCTCTCTTCTGAGCCATAAACCTTATTTTTTTCTTCCTTTTCTTAAAGCAACCACCAGTGATGCAATCTCTCTCCTCCCCTAAACTCATGGCCTGAGATTGGCGCCACGGCCATGTTTGCTCACAAACTCTAGATTTATACAGCCTCTCTCTATCCCCACCAATAAGATGCTACCGTGTGTTTTGGTCACTCCTCGACTTGACAAATGTAACTGTTGTCCAGATGGCCTGGTCTCCCTGTGTGCTTCTCAAATCTAGTAAATATTAGCAGCTGCTGCCAAGATTCTTTCTCCCTCTGGTCATTCTGATCCCTACTGTCGCTTTTGTATTCATTTTTCACAAAATTCAACATATCCGCAATCAGGACTGAATGCAAAATGTCCTCTCAGACATGTTAGGTTACTTCTTATGTTCTTCTAAATTTTTACTTTTGCAGAGTGTTTCCACTCCTTCCAATTTCTTTCTCATTCCTGACGTACCACCTGGACTTTTTCCATTCATTCTACACATTTTCCATTCTTTATTCGAAAGTGTTCCTAAAGTTCATCTAAAAATCCAATGATACCTATATCATGATAAATCTTCAAGGGATACTGTATTGACTTTAAAAAATTAAGTAGTTATTCTAGGGGCGCCTGGGTGGCTTAGTCGGTTAAGCGTCCGACTTTCGCTTAGGTCATGATCTCGTGGTTCATGGGTTCGAGCCCCGCGTCGGGCTCTGTGCTGACTGCCAGCTCAGGGCCTGGAGCCTGTCTCAGTCTGTGACTCCCTCTCTCTCTGACCCTCCCCTGCTCACACTGTCTCTCTCTCTCTCTCTCTCTCCTAGAAATAGATAAAAAAAAAATTAGGTAGTTATTCTAGAGAAATCTTCCAGATATACGATAGATAGATAGATAGATAAAATATATCCCTTTTGGAGGGGATAAAAGTATGGAAGCATATGTATAGCTTGATTCTTGTGTGTGTGTGTGTGTGTGCATGTGCACACACAGAGAGACATAGTTGCATATTTTTCTGCGAGGATACACAAGAAATGATTTTAAATGTTTACCTTTGAGGAGAGGGACCTTTTACCACTATTTGAATTTTCTAGCTAGGCGTTTTAATTACTTTTTCCCTGATATCATCAGAAATTATCTGGACAGTGCAACTATAGGCAATTATTGACCCTTTTCTTTATATTATTCAACTTATTAACATCTAAGAAAGGTTATGTTTAAAAAATAAAAGAAATGATGCCCCTACTCTAGAGGCTCCAGCCTAGAAAGGATTACTAGAAGAAGCTAACACAGGGCCATCACAGCCTGTATACTGAGAACATAATTTATTTTCAAATGTCAGGAGGTCTACCACAGTGTTCAGCACTGGGGTGGGAAAACAGAAATGCACCGGGAAAATAAAAATGAATAAAAGATAGCGCCTGGCCTCAGGTGGTTTCTGTATGAACAATAGGGTAACTAGCAATCAATGGGAAACCCGCTCTACAGCATGACAAAGAAAGCTTCAAAGGAAATGACCACTGGGTGGCGCCCCCGTGTCAGCCAGGATGGGTTAGGTTATGCTGCAGTAAGAAGTTAGCTCTGAAATCTCACTGCCTAATACTGCTAAGGTGAGTCTCTTGCTTCTGTGAAGCCCATCACCAAAGGTTGGGACACCTCTCCACTTTTCCTGCTAAAGGAATCTCAGGATGGTTAGCCATCTACAAAATGGTAAATGGAGCAAGTTAGTCTTTTGGGTCCTCCCACTTTTCCTTTCTTCCTCAGTACGATTTGTTCTTCTTTCTCTTCACTATTGACAAGTAGCTTCTCCACACCTCCTCTCTCCCTCACTAAGGAATCCATCACCCTCATACTCATACTATACATTTGAATAGTGAAGCCCTCCCCGACTCCAAAAAAACCTGGTATAATTGCACTACTCCCACACTCTTCAGACTCCTACAATCCACCTTTCCAGAATCACAACTTCTTTGAACTATGGCTCACTTTTGGCTATTCGACAGGTATAATGTAGGCACAAATGCTGAAACTTGGCTTTTAAATGGATGAGGGTCCCATTGAAAAAAGAATCTGTCACTATTTGAAGCAAATGGAAAAAAGTATTCAATGAGAGGTGGAGTACTCCTGACGCTCTCTCAACCAGTTCTGGGTTCCCTATTCTAGCATCGGAAGCATACATTCTAACATCGGAAGCATACATTCTAACATCAAACATACAGCTGCTCTCCTGAGCTGGAGTGAACACAGTTTTAGCAGACCTGATACCGAGCATGCTGATTCTTCTCTTATGTGCTTTCCAGACCAATTCTTCCCTCTTCTCTGCTCTGCTTGGTGCATGGGAAAGTTCTCTGTGGATTATAGCACTGGTCTCCCTTGCCCTCTGGCTTCAGCCAAGGGAGTAACTAACATGCAGAGAATGGGAAGAGAAAACGGTCAGGGCATTTATTCCTCCAGCTTTCGCTCTGTCTTGCCCATGGCTACAGCACTCAATAGTTCCAAGATCAACCACCTCTTCAGGCCTGGAAGTGACAGCAGCTCCCCACCATTGCTGAGCCCTGGCTTCTTCACCATCTTTCATTGCTTTCCTTAACCCTATTCTCAACTATGTTGAATTATCCCTTCATTAATCTCTCTTCAATTACCCGTTAAGTGTGCCATGTTTTTCCTGCCAGGATCCACCCATCTTGGCATTTCAACTTTGTCTAAGGAAGTCGAGTCAACCCAAAGAAGCAAAATTAATTCCTTTATCGAAACTCTTGCACATTGTTGGTGAGAACATAAATTGATGTAGTCACTATGGAAAACAGTACAGTATTTCCTCAAAAAAATACATATAGAGGGGTGCCTGGATGGCTCCGTAGGCTGAGCATCCAACTCTTGACTTTGGCTCAGAGCCATGGGATCAAGCCCTACATTGGGCTCCATGCTTAGCATGGAGCTTAAGATTCTCTCTCTCTCTCTCAGCAGTACCCAGTGTGGAGAGGTGAACTGGAGGAGAGAGAAGCTGCAGAGGGCAGGGAGCTGTTTTTGCTTTTGGAGAGAGGATGGAGACAAGGGGTTGTGGGGAGAGTATGGGAAAATCACCCAACAAAAGCAGCTGGAGAGACAGTGAAAAAGTGGAAACAGCAGCAGGGACTGAACTAAAAAGGGAAAAAGAAGAAATGAGAGGGTTTAAATTCCATTAAGACTCTATGAACAGGGGGAGCACAGAGTCTGAAACTCTGAAGCCCAATATCTGGTGGTGTTCTGGTGAGAAGGGCAAATCCCCAGGAGCAGAGTGAAGTCTGGGGTTCCTTGGGCCACACAGGGAGAGGTAGTTCCCCTGCTGGGAGGACTTCTCATAGGCAAAGGTCCCAGCAGATCCTGGGGAACAACTACATTCACTGGTGATGGAACAAGGTTGTTAATGGTGAAGCCTGGTGCCAGTTGTGTTGTGATTTTCCATGATCACTGAAACGCTGCTGCTACATAATTATGTGAACTTTTTCTGGGGTGGGATGGCACCCAGCCACAGTCTCTGGGCATTGGCAGCAGCACGGTCCCTTGAATGTTCCTGGGTGCAGCTGGCACCCAATCATTGCTCAGTGAGATCCCACAGAGTTGCTGAACAGGTCAAAGCTTCAGTCCCTCAGGAGTAAAGGGTCAGGAAAAACAGCCGCATCTGAGATAAAACTCAGGAAGGAGGTGCTGTCTGGCAACCTGATGGCTTAGTCATGGACAGAGTAAAAGGGGGAAGTGGATGGAAGCTGGAGACAAAGGACAGGTGCGGGATTGCTGATTGCCCATCAGGGAGAACAGATTCCCAAAACTAGAGACTGGGTGGGCAACTGGGTGACGCCATTTTCACTCCTCCCACGCATGCCCATAGACACCTATAAGCGCCACAACAATTCACCCCAGTAAGCTAAGCAGCCCGATCTAGTGGAGAACAAAGTGGTAACACTAAGCCCCACCCAACTGGGCCAACCTCATTCTTCAGGAACACCACAAGTCTCTCTGCCTGCTTCGTTTATGAACTATAAAGTGCTTCATAGGTTGACTTCTAGGGAAAAACAATGTAATTTCGATCGTATTTCAGTCTGTTCACTGGTATTTCTTTGTTTTTTTTCTTTTTCATTCTTTTTCTTGAACACAGAAAGAGAAAAATTTATTTTTACTTTCAATTTTTATTAAAAATATTTTTATTTTTTCTACCATACTTTTAACTTTTTTGTAAATTTTTCAAATTCTATTTTACCTCCATCATCTCATTTTATTCCATTTCATTGTATTCATTTTTTTCAAATTTTCAAATGTTTTCCTTTTTTTCTTTTTCTTTTTCCCCCTTTTTCTCTAATCTATCAAGCCCCTTTCAACACCCAGACCAACACACACCTAGGATCTAGCATCATTTATTTCATTTTGTGTGTGTGTGTGTGTGTTTTTTTTTATTTTACCTCATTAGTCCCTTTTCTTCCTTCAAAATGATGAAACAAAGGAATTCACCCCAAAAGAAAGAGCAGGAAGAAACAACAGCCAGAGACTTAACCAACACAGATACAAGCAAGATGTCTGAACCAGAATTTAGAATCACAATAATAAGAATGCTAGCTGGGGTTGAAAATAGATTAGAATCCCTGTCTGAGGAGATAAAAGAAGTAAAATCTAGTCAGGAAGAAATAAAAAGTACTATAACTGAGCTGAAATCTCAAATGGATGCCACGGCAGCAAGGATGGATGAGGCAGAACAGTGAATCAGTGATATAGAGGACAAACTTCTGGAGAACAATGAAGAAGAAAAAAGAGGGAGACTAAGGCAAAAGAGCACAATTTAAGAATTAGAGATGTCAGTGAATCATTAAAAAGGAACAACATCAGAATCATAGGAGTCCCATAAGATGAAGAGAGAGAAAAAGGGGTAGAAGAGTTATGTGAGCAAATCATAGCAGCAAACTTTCCTAACCTGGGAAAAGACACAGACATCCAAATCCACGAAGCACAGAGGACTTCCATTAGATTCAACAAAAACCGACCATCAACAAGGCATATCATAGTCAAATTCACAAAATAATCAGGTAAGGAAAGAATCTTGAAAGAAGCAAGGGAAAAAAAAGTCCTCAACCTACGAGGAAAGACAGATAAGGTTCGCAGCAGACTTATCCACAGAAACTTGGCAGGCCAGAAAGGAGTGGCAGGATATATTCAATGTGCTGAATTGGAAAAATATGCAGTCAAGAGTTCTTTATCCAGCAAGGCTGTCATTCAAAATAGAAGGAGAGATAAAAAATTTTGCCAGACAAACAAAAATTAAAGGAGTTCATGACCACTAAACCAGCCTTTCTCCACCTGGATAGAATAAAAGCCAAAGGGGCCTGAATCAGGACACAGACTTTTTTAAGTTGTTTTTGTTTTGTTTGTTTTTTTAATTGTGTTCTCATAGCCATCCCTCGTTAACCCTTCAGTTCCTGGAATCGATAGCATCCTCTGTTTTTATTCTGAAGCCTAGAATCCAGTCACAAGTAAAACTAGAATATACAAAGCCTGATATATCCCATTACACAGTAGACACAAAATGTCCAGACTGGAAGGAGCCCCTAGTTCTACCTCCTGAGTGATACCGGGCTAGAAAAGCCCAACTGTAGTTAACTGAGAGAAATTTCCATCAGACAGACAGCGTGAAGACAAGTAATAGTCTAGACCCGTGATTCTCAAAGTATGGGTCCCAAAATAGCAGCATCAGCATTACTTTGGAACTTATTACAAGCACCAATTCATAGGCCCTACCCCCAAATCTGAATCAGAAGTTCTGGAAGGGAGCCCAGAAGCCTGTATTGTAAGCCTGTATAAGCCCTCCACCTGACTCTGATGCCCGCCCAAGTTCGAGCCCCACTGGTCTACACCCACAGGTTTGAACCTAGAGCTTATAAGCAGTGCAGATCCCCATGCCCAACTCCAGAAAGTCTGATTTAGTAAGTTAGAGGCACAATTGAGAAGCAGTGCTAGAGGCTGGCAAGTGTGTATAAGAAAGCGAGCAACAGAAGGTGCTGGTAGGCAGGCAACCTTAGCAGGGAGGAATCAAGGGACAGACTTTATTCTGTGGACAGTAGAAAAGTTGGTAGGTGGTGGGCCAGCTCTAGTCCCAGAGCTTTGGAGACTGACTCATGCTCCAAGGAGGTGGGAGGTGGATGAAACAAGGAAAAGGAGAAAGTGGAAAAGGTAAGGAAGGCCTAAATTAAGGCATTTAGCACCGGGGAACAAGATAGAGATTCAGCCACCAAAACTGGAAACACAGTTCCCCAATTTAGTCTTAAGAAGATGCATTAATCAGGCCAGCAGCAGATCTGAGGCAAGCCACCCCAGTGATGAATTTAAATTCTTCCTGAATGAGCTCAGCCGGTCCTTGGAGTGGAGGCAGAGGAATGGCTGGTAGCTCAGCCTGGCTCCTCAGCTGGGATCTACCTGGGCTGAGAGAGAGTCATGGAGCAGGTGCATCCTGAATGCTGTGTGCTCCGGAGGCTGACAAGCGTTCTAGCTCAGAATTAGCAATGCGATTCTCATGACGAATGTGTCGTGGCTTCTCTTCAGTCTTAATTTAAGGTCATTTATGTTCATTTAAAACATTTTTACCAGGCAAACAACCAGAGTAATTAATCACACCCGTTAATAAGCAGGTTATCACTCCTGCACGGATAATATATATGCCCCCTACACACACCCAGACTGAGAGTTTATATGGCATTGACAAACATCGAACCTTCCAAAGGGAGTTTAGGTTCAAATGTGATGGTGCTTTTCTATTGTCTCACTTTCTTCCCACAAGTCTGTCTTTTTCTCTACATTTCAAGTCACAAGAGATGCCATGGTGCAAAGTCTTTCTTCGCAGGTCAACTCTCTTTCATACAGCTAGACCTCCTTTCTCTCCCATTGGTTATTCTGGACTCTCACATCCCTTCAGGTACTGTGAGTCCTAGACTAACCCTTGCTACATCACAGGTCAGTTATGTACATAACACAAGAAGGTTTTTAATGAAACTTAATGGAACTCTATGATTTATCTTTAGGATTATACAGATCATTGTAGCAACAGCTTCTGTATTATATACTACACACACACACGCACACACACACACAAACGCACACACACACACAAATGCACACACACGTGTGCGCGCGCACACACACACACACACACACACACACACACCAGGCTTTCACCTGAGCCTCATTTTAAAGCAGAGGACTCCTGAGGTTGTGACGTCTTAACCCAAAGGGTCAGGGCTCCCAATGGGGAGAACATGAAATTATTTGTTAGCCTCGATGGGTAAAGCCTGGGGACACAGAGAGACTTCCACACCCTTCAAGTTATATAAAAAAAGAAGCCGCTTTATTTTCCAGTGAATATGCCAACCTTAAGGTCCCGATTTTCAGAGAAGCTCCAGGAAGGACCCCAGGGTCTCTAACCTATCAGGAAGGCTATTTTAGGTATTTACCTTTTGCCACACACAATGGCTCTCTCTCGAGCTGCCTTAGAGAGGGCAGAGGCAGTTGCAAAGTGTCTTCATCAACGGAATGGCTCTTCATCTCCAAGAAAAAAATGCTAGCCTCCAAAGAGTTTCATCATGTTAATAGATAGATCACGTTGCTGTGTTTCCACAGTGGTGGCATTAATTTTGACAAAAAAATCTGCTCCAGAAATCATCCCAAACACAACACCACCACCGAAAGGCCTCCCTCACGGGCAGCAAAACTCCCGGCAAGCTCAAGTCATCTAGATTGAAGAGGCAACCGATAAGAGACCTCCCCGTGCCTGCCTCATCCCTGGTTGTCTGCCTAGAGCAGCCGTGAGGGAGTGACATCCATCAAGCCCAAATTGTCCCAGAACTTCCAAGACAGCGTGATCTTCACGCAGCATCTGTTCCTTCCTGTCAGCAAGCAGGGATGATGAACTACCAAGGACAATAATGTCTAATTGCTGCTTTTTAATATCTGGGGTTGGCCTTCAGGGCTCCCCAGTTCAACGTGAGGAAGGACAATTCTTACACGCAGCCAGGCCCTGGGCAAATTGTAAACTAAGGGCAGATATCTTGGCCTTTGACTCATTTCTTGCTGCCACCATTCCCCAGCTTTTTCCAGGCCTGCTGCCCTCCTCCAGTGCCCTGTGACCTCAACATCATTATACCTCCAAGGAGCCAAAATGTACTCAGCGCAAGTAATGGTTAAAACAGCACAGAGTGGTGGTTAAGAGCAGAGACCATGGAGTAGAATGCCTGAATTTAAATCCTGCCTGTCTACCCCCCTGCCATGTGAACTTGGGCAAGTTACTAAAATCTTCTATGCCTTAGTTGTCCCATAGTAGAATAGGGACAATGAGAGCAATAGTATCCACCTCAGTTGTGGTGAGGATATTTTTAAACACCAAGAGTGAGTACTATGTAAGTGCTTGCTAAACAAATAGCAATACATGTAACCAACAAAGCAGCACAAAGCCGGCCCCTATCATGTGTCCCATGGGGGAAAGGTGCTATACTAGACACGCCGACTGGAGGTGTTAATACGGCATGGGCTCGTGCCCATCAGGGAGCTCTAGGATGAGCATTTCGTTTCCTCTAAAGATGGCAACTTTCCCAATTGCCATCAGTGTCTTCGTCATGGGCGTTCATGCAAATTGTTGCTCTGCTTCAGTCCTAGGCATTTGCAGCTGTTACTCTCCCTGACTGACCTTGGCCCCACTCTTTTCCCAAAGCCAATAAAGAGGCCATTTAGTCATTTAGGAGAAGTATGGTCCCCAGTTTGCAAGAACAAGGAAAAGCAGGGTGTGCCAATGCACATGTGCACACTCACAGCCAATGTCCTCTCAGATCTGCCCTACTTCATACCACCTCACTTCCAATCACCTCTCCTTGCCTTTTCCAAGAGGCATTTGATTGGAGATGGGGCTTTGTGGGGAGATGGGGAGATGTGAGACAGAACTAACCATGGCATCAAAACTACACATGAAAGCTAATTTCCCTACCTGTACACATCAGCCAATGAGTCTGAAGGGGCATCGTGTGCCCCAGGCCAGGCTAGGTCTTGTGGAGGCCACAGACAGAGCACAAGACATGGTGACCACCGACCATTCTCCAAGGAGTGCAGAGAAGCATGAGGCCAGGGAAACTGTGTTGAACGTCCTTGAGGGTCTTGGGGAGTTCAGAAGAGAGAAAAATAAATTAGTGCAGGTATAATGAGGGCAACAGTTATGGGGGAAATGGAGATTAAAATTTACTTGGAATAGTTGGAGAAAACAGGCCACGAGGAGTTAGGGGCAGAATCTAAAATCCAACATCGATCACAGCATCACAGCATGTCTACGGAACAGCAAGACCAGCCCACCCACCGTGGAAGATGGAAGCTGGGAAGTAGTGGGAAGAAAAGATGGATGGAAAGGGCTGCCATCCGTTCACAAAGGGCCTTTGAAAGTTCATCTAGGGAATCCAGATTTGATTAAGCATGAAATGAACAAGATATTCTTTTCTACGAGCTCTCTTGGAAACCGGATAAATACATTCCCCACCAGGACCTCTGAGAAGATCTGTTTCTCTCAAAGCTCCCCGTTCTCTTTTCTGCTCTGCCTTTGCTCATGCTACCAGGCTGGGGCCTCACCTGGTCTGTTGCAAAAGGCTGTCGACTGGCCACTCTCCCACACCCTCTGTCCATTCTGATCCATCCCACACCAGCTAAAGCTCAGATCTCATCAGAATCCCATGCAGTGGCTCCTCATTGCCAATTAAATTATATCTCAACTCCTCGTTCTTGAATTTAAGGCCATTTGAGCTCCGGTCTCAACTTTCTTTTCCCATCTTTGATCCTATTTCTTCATACTGTAGTCAGGGACAAATTAGACAGGGCCACTTCCCGTCTTCACTGGCTTGGTCTCCCTGGAATGGTCTTCCTGGCTGCAAAACCAAGAAGGAAATAAAGTGTCCTGAGACCATGGAGATAGATACAGCCTGTACAAGCAGAGGGGCTAAGAAGGGCCACAGGAAATATGGAGAGGGAGTGCAAACAGGTATGCGGGGGTGAGTGTGTGTGTGGTTGTGGCTGTGTGTGTGCAGGAGGCAATGCAGCCCAGTGGCTATGAACTCAAGGCAAGCAAATTGATTTCACAGCATGGATTCAGCATGCCTCAACTGTGATGCCCTAAATAAATTACTTGACCATTTTATGCTTCAGTTTCCCCTCTGGAAAGTTGGGCTCCTATCAACACCCTACTCTTAGGATTGTTATGAGAATTAAATGAGATAATGTACATCAGTATATAGCACAGCAGTAAGTCAACAGTGAATGCTGTATTAGTGCGAGCATTGTATTCTAGGCAGAACTCAACAAATGAGAGCACAAACAGGCCGGCACCTTCCTATTTCCAAATGTCTCCATACTTATCATTTCTCTTCTCTTTCACTCTCCCAAAACTAAGCCCCTTCAAGTTCTTCTGGGGTTTTCTTTCATTGTATTTTCAATCCTTAGCTTCCCATTAGATGTCCCTTTCACCTGACCCTATCTAGCCCAACATCTTCTATACATGTTTTGTAGGACCTGCCAATATGCAGACTGAGTGAGAGAAGATGGTTTAGCACTGGAGTCTAGTGGTGAAGGCAGGGCGGGAGGTATGGATGTGGATGTTGTTAGCAGAAAATTGGCATCATTGGGGCACCTGGGTGGCTCAGTCAGTTAAGCGGTTAAGCGTCCGACTTCGGCTCAGGTCATGATCTCATGGTTCATGGGTTCAAACGAGCCCCGTGTTGGGCTCTGCTGACAGCCAGCTCAGAGCCTGAAGCCTGTTTCAGAAGCCTGTTCAGATTCTGTATCTCCCTCTCCCTCTGACCCTCCGCTGCTCATGCTCGCTCTCTCGCTCTCTCTCTTTCTCTCAGAAATAAATAAAAACATTTTAAAAAATTTAAAAAAAAAAGAAAATTGGCATAATTAAAACAAATGAGCTCTCTGAAGAGAGAAAATACAGAGGGAGGAGCCAAAACCTGGAATGGAAGCTGTAGAAATGTGTACCGGGAATCAAGGGACCTGCATGGGAAGACAGGCTTCGCCCTAGGATCCTGGTTCCTCCACTCTCTTACATGGAGGCTCAGCACCAAGGTGCTATTCTTGGCCCTCCCCCTCTCACTCACTACACTCTCCTGGCTTATCCCGTCACATCAACTCAGACCACACCCATATATCTGTCTGATATCTCACCCCAGTGTCCAGTTTCACCCTCAGGTCCCTAGCCTAGAAGTCCTACAGATACATGGAACCCATCCTCCACATATTGAAATGCAGTGAAAGTAAAGAGAGGTGGTCCATTGTGTCAAATTCAAAATGTTTCTTTCAAGCTACAAAGTGAAGTATCAGCAAACGTGTTTTTCAGTATGGCTGCTCTATTTTCAAATGTAGTGAACATCCAGCATAACTTCGAATGATGTACTGGACTAGGCATGGCGTGTTTTCTTTCTTTCTAGGTAATGAACTCTATGCAACTCATAAGAAAGAGGAGATCAGCAGGGATCTATGATGGCTGGATTGCATGGGCCAAAGAATCAAACCAAATAACCCAGACCCACCATGTGAAGCAGGTCTCAGATTTCTTATAGCCCCATCTTTGTAAAATATCCTTCTATAGCCAGGCTCTGTATGTATATTTACAGTAAAGTACACTTGTCTTAAGATACAAACTGGTAAATTTGTACAGAAGGAAAACGTTTCCACTGTGTGGCACCACACAAATCAAGACCATAGAATAATTCCAGCCACCAGCAGGTTCCCAGCTGCCCTTCCCCAGTCAATGACTGCCCTCAGCCTAAGGCGAGCACCACTCGCACCATCAGTGACTAGGTTTACCCACTCACAATCACCTAAATTGAGCCATCTAGTATGGAATTCAGTTGTTTCTAGCTTTTTTTACTCAACATCATGCCAGATTCATTTATATTGTTGTGTGTCTCCGTGGTTCTTATTGCTGTGTTGTGTTCCATTGTATGGATGACACAATTTATTCATCCATTCTCCTGCCAATAGACATTTGGTCTGCTTCCAGTTTTTTGCTACTGTGAGAAAGCCACTAAGAACATTCTTACACATGTCTTTAGTTGGTATGCACTTGTTTCTCACGTGTGTGTGTGCGTGCGTGTGCGCGTGTGTGTAGAAGTTCTGTGTCATAGGGGATGCACATGGTTGACATTTTCAGATACTACCAAAGGGTGTTCCATAGGCAAACCTTTCTATTCTCCCACCAGCTCTGTTGGAAAATTCCAGCCATTCATATCCCCATCAAGATTCAATCTTAATCCCTCTACAACTTCATTTACAGCAAAAGAGTTTATGGCTTTGTTGCTAAGATTTTCACAATTAGGTTTTCTTTCAAACGTCATCTGTCCTTTAGAAGGAGAGTATAAAGATATCATCTCATCCACCGAAGAGGAGGTGATTATTTCTTCACTGTGTCATTCTGCAAAGGCCCTGAGATGCGTCCATAGAGGTGTGCACGTACACAGGAAAATACAGAAGAAAAACAAAGACACATAGAGCACCAACCTGATTTACACAACTCCTGGCTTAGGAATGTGTTCTAGGGGCGCCTGGGTGGCTCAGTCAGTTAAGCGGCCGACTTCGGCTCAGGTCATGACCTCACAGTTCACGGGTTTGAGCCCCGTGTTGGGATCGGTGCTGACAGCTAGCTCAGAGCCTGGAGCCTATTTTGGATTCTGTGTCTCCCTCTCTCTCTGACCCTCCCCTGCTCACACTGTCTCTCTCTCTCCTAGAAATAAATAAAACATTTAAAAAAAAAAAAAAAGGAATGTGTTTTAATCTTGTCCATATCACTGGTTAAATAACATCACTTGGTGACTAGAAAGCAGTTGTCTCAGAAGGCATCATTGCTCTCCTAAGAGCAGACATAGAGCCAATAGGCTGAAGGGATGGCCAGCGAGGCTGCTTCCCAGCCTGCACTGTAAGCCACTCTCACGTGGATTTTGGCATAAGCGGGCTTTTTGTTGTCATTAGGAGTGTTCCTCCCCATGGCTGTTCCGAAGTTTTAGATGAAATTTTTCTGATGTTTTTTAATGAAAGATGATATTTGCTTACCCATCATAGGAGATATTTCCTCGGCAGGAATGCTGTCGAACATGTTGCATTCACAACATGACACAAAGTCTAAAAATCACAGAGAGACTAATTACTGGAGGAAAATTACACCAGAAGACCTATTTCCTCGTGATGAAAATGACAGCCTGGTGCCCCGTTACCTGGCCTGATCAGGCAAATAGCCTGCGCAACATTGTTTTAGCGCTTGGCGTTACAAGCCACGGTAGAGGAAGGAGGCGCTTCAGTCCCGTAAGCAACTCAGCGAGAAATCAAGGTGAGCTGTCAGTTAAGTGAGGTCTAATTATAAGTCTCATTTCCAGTTTAGGGATGTGACAGACAGTGGCCAGGGCTTACTTGCACCTAGACATGGGGCCGCTTCTACAAGTCCTTGTCTCTTTATGCCAACATCTGAATTATCCTCTGGAAGCTGCGACATTTACTGCTGACAGCCAGGCTCTGCCCCAGCCAACAGTGTGAAGTGAGGACCACCCCTCTTCGCTCACGCTGCTTTGCCTCTTATCACCCGTTCCTAGTAGGGAGGTCTATTCCTCCCCTGATCAAAAACCCATTTAAAGCGATCGAAAGGACTCTTTTCCTCTTTAATATGAATTTAAATCACTTCAAATCACTTCCCTTTCCAGTTACAAAAGATCACGTGTTGCATGAGTACCTTTATATGAAATGGCCAGAATAGGCAAGTCTATACAGACAGAAAGTAGATCAGTGGTTGCCCAGGGCTGGGATGGTTGGAAAGAAATAAGGGGAAGTCGCTAATGGGGACAGGTTTCTTTTTGGATGATGAAAACATTCTAAAATTGACTTTGGTGATGGTTGCACGTATCTGTGAATATACTAGAAACCACTGAGTTATATACTTTTTGTTTGCTTGTTTTTTATTTTAGAGAGAGAGAGAGTAAGAGCATGAGTAGAGGAGAGGGGAAGAGGGAGAGAGAATCTCAAGCAGGCTCCATGTTCAGCCCAATACAGGGCTTGAACCCTCGAAGCTGGGATCATGACCTGAGCCCAAATCAAGAGTTGGACACTCAACCGACTGAGCCACCCAGGTGCCCCATGAATTGTACACTTCAAATGCGAGGGTTGTATGGTATGTGAATTGTATATCAATAAAGCTGTTTTTAAAAATCACTTCTCTTTATCTGTGGTCTTTTTCCCAAATGCAGAAAATTTCAACTGTCCAAAATCAGGTGAGGAAGTTTGGGAGTGGAGAGGGAAGAGGTGGAACCATTTTTTACCCCTGAAATCACACTTAATAAGGCCAATCTTGGTAATTATATCAGAAAGTGGAGGGAGGGGGGTCTTGCTTGATATTAATTGTTACTGCTCAAACTTTTCAAACCCATTTCAAACCCAGAACAATTTTTGATAGACATAAGGTCTCATGACTTCCTTTGAACAACTTCTAATTTCAAAATAAATTGAATCATACAAACACAGGCAATTATAGCATGACTTCTCAGAGATGAGTCTACACCCTCTTCTCTCATTCGGAATCGTGATACAGAGTGAGCATTACATTTTGTTTCTAAAACTGCCTCTAACTTTCGCTTCACACCACGTCAGAGCCGGAAACGACTTTAAGATACTCCCCTTTTCTTTAAAGGTGCTCATCTGCCAGCCATGCACTAGGACCTGGGGTTGAGGAGACGACAGGAGGCCATGGGGGCTTGAATTGGGTTGGGAAGTACAGGAGGGAGAGGAGGAGCTACTGGATATTTCTCTGCTGGGGGAGGAACAGATCTGATCGGAAAGGGTTTAGAAATAGAAGGGGAAATACAGGTTCGGGTATGACCATACTTTAGGAAATTATCACTGGGAATACTTCACTCAAGCACCCACCCCTGCTAGGAATACATGAAATTTTGTATTGTCTCAGTAATTGAAAGTATTAAGGAAGTGTTATTAGTTTTTTTTGTAAGCATGGTAATGCTGGTGTGGATATGCCTTTTAAAAGAACTCTTGAGTGCCTGGGTGGCTCGGTCAGTGAAGTGTCCAACTCTGGATTTTGGCTCAGGTCATGATCTTGCGTTTTTTTAATTTGAGCCCCACATCTAGCTCTGCACTGACAGCGGGGATCCTGCTCTGGAGTCTCTCTCTCCTCTCTCTCTGCCCCTCCCCTGCTCATGCTCACTCTGTCTCTCTTTCAAAATAGATAAATAAACTTAAAAATAAAAGAACTGTTATCTTTTAAGAAATACATACTGAAATATTTACAACGAAGTTATAAAATACATGGGATTTGCTTCAAATAAATCCCAATAATCTTTTCCAAGAGAAGAAAGACAACATACAGATGAAAGAAGTGTGGCCATGAGTTGATTATTGTCAAGGCTACANGTACACGGGGATTCATTATGTCATTCTACCTACTTATACATATGTTTGAAATTTTCCATAATAAAAAAAGAGTTTTAAGAAAAACAATGCTTCCAGCCACATGGAAAACAGAAACTGGATTTATCCTCCTGCCTTAGAAAAATTAGAAAACCAAAAAAATATGCATATGACACAACCGTTTTCACACATTGAATAATAGGCAACGCATGATGGCAAACAAACATAGAGGGACCAACCTTTGCCCCATAGTATTGCCTGCAGACAGTTTCCATGTGCCAGTACAGAAAGGGGGAACCCAAATGAAGCCCAGAATTCTCACTAGAATGGAGAGACAAAGATTGGAGTTCTTTCTATTCTTTCTCTGTAGAATATACACAGCAGAACACTGGAGAAGGAAGCACTGGAAGGAGGGGGAGAGACAGATGGACAGACAGAACAAGAAAGAGCTCCAGAAATCTGTAAAAAAAAAAAAAAAAAAAAAGTCCCATTGCACGTTGAGAGGAAATTACTGAAGGTCAGTGAGGAAAACGGTTGAACACTTCCGTAAGCCACAACAGAGAAACTGAGTAATACATAGGACATTAGGTAGAGTCCTCAGAAGGATGTTGCCTTAGTAATGGAGCTGAAACAATGCAGACTAAAGGCAGCTTTGGAACTGATCTAAAAAATCTTAAAAACAACCCTTGAAAGAATCAGTTTCCAAGTAATTTAACTGCATGCCAGAACGAAGTCCAACACATTCAAAGAAATACAGGGATGCCTGGGTGGCTCAGTTGGTTGAGTGCCCAACTCTTGATTTGGCTCAGGTCATGATCTTAGGGTTGTAGGGTCAAGTCTTAAGCTTCTTTTTCTCTCTTTCCCCCTCTACCCTTCTCCCCAGGTCACATACACACACTCTCTCTCTCTCTAAAAAAAAAAAAGAAAGAAAAGAAAAGAAAAGAAAAGAAAAGAAAAAAGAAAGAAAGAAAGAAAGGAAGAAAGAAAGATAGCCAAAGCCAAAATGCAACAGTGCAAATTCACAATGTCATCATCCAATCAAACATTACCAGTCATGTAAAGAAGTAGGAAAATATGATCCATATCCAGGGAAAGAATTAATCAATAGAAATGGAGCAAGAAACAACAGAGATGATGTAATTAAGAGATAAGCACATTAATACAGGTATCCTAAATATGTTCTAAATGTTTCAGAAGGTAAGAAGAAAACATGCACATGAGGAGAGAGATGGAAGATATAAAAAGTAAATGAAACTTATGGAGACGAAAACTACAAGATCAGAAAAACGTTTTTAAGTTCACTATAATTGGAAAGGCACTGAAGAAGCAATCAGTGAATTAAAGACATCGCCAGAGAAACTATCCAAAATAAAGCACAGAGAGAAGAAAAGTTGAAAGAAAATGAGCAGGGTATTGGTGATCTGTGGGAAAATATCAAAAGTCCAACAGACTTGGAATTCAGGACAGGAAAGGTGGGGAGTTAAAAAATATTTGAAGAAATATTGGCCAAAATTTTTTCAAACTTGTTGAAAGCAATAGACTTACCAATCCAACAAACTCAATCAACCCCAAGCAAAATAAACTTGAAAAAAAACAACCCCAAGGCTCATTTACAAAAATACAGAAAACCAGGGCTAAAAGGAAAATCGTCAAAGCAGCCCAATGAAATAGATACATTATATACACAGGAACACAGAGAAGAACGTTCCTGTGAAAATCCACACAAGCCAAGAGGCAACAGATAAACATATTTCAAGCACTGAAAGAAAGGGCGTGGGGGGAAATGTCAGTACCCTCCACACCTATTTCAAATCTGAAGGTGAAAACAGACTTTTCCAGACAGACTAAAGGTAGGAGAATTCACCACAAGCATTCCTACACTACGTGGATGCTAAAGAGAGCTCTTGAGGCAGAATAAAAACGAGACCAGATAGATGCCGGATGGAAATCCGAATCCACACAAATGAATGAAAAGCACCAGGAAAGCCTGTGATTCCCTCTGGAATGGCTCCTACCCCTTTGTCTCCGCATTGCTACCTCTGTCTAGAAGGACACTGGTCCTCTGGAAAACCGCTCCGATCTCTGAATGACTTACCACATCAGCCTCTCTGCAAAACCTTCCCTTACCACCCAGGCTCTCATCCCCAAACAGGCGCTCAGATGCCCTTCTTCACTCCCCAGATCCCCGCACCTTCCTCAAATGTGCTCCCAGTCACGCTACTTTCTGACTGCTCGTCAGTTCCCACCTCAAATCGTGGACCTCTGGCAGCAGGACTCCCTCTTACCTTTGTGAGAAGCTCAACGGCTATTGAATAAACTAAGGTCAACTGGACGAGAACCTGAGTGGAACCCACCCTGGCAAGGGCATTGAGCAACTCTGTGTGTATTTACTCACTTGTTGATGTTTTCACTTATGGAATGACCTCAAATTCATCAAGGGAACAGGGAGTTGATCTGTGTTCTACACGTGAAAAACAAGCTGGCATTTGCAACACCTCTCCCGTGATATAAACCACAAGCTCACCAAGTGTTTGCTCCATGCTATTTGAACTGCACACCAATTAAGACTTTCTGAGAAGCAGATGAGGTTATGGAGGAAAGGAGCCAAAGTGAGCAAAATCTGTTCCTTCATTAGAGTCAAACTGGATAAACACACACACATTTTTTTCATAAAATATGAAGTCTGTGGCTCTCGACCCCTACTGTACTTATATGTTTAGATTATCTCAGAGGAAATTGTTTGACCTGCTGTACTGTTCCCTTATTTGAAAATAAAGAAACCAACATTATGAGGTAAAAAAACATAAAGTTCAAATAATATCTCTATGCTATTTATAAACTTGTTTCTGACTTCGTTTGCTGGTGTTTTCCACTTAAAGTACCCGCCTGAGCTATCAACATCCTATTTATTTAAATATGCAATAATTGCATACAATGTTGACTATTCATGAGAGCCTCAGAAATAAAATACTAGACAAAAATTGCCAGTCACATTTTTTAAAAAATGATTTATTTATTTCTAGGAGAGAGAGAGACAGCGCGAGCAGGGGAGGGTCAGAGAGAGAGGGAGACACAGAATCTGAAGCAAGCTCCAGGCTCTGAGCTGGCAGTCAGCACAGAGCCCGACGTGGGGCTCGAACCCACGAACCGCGAGATCATGACCTAAGCGAAAGTCGGACGCTTAACCGACTAAGCCACCCAGGCGCCCCGCCAGTCACATTTAAAAGAAGTTCTAACGTCCATATTTAAAACAAAAAACAAAAAAAAACCTTGGAGATTATAACCTAGTTAAGAGGTAGGTAGTAAAGCCACTAGAAATCACTTTTTCGATTTATTTACTTTTAAAAAAAGTTGCTTCCATGCAACCCTTATCTCTAAGCCAGCCCCTTTTTGAAAGCAGAAAGCCACACTTTGTTTTTAAATCTTTTTCTTCTTATACATTAAGCAGTATTCTTATCCTCACACATTAAGAAATGAATTTTGGTATTCATTTGCTTTCAAAATGCTTTGCATCATATTCATAAGCATTCAAAATGCTTTGCTATTTGAACAGCAATCTTTCTGATTTTTAAATTCTTAAATGTTTTAGTACTTTGAAAATAACTCATTTATTTATGATTAGTAAATGTTTTCACAAGGTTTGTGAGTAAAAGTTTCAACAAGGTAGGGATTTTTCATTGTAAATCCCTAGAGCCTGGATCAGGGCCTGGCCCTGAGTCCATATTATTACTCCCCAAATGGTGGAATGAATGAATGAATGAGTCGTACTCAGCTGTGACAGCCCCAGAATTTTTCCCTCTTGGACTACCAGCCTTTGGAGTTAGCTTGGAAGTGATCTCTGGCCATCTGTTCTCGCTCATTCTGTCCACCTGATCTGTTTACAGTATGTTAATATATCTGATGATGTTATCTACCTTTGACTCATCACTGACAAGTAGACCCCAATGATTATAACAGTGGGGGAAGGAGCTGGAATGCAGTCACTCACATTTGCAGAGACTTCCTTTTCTCACAGGGGCTCTCGGATTTCCCCACGACTTTCAAAACAGTCACGTTTCACCGCCACCAGGGAGTCTGACCTCAAACGTTTTCCTTGTTTCCTGGTACTGCTTTTCGTGTGTTCTCAGGGGCTTAACCTGCAGAGTAACTCAAAGTCGGACTATATCCCAAACTGAGGTATCCCACAGCAAACCTAAGCCCAACCTAACCACCAGAAATGCAGGCAGAGGGGAACCCAGACACCAAAATCCACTTGCTCTTTTGCAAAGTCTGGCTGGCTAGCTTATCTGCCAAGATCCGAGAAGTTCCACCAATAAACAGGGAAATTTCCCTGAGCCTAATTAACTTCAACATAGACTAATCTCCTTTGGGCTGTTCCAGTGCCCACAGATTTCTGATAGAGGACCTTCCCAGACACCAAACCACAAGGGCGATGAGACACACATTGGAATCAACAACAGAATTCCTCCATATTCTGGCTTACATTCTTAAGTGTCCAGAAACCCTAAGTCCAGATGAGATGTCTTAATAGCCTATAAGAATTTCAAAGATAAAAATGGGTATGAGTGAATCAGCACCCTCTATTTTTAAATGTTGATTTATTTATTCTTAAGGGGGGCAGGCAGAGAGAGAGGGAGATAGTGAATGCCAAGCAGGCTCCCCACTGTCAGCACAGATGCAGGACTTGAACTCACAAACCGTGAGATCATGACCTGAGCCAAAGTCGGAAGTCAGGACGCTTAACTGAGCTACCCCAGGGCTCCTGAATCAGCACCTCTTAAATTTCTGTAACACAGAATACCAACATTGTTTGGAACACTTTTCAAAGCTGCCGACATGACTAATAGTTGGCGGTAATGATGTTAATTTACTAAATATCATTTCAAACACTGTGCCCACTCTTTTTTTTTTTTTTTTTTTTTTTTAACTATTTTTCCAAACCAA
>NW_027532203.1:9690174-9745868 GCF_008692635.1 Crocuta crocuta | reverse complement strand
AGCATGATCATGCAACCCAAAAAGTACATTTATTTCAACAGGGTTGTTTGGTTCAGAAGAGTTTTAAAGATTCTAGTCAAAGAAGATCACTTTTTGCTGTGGTTGCCAAAACCCATCCATTTTCATCAGGAGATATTGACAAGCTGTAAATAAAATAAGCTTTTTAAAAGAACACTTAAGGCACCTTTGTTTCGAAGAAGTATCTTTCCATCCAGGGGCTCTTGGGAGGCTCAGTCATTTAAGCCTCTGACTTCAGTTCAGGTCATGATCTCACACTTCATGAGTTT
The DNA here is from genome assembly GCF_008692635.1 of Crocuta crocuta. Classification (NCBI taxonomy): domain Eukaryota; kingdom Metazoa; phylum Chordata; class Mammalia; order Carnivora; family Hyaenidae; genus Crocuta; species Crocuta crocuta. Next base: position 9,745,581 of record NW_027532203.1, on the reverse strand, counting down.
GAGCCCCGTGTCAGGTTCTGTGCTGACAGCTCAGAGCCTGAAGCCTGCTTCAGATCCTGTCTCCATCTCTCTGCCCCTTCCCTGCTCACATTCTGTGTGTGTCTCTCTCTCAAAAATAAACATTTAAAAAAAAAGAAGTACCTCCCCATCCTTTCAATGCATTGCTTAGAGAAAACATAAATGTGGATATTTTAGGGTCTTTTAAGCATTGGCCACAGAGCCTTATGAGATTTTATAAAAAGGCTTTTCAGTACTCAGCACTAACCACCTTTTTGCATTTTCCTGTATCAATCGAAAATACCATATTTTTAAAAGCTTCCTGGGAAAGACAAGAAATTGGGTGTATTGGGTATTTATATATTATGTATTTCACATTATACATTTCTGACGTTTTTATGTAGCCTACAATAAATTTCAGCTAAATGAAGATAAGAAGAAAATCACAAGAAGTTGTCCAAAATGCTGACTGTTTGATTCTAGAGTTCGCTTCCCTAAATTGCCTAAGAAATTCACTTTTTTAAATGAAAAAATCCCCACAAAAAGTGAATAATATGGGAATCTAAATCCACTTTCCAGACCTGCTTCCCCTGTAATATCTGTAATAGAATAATCCTGAATTAGCTGCTAGTTTCCATAATTCTTGTCAGCAAAATCTATCAGTAGTTCTAACTCTGATTATACACGCTGGTAATGTAATTAAACCGTGTTTTAAGCCTATCTCTGATGTCAGAGTTTCAAATATAGCCACATAAATTTTAGCTATGAGTATTTCATACATAATTTATATATACAAATGTGTTTGCATGTGTACCTGGATTAAGTATAATAAATGTAAATTATATAATTTATATCTATATACGTTTAACTGTGTTTAGTTTCAATCAGACAATGGTTTGATATATATTTTTAATGAAGGAAGATCCTACTGCAATATGAAGATTTTGTGTTTTGCAGACTTCATTTCTTAGTATTTTTTTAATTAAAAAGACAAATACATTTCAATGTTCTTTTTAGTAAATGTTATGCTTCCTGTTCCAAAACAACCTTAAGTTTATAAATAAGAGCTAATGAATCCAAGAACCATGTTATTCCATGAGCTTGTGAACGGTTTAGAGTCAAACTAGAATTCTTTCCAAGTTGGATTTTCACATGATACAGTTTATAAACAAGGTTTGGGGGTAGAGGGATGGCTTTTGTCTTGTTTTGTTTTTCTATATTTTTAAGAAACAAAAGTAAAATTCTGCCTTTGAAATGACTTAGAGACGAACTGGATTTCTAGCCCATCGCAAAAATGAACTTGCACTAAATTGGGGATTTCTCGGGCCATCGAATGCTCATCCTACGTTTGCTCTTCCCTTTGAGGGCATTCCAGGCAGGCACAGGGATGGTTCTGGAACAGGCTGCAGCCTCACGTGAGCTTCCCTCTTTGAAGAATGAGGGAGCCGACATGGCATCCATTCCTGAGACCTTGATCAGAAATAGATCCTGAGAGAAGTGACACTAACCTTGGACTCTCTCACACTGTAAATTGTCTCTTTTGTAATTGTGACAGACACTCCCCTAGATTGTCCCTTCCATTCGACTCCCATGATCACTTTATCCTTTCTCTGTCTGCTGCCAAATGGAGTGGAGTTCCCGGAGTTTTGACACCTTGTAAAGACATTCCAGTGGATTCTAGCACACCCAAACAGATGGTGTGAAAGGAACACAGAGGAAGAAAATACAGACCTCTGCCAGATTCTCATGTATTCTAGGTAACATCGTGTTCCAGGAGAAGAAAAAAATAAAAAGGACCCGATATCATTGTTACTGCCTGCTTCCTGAGCCAAGCCACCATGCTTCTGCCAAAGATAACAACGTCTTTAAGATGGCTACAAAAACTCCTAACATTATGTGAGGTAAAAAGACTAGACCTGAGAGGGGGCATAAAACAATAATCTGTATTATTGCTATACTGTGTTACATTGACGCTTACACAAAGCAATTTTTTTCCCTTTTAGCTAAGAATGCCATCCAGCTCAGAATAACATTTCTACTTCTTTTGCATGTCCAGTGTGCTGGAAACCTCTACCGAGGTTCTTCTCTGAGGCTGGCATTGACTTTCTCCATATATTAAGGCTACTGACATGAGAACAAAGTACATAAACAAACATTGAAGAACAAGTAAATTTTTTTCCTCATATACAACCATACACACACACGCACACACACACACATGCACAAATAAGTGCATTGAAAAGATGTTTAATATCATTAGTCTTTAGGGAAATGCAAATGAAATCCACCATGATAGTCCACTATACACCTATCAGAATGTCTAAAATAAAAAATAGTGATAATACCAAATTCTGGCATGGATATTGAGAAACTGGATCACTCTTTCATTGCTGCTCGGAATATGAAATGGAAACAGTTTGGAACTTTGGAAAACAGCTTGGCAGTTTCTTGAAAAACTAAACTAGCAACTTCTATACAACCCAGCAATTATACTCCTAGGCATTTATCCCAGAGAAATGAAAACTTATGTTCACACAAAAACCTATACACGAGTGTTTATAGCAGCTTTATTAATAATAGCCCAAACTTGGAAACAACCAGATGTCCAAAGTGTGTAAACTGTAGTTAAACAAACCGTGGGGCATCCACAGTATGAAGGGAGGTGGGGGTGGCTAAAAGGGGGCAGTCGGAGGGATACTGGTGGCGATGGAAATGTTCTGTATCTTGACTGCATCCATGTCAATACCCTGGCTGTGAAATTGTATTTGCAAGATGTTCACCATAGGGAGAAACGGTAAAAGGTATGTTGGACTTCTCTGTGTTGTTTCTTATAACTGCATGTGAATCTATAAGTATCTCAAAATAAAAAGGTTAATTAAAAATATAACTCCTATTGTAATAAAACATTAATCTATGTAAAATACAAAGGAAAATAAGCATCTTTTGAATAAACAAATTTGAAGATCATAGTGATCCAAACAGATTGAAGCCTCCACATTAAAATAGATCATGAATGGGGTGCCTGGGTGGCTTAGTTGGTTAAGTATTGGACCTCAGCTCAGGTCATGATCTAGTGGTTCATGAGTTCAAGCCCCACGTCGGGCTCTGTGCTGACAGCTCAAAGCCTGCAACCTGCTTCGGATTCTGTGTCACCCTTTCTCTCTGCCACTCCACCACTCATGCTGTGTGTGTGTGTGTGTGTGTGTGTGTGTGTCGAAAATAAATAAACATTTAAAAAAATTAAAAATAAACATAAGAAAAATTTTAAATTTATCATGATTTATATATCTACATATATACATGCATACATATATACATAACAATAGATTACTTAGCTTTAGTAAGTAATAGGTAGCCATAGTCTCTTTATGTCTTTATGTCTTCATCAACTTACTTAGAGAAAATAAAATTATGGGTACTTTATCAAGGATATAATGGATGGATGATATAAATATCATCAAAGCAGCAATATGCTCTCTAGGTAGGTGTGCAAAGATAACATTATTGAAGTGCCACTCACTCTCTGGCCGTAAATTTGGCTAGTCTAGAAGCCATGCATGCTCTCTCCTCCATGTTCCTTGGGTCCAGTGACATGAACTATTGAATGACAAACCAAAATTAAGGTACAGAATATCGTTTAGAGCTGGTATGTGACCCACACAGATATAAAACCCACGGCCTTGGCCTCATTGCTTTTTCTGCTTGTCAAACACTCACTCTTTATTTTGAGGGATGCAAAGGCCTCAAGTAGGAGAAGTAGAAGAAACCACCTTTTTGCAAGACCTCTGTTCTTGAAATTCTTACCCAGGCTCTGCTGCCCACATCTAATTTGACATCTTGCCCTTTCTCCACCTCTGGCTCCTCCTGGCCTGCTTATTTCTCTTCCTTCTTAGACCTAGTTTTTCTCCCCTCCTCCCTCAGTCTAAAGTTCTCCACTGACTCGTTCCTTTTCCTCTCCTTCCATACCCAGGCCCTGCCTCTGCTCCATCTCAACTGTCCCTGCTTTGCTACTGATTTCTCTTTCTGGCATTTCCTTACAGTTACATAATCTAAAATTCAACCACACGTAGCCCTAGCTAGACAGGAAATTATTTTGCCCGTAAGTAGATGCTTTTAACTCTCCAAAACTCTATAAGTAGAAGTAGGGGTTTTTTTTTTTTCTCTTGAATTACACATGATAATCCCCTCAGCACCCTCCACCTTTCTACTCTAGAACTTTGGCCAGAAAGGGTTGATGAGGGCACATATCTTTCCAACTGCCTGCCCTATATTCATCTCCCTTCTCCTTTCTATAAACTCCTCTTCCTCTTTCTGTCTTACCCAGACCTCCCTTGTGTAAAACTTCTTGGTTTTTTGTTTCTTACCCAGTATTATACCACACATGTTGGTTAGAATTATGCATGCGTAAACACACACACACACACACACACACACACACACACACTAGCAGCGGCAATAAACTTATTTTCAGGTGAAATCAATAAATGATAACCATCTTGTGCTACGATCTCTACCTCTCTGTCCCAACACATACTCTCCTGTATTCTGGGATCTAAAAAACATAGAACTTGTTGGGGGAAGGAGGGGCTCATAGAGGGGTCATGTAGGAGCTGCAGCCATACTAATCACACCGTTTCCACAAGGGAAAGATGCGCAATGTGATTCTATTGCTGTCCCTGACCATCAGCACCAGGCCTTTCTCGCCCACTCATTGATGAGCAGAAATAGGACAAAAGCAAAAAAGCAAAAGAAGCAAAAGAAAAGAATCTCTGGGAGTGCCTAGGTGGCTCAATCAGTTAAGCATCAGACTTTGGCTCAGGTCATGATCTCATGGTTCATGGATTTGAGCCCTGTGTCAGGTTCTGTGCTGACAGCTAAGAGCCTGGAGCCTGCTTCCGATTCTGTGTCTCCCTCTCTCACTGCCCGTCCCCAGCTCACACTCTGTCTCTCTTTCTCTCTCTCTCAAATATAAGTAAACATTAAAAAAATTAAAAAACTAAAGAATTTCTGCTTTTTAGCATACCCTCTTAGGCATGCAATGCCCACCAAAACCCTGCTTCACCATTTTACTTTGCTTTATTTTTCACTCAACCATTTTATGGTCACTGTGACGACACAGTCCAAACAGGACCATTTAGGAAAACAAAATAACCAACAAATCGCTGAAAATTCTTAAATGTAAAAACAAGGCCACCCCCTTCCAAGAAAGCCGTTTGTGGTTTTCATTCTGGATCACTTTCCCTGGAAAGGAAACTTGCATTATTTATCTGAGGTAAGAGAAAGGCAATGAATTAATGATTTATATGATCATCATAAAGTTGAACATCGCAGGTCTAGATCTTTCTAGACCTAGAGACTCCTCAACAAAAGTCAGTTTTCAAAGTGAGTGCTTGGACCACAGACTGCCCTCACTGGTCAACGTAATTTATGTATTTCCTGCGAGATTCTGAGAATCCAGTGTGAAAGCAACAAATTCAATGAGAGGTGGTTATAAAATAGCTCAACAATTAAATAACTTCAGGATTTTGAGTTGTGTGCAGGAAATCGTGGAAATTTGTTTTACCTATAAACGCCTGAGGGATAATGTTTCAGTAACTTACTGTTGTATAACAAACCTAATGGCTTGAAACAAGTCATTATTTCTCACAATTCTCTGGCTTGGCTGAGCTCAGCTGGGCAGTTCTTCTGCTCCATGATGTTGAAGCTGAGATCACTCGTATGGTGATATTCACCTGGAAGCTCAGTGGGAGCTAGGCTGACCAAGAGGGCATCTCCTCTTCCAGAAACCCTCTCCTGTGACTCTTCATCACTTAGTGGGGGAGCCCAAGCTTCTTCATCTAGCAGCAGGAGCCTAACAGAGAGACTGGAGCCAAGGTAGAACCTGACAGACCTCATAAGAGCGAGGCCCATAACTGGCCCAATGTCACTTTTGCCACAGTCCGTTGGTCAAAGCAAGTCAAGTCCAGGCCAGACCAGAAGGGAGAGGAAATTGCTTCTACCTCTTGATGGGAGGAGGAACATGCATGTTCACAGATGGGGGTTTTGAGCCATCTTTGGGCACAATCTACCCATCTTGGGGACAAGACGAGCAGGAGGGAATGCAGACTGCTTCTCTTACAATAAATGTGCCACATTTAAAATGGCAATTTTAACTGATCTTGATAACATTTAGAAGTTAATAAAAATAATAATGCTCGTTTCCTTGCAAACAGTATTATTTTTCTAAGACTACTAATAAGAACCTCTCACTGGCCTGCCAGTAGGCCCCAAAATCCCCAGTGTTAGAGCCATTCCTTCAAGCTACATCATCTTCAGAAGCCCTACCCCGAAATGCAAACGTCTCTCACCTTGATCTAGTGTCAACCACTCATGCCTTTGAGTGAACCAGAAATTAGCAACTAAGTGAGCAAGAAGTCTTTGAGGCAGAGTTCTTCGTTGATAATCTTCATTGGGCTTTGGGTATCTGAAAGATGTTGAAATCACTTTCAAAATGTTGTGCTTGTTATGTGCATTTTTCATCAGTTTCTCAAATGGGGCAGACACCGAAAAGGTTAAGACTCACTATTCTAAGGTCATGGTCACAAATCAGCCTCACTAGGGAATACGAAACCTAACAGTTCTCTTTGGTGACTACTTCACAATGTAGGGTTTAATTGCTTTTTAATTATCTAACATCCTCCACCTTTGTCTCCACCCAACACACATGACATCGTTGTATGCGGAACGAAGGGTCTCTACTTCTGCTTGTACCCCCCACTGAGCAGAATCCTGTAGAATTTTCGATGCGTATCTTATCTAGTTCTCAAATCATGTTCCTTGAGATCCTTCTAGAGACTAAATTAAGCCAAGGAGCAGCATGATTGTGGGGAGAATGCAGGGATTGAGTGGGGTTAGGCTTGCCTCATTTAGACAGAGCAAGGCTACCTTTGACTCTATCTTATGATTATGTATACGTTTATCTCCCTGTGAAGAATGAGTCCTGAAGCTAAAAGAAGTTTGAGAATTACTAACAAGCCCAATGCCCTTATTTTCCAAGGAATTAAAAAATGGTGTTCACTGCAATCTCCAAGTCTGGAGTCAGAGCTAGACTAGAACTCTAATTTGTGTTTCCTGACACTTAATTCTGTAAATGTTCTTGTCAACACATTACCTCCCCACCAAGAACAAGCCCCACCACCTTCTCAGACATGAGAGTGTGCCTTCCCCAAATCCCAGGGCACTTTTTCTCCCAAGCCACAGACTTCTGCAGTCAGGAAACAGCCAGTTGACGAGTCAGGAACTTAGGAGAAATCTGGGGGAAATCAGCCTGGGCTGGGCACCAGAATGGGAGGTGGGATGGGAGGAAAGGAGAACTCCAAGGAGCCCATAGAAGAAGCTAGCTCCACGCCGGTCTCATTACTGGACTGTGAACTGGACTGTGACCTTGACTCTTCCAACAGCTTTCTTTTTCTGGCAAAGAATGAATATGAAGGAACAACAAACAGCGTTCTTTTTTCTTCTTCTTATATAATGCAAAAAATACACTGTCCCTGATTACTTAATTCCTGACAGCTAGAAAGTACATTTCAAAGTCATATACCACTTTCCAAGCCTTCCAAAATGCCTACAGGAGAGAAATGCTAGACAAACCCCAATAACGTTATGTGTATAGATTTCTACACTTGCGATGTTAATGGGCCTTGACTAAGACCACTGTGATTTTAATACAATGTATTGTTTTATTCCTACTGTATTTTTAAATAGAACATCTCAAAACAATTAGATTAATTAAATATCCACGGGGATGCAGGAAATGTTTTTGTATCACACTTGGGGACTTGACCAGCTCAGCTCCTTAGATTTTTTTCAGAATCTCTTAATGAAGGATTCTCACTCCATTGGAGACTTGACAGCTATTTCAATCTGTCATTAGGAAGAACATTTCAGTACCTGGAAAATTTTAAGACTTCTTGAGCTCAAATTTGCCAAACGAGGCTGTTTAGTTTCGGGGGAAGCCATCCTTCGCCATGAGTGGCAAACTTTCAACCTCCCTAGCTTATTGTCTGTGAATGCAAAGTGGATCGTGGTCTTGGGGAGTAAAATACAGGTTAGAAAGGTTAGAAAAAGTCACCGAGCAATTTTTATTGTCTATGTTTCATCAAGATACTGAAAGTTGAAAATTTCACCCAGTGCTAATAACACAGTATTAGTTACACTTGACTGCTTTGTTGGAGCCAAACCAACCTCACTTCTGTTCTCTCAAGCCTAAATTCCAAGAGCGGCCAGCTTTTTAAGAAAACAAAAGCTTCCATAATCTCTAGTATAGGCTGGTTGTCAAACCACAGGAGTTCTAGCAAAGACCACATATTATCATGAGCTGCAAACATTAAAGAATTCTGTGGCATGACAAGTTCTAAGAAAGAAACTCTTAAAAGAGACTCATTTTTCTCCGCAATGTCAGCTGCAAGAATAAACTAGCAACGAACAAGAGGTTAAGAGTTAGAAACGAAAAGACCATGGGTTCCTCAGGTTCATGGCCAAGTCATTTTATAGTGTTGAGTAAGGTATTTCATTCATCTAAATGCCTCTGTGCTAAAACTTGTTGTTTGTTCCCTTTGTGAATGGTGAGTTTGCACAGTTGCATGGAAGGTCCTTTTTCTTTTTGTAGGATTATAGGGCTGTCAGTGCCCACCAAAGGCTACTGCTATTCTGCTGAAGCAATATGGCAGAATTGTCAAGAGCCCCGATTCAGCCCCAGATGACACAGCTCCCTCTGCAGCCTGGCTCTCTCCATGGCAAATCTGTGACCTTGGACAAGCTATTCTAACTTTTGATATCTCAGTGTCTGCAACAGTAAAATGGTAATGGTAACTATAGTCTTACTGCATAGGGTATGAGGATGAACAGTGTCAATGACTTAAATCATTTGGAACAGTGCCTGACATACCCAAAGTGCAATAAAGTAGCCTTTTAGCCTTAATTTCCTATAGCTGAAGTCAAAGGAATCAAACTACTTCTCTTCAGTTTTTAAAGACAGTAGAATTCAGGGCCTCCTATTGCCTTCCCCTATCCTAGCATTTCATGAACCTCACTGAGGAAATTAGATTTTTAAAAATAAATATAAGCCTATTTTTTTCTGAGCAACCTCTGGCAATGACACGGTATAATAGAATAGTTTTCATTCAAGGAGTTCCTGGGTGGCTCAGTCCGTTGAGCGTCCAACACTTGTTTTTGGCTCAGGTCATGATCTCTCTGGTTGTGGGTTCGAGCCCTACATAGGGCTCTGTGCTGACATTGCAAAGCCTGCTTGGGATTCTCCCTCTCCCTTTCTCTCTGCCCCTCCCCCACTCACCTTCATAAATAAATAGATAATAGTTTTCGTTCAAGAAGTCAGGTCACTGATAAATTACAGAGAAAACCAATTCTTTCTTTTTTTTTCACTGCTTCACTACCTAAAAACCCTGAAACCAACAGATCCCATTGTACTGAAAAGGCTGAATCCAAGAATGACCAGAGCTCACAGTATTAAAGAGGTAAAGAATATTAGCAATCATGTAGGCCAAACTCTTAAGGTTTACAAATGAGGAAACTGAAGTACAGAGTGACAAATGGCTCTGGCTCCTTTAATATACCAGAAATTATACTTAGTAACTAGTGGTTTCAGAAAAGATTATTAGTGGTGTCCTCTCAATGTGTTTACCTAGGAGGCTATAAGTTATTCTAGCATTGCTGTCATTATTGGATTCTGCTTTGAAATTTTGCTTTTCATGCCTTGCTTAAAGAAGAAATTCATCATCTATACTTTCATACTGGGAGTTATAGGAGTCATAAGGATGGATGGAAATGGATCTCATCTCTGAAGTAGATCAGGCAAGTTTGTCTTTTGTGGTTAGCCACTCCCTGGAACTCACAAGGATGGAAGACTTCTATGTGTTTTGGGGTTTTTTTTAGTCTTTTTAGTTTTAGTTATTTTGGGTCTTTGTTTTTGTTTCTGTTTTTGTTTTTGAGAGAGATGAAGCACAAGCTGGGAAGGGGCAGAGAGAACAAAAGAGAGAATCCCAGCAGACTCTGTGCTGCCTGTACAGAGGTCAAAGTGGGACTCAAACTCTCGAACTGTGAGATCATGACCTGAGCTGAGATTAAGAGTCCATGCTTAACTGACCGAGGGAGTGGTAAGATTTCTCAACCATTGCACTGTTTTGTGTGAACACAGGACTTAGGGAAAGTCCAACATCTTTGTCACAAAGATGATCACATCTATGAGGATAATAAAAAAATGTACCAAAGTCCTAAGACTACTAACTGCTCAGTTCCCTAAAATGATCCCCTTGTAAAAAAGGGCTGTCAGTTGAATATTGTAGGGCCTAGATGGGTTTTTCCCAACTCATTTTTATTATCTTTTTATCTGCTAACGATATTGTTTTTTTCTGGTGACCCCTTTCCCGCACTTTTTATCTGATACTTTAAAAACCAAAAAAGTGCCACATCACTGTTAAAGGAGTTCAGCACTACAGGAACTGAGAACTATGTGAATTACGTGAACATCCAGCTGAGAACACTGAGTAAACCTCCCATCCTCCATGCAGCGATCTTTCTCTTGTGCTCTTTGATGTAATCACCTCCCATTATTGGAAATAGAAAGTGTGAGGGGCGCCTCGGTGGCTTAGTCGGTTAAGCGTCCGACTTTCGCTTAGGTCATGATCTCGCGGTTCGCGGGTTCGAGCCCCACGTCGGGCTCTGTGCTGGCTGCCAGCTCAGGGCCTGGAGCCTGTTTCAGAGTCTGTGACTCCCTCTCTCTCTGACCCTCCCCTGCTCACGCTGTCTCTCTCTCTCTCCTAGAAATAAATTAAAAAAAAAAAAAAAAGGAAATAGAAAGTGTGATTAACTGAATTTCTGAAATTCACTTGAGTCTTGAGCATAGAAATAGTGAGTTTAATATCAGTAGATGGGGATACTTTGTCCAACACAGTATCACTATAATTTTCCAGTGATAGGACTTTATATAAATTGTATGTGTGTGCATGTGTGTGTATGTGTGGAAAAAACTGGGGTCTTTGAAATTTGATTTTATTGACTGGTTCATACAGTCAGGTCTTCTCTGCCTCTCATTGTCTTTGATTAGGCTATTTAACAACTTTGAAAAGATAAACGTTAACTTGTAATACAACTAATCCCTGTCCATAAAAAAGCAAAAATCTGGGGGCACCTGGATGGCTGAATCAGTAGAGTGTGCAACTCTTGATCTCTGGGCTGTGAGCTGGAACCCCATGTTGGGTGTAGAAATTAATAGAGATTTTTTTAATTTTTTAAAACTTTTTAATTTTAGAGAGAGAGCATGTGTGTGAGCAGAGGAGAGAGGTGGAGGGTGAGAGAGAGAGAGGAGAGAGAGAGAGAGTGTGTGTGTGTGAGAGAGACAGACAGACAGGCAGACAGAGAGACAGAGAGAATCTTAAGCAGGCTCCATGCTTAGCCCAGAGCCCAACACTGGGCTTGATTCCACAGCCCTGAGATCATGACCTGAGCTGAAATCAAGAGTTGGTCACTCAACCAATTGAGCCACCCAGGCACCCCAAAAATAAGACATTTTTTAAAAATGTAAAAATCTGTCCAGTGGAGATTTAATTGACATCCTTCTCCCTCTGTGAAAGAAGTCAGCTTTGCATCTATTTAAATAAATTCATTTTGGCATTCCTAATTTCCTATAAATGTATCTGGTCTTTGGATTCTACTTTGAAACCACTTATAATACTTTTCTGGTTCTCTCATTAATTAAAAAGTTAAATAAAATCTTTGACATGTGTTCATTTTGCATTCATATAAGAGCCATGGCTTTACCTTTAAGAAAATTCTTTAACATATATAGATAAATATATGTAAAATATCATTAACTCAGACTTATTTAGAAGGGAAAAAATCTTTCTGATTTGTGTATGTCCAAAGAAAGTTTTAATGCTTTTAAGACAGTTTTAATACTTTCAAGTTTATACTAAAAGATATCTAACAGAAATCAATATTAAATAAATGACTTATAATGAGTATATAATTTTTCTAAATAAGTTGGTGTTTCTAGAGCATTTAAACACAGCAGCATATTTTAAGTGATTTTAAAATCTTCCTCTAATTTTATTTATACTCTCTTTAAAAAGAAAAAATATGTGCTATGTAATGAAAGACTTCAGCCCAATTATTCCAAATTACAAATTAGTGAAATCTTACTTTAATGAAATTTTACATATGTAAATTGATAGAACACTGATTCTTAGAATGCTTGCAATTGATGAGATTGACACGTGAAACGTCAGATAAACCACAATGCAGGAATCCCTTCTAAACTGATCTTGATGGGTAATCAGCCAGCCTCTGCCTGAACACATCTATTAGCAGGAAGCTCGCTCTTTCAATAAAGGCCATTTTGGTGTTGAAAGCTTCTAGGGTTTGAAAGTTTTCCTTGTAATTAATCAAAATCTCCCTCCTTGAAACATCAACCCATTGGTCTTAGTTGCGGTTTCAATATAAACAGACGTGGAACCTGTTCTTTATATTCTTTTTCCTCCCATGGCACAACTTACCTGCCATTGGGGAGTCTTTTGGGGGCAACACAGGTCAAGAGGAATTATCATAAACTAGGTCTCCAATATCAGCTCAAAGTCAAGTCCTATCAACTGTAAGCACACGTACGTTGGCTACTATTCAAACCAACGCCTCTTAAACATAGAATGTAAATTACAAAGAGGCTACAACGTTATTCCTTAGTTTTTATTTCTATAGATATGCCATTAAATCCAGAACCTTTGGTTGAAAATGAAAAAGTACCCCACAGCCAAAATACCTGGTTCTTTTGAAGCCAAGACAACTAACAATAAAATAAGATGGTGCCCTAGTTGGCTGTCTTCTAGAACCTCTTTTTATTCAGGTATTTTAGAAAACCATCAAAATTTGTCAGAGAAATAGCCAACCTACTGCTTCAAGGGACACTCTGATACCAAAATGGTCCAGAGAATTGTTTTGTTGTGGCACCCGTCATCCAATGTCAAGCCAGATTACAAATAATGTAGAGTTTAAATATTAAGACATATCACCATTTCCTCCATGACTTTCTCCTTTCATCCATCTTTCTCTCTAAGAGGAAAGGCTCAACATATTGACATATGACTAGAAATAGATTCATTAATAGAGGGGACGAGCTGTACAATCCAAGATTTCCTACTACATTTGTGAGAAGAGAGAAGTTCCTGCAGCCTTTATGGATTATTTTGCTAGAGAGTAAAGAAAATCTTGCCATTTTCCCTATGTCAGATGTAAAAATAAAAAGCATAGAGGAGAAGAATGGGGCCATAAACTTGATACAACGTATTGCAATAGAGTTTCATCAGATAAACTACGGAGACAGTTTCGATGATGCTCTTGTCAGAAAACACATGGTATGATACACTGTATATGTGCCAGATAGCTTCTGCACTTTCAGAAATGTCACTTCTAAAAATGTCTATCCATTTGGAAAATAAGTATGCAATAAATCTGTAAATATTTATTATAAAAGCAATAAGAAAATAGTAAAGAATGAATGCAGCTTCTGACAACACCGCGTAAACTGTTAACAACAGACCTTTGGAGCCGACAGCTCTGTTTCTAGATCAGGGGCCAGGGCTTGAATGTCACAGTAACTGGGGCCATATCAATACGTTCCATACCCACCCTGGCGCTCCAGGAGGCCCACCTAATCAAGATGCCAAAGGATGAGATGGAAAACGTATAGATCTTGTGTTTCTGAATCCATATGTCTTACTCGATCAATGAACCAAAATAGCTACTCTTTGGAATTGAAATGCTGTAAGAACTTGCTGCTGTTCTTTTTTGCTCTCAGTCCTATGGGAAAGGGCTGGGAGACAAGAATAGGAAGAGGATCCCAAAGAAGAGAGAATATTCACTCTTCTGCAGGACTTGGGCCACCCTGAGCCTATTCTCTGAAGCACCCCTTACCCCTGGGCAATGACCACTCTGTTTTGCCTGGCAATTCAATCTTCCTTAAGTGATAGAGGAACAATGGCTAGGAGCTAGGAGTGGAGGCACGGAGTTTGAATGACCTCCTCTTAAAAAAAAAAAAAAAAAGCATGTTTCATATTGGTTCACCTTTTCTATGTAACTATCTTCTGGACATCTTAGCTCAACACTTCTTGACTTAATCCACAGAATTAGAACATCTGCTCTAAATTGAGGATTTACAGAGGGAATTATACCTACTCCATCTAGAGATTGTTTGCCTCTGATGTCATTTTTGATTAGATGATTTTGGAATTTTGATTGCTTCACATTAGATCATTATGATTTCAAAATGCAGCTTGTAAATGTATTCAGTTCATCAAGGGCTATAAATATAAATCTTCAACTACAGACTTCTCCTTTGCTTAGGTCCTCTTAGATGCTCTTAGGTTCATGGGAGACCAAAGGAAATATCTCCAAGAAAAGGTGAAAACTTCCTACATTAGAAATAACTTTCCAAACATCTGGTCTCATATTCAGAAGTTTGATCATTTAAATTTAAATTAAAATTAATGGCTATAGGGTAATGAAGTCTGACTCTTTGGAAAAACAGATGTAAAAAATTTAAGAACTACTCATGCTTTGTTCAGTAAAATAATTACATGATTAGATAATAAAATTCCTCCATATTTTTCTACATGGTTTTGGGTTCTACCTTTGACTTTCTATTCCAAAAAAAATGATCCGTTTCCCATTCACACATCCCATAGTGAGATTTGGATTTAACATGATGAGCCTGGGTTGGGGCAAGAAGGGGAGGGAAGGAGGAAACATATCTATAGGGAAGAGACAGAGAGAGATTGCAAAGTGCCTGAATTAAAATTCAATTTAATGTATTTTAACCCTGAATTCCCTAGAATTTTGCTTCCTTCCTCCCTAATTTTAAGAGTACATAAACTCTACAAATGTAAGATTCTACGATTCTGCAGTTTTATGTGAATTCTACACGAAATCGTGTCACTACTCCTATTTGTGTTGAAGAACTATAAGAAAGAGGAATGACAAGATGTGTGTCAGAAAGCTGGTGGGTCACTTTGCAGGGGAAGGAGAAGGAAGCATCATTTATTTCCACAAGGCTGCAGTTCAGCATGAAAACTAGCTTATCTGACATGCAATTATGTGTCATGAGTAACAGTGGTAATTAAGTCTCTAGAACAGCAAGCTACCTCGAGAACCCCCCAGGACTTCAGGTGGCTGGCTCCCAAGTCTGAATCATCTAGCACTTTACTGTGGATCATTCGTCGACATCCTTCCTTTATTTATCACCCACCTAAGCCAAGGGACTACATTTGGCTCTAAAGCACATTTTCTTCTATGCATGCCTACCAGCCTATGTTTCCGTTTCCTGAACTTTCTTTAAAAAGGAAGCCTGATATCCCAGATGGGATAAAACCAAGGGTCTTCATCATTTTCTTTTCTTTCCTTGCCAGCCCTCCCATCTGCCTGACCAAGAGAATGAGCGACGCCTCAGAAAGTGTCAGTTACATCTACTTCTTTTCAGCCACACTTGTACATCCTGAGAGCAGATATACATTGGCAACGGTACTTTTCATTCATTCATTCAGCAAATATTTATTGATGCACCAACAGCGGAGGCATGTAGACTAATTATCTGAGAAGGGAGAGCAAGAAGGAACCAAAGGAATAAAATGAAAGCCATAAACCCAAAGGGAGATGTGCTTTTAAAGGAACACCCATAAAGCCAGGCTGTTTTCTAGCTTCTCAGTCTCTGTGTGGCCCTCTTTGAATTTGACAGCACTACCCACCCCTCTTGATGGAGTCATATGTAAAGAGTTAAGCATCAAAGAGGTATCATGTTGTAGAATATATCAACTTTTTATGTACTCACCCAATGGGAATATTAAAGAAAAAGTGAGGGAAGAAATGCTCACGCCATATCCAGTAGATCCGCGTCTTGCTGCATGATAGGCAGGAGCAAATCAGACCAGGTTGTGGCTGATATGCCAGTTATTTGTACTCTAGGCCCCATTAACTTATACTAGCAATTTTGGAAAAGTAATTTCTTCTGCCAGATGGCAGCCCAGAAGTAGCTTTCTTGATGAGTGAGGGAAGTCGCTCCCCACTTCCTTCCTTGACATCCACAGCACAGCCCCCTCACCTCGTCCCCACAGGCTGGGACTGGGTGGTGGGATCCACGCAGGCTATGATTAAATGACTCATCTCCTTAGCATGACTTGTTTGTAAAGGTTACTCGCAAAAACATCAGCAACAGCAGGGCCCCAACTCCACAGTGGGTATTTGTCAAAACTGAGTCAAGATAATAGGGGACCACTGAAGGAATACTTAATCTCAGGTAGGAGAGGAGCAGTATTTGTGACCCGAGGTGAGACTCAATTGAACACTTCCATCTGCTCTTTGGAGGAATTTGACCCTTACAACAGAATCAATTCATGGTTTACTGTTAGTTAGTCAGTTGAGACCACACACTCATCGTTGCCCGTGACACTGCCGATCGTAATTTCGTCCACACCTTCAGTCAAGTCAATAGTGTGCCCGCTCTGCTACTCAAGTTCTCTGGTGCTGCCAATTATGAGAAGCAGTGAGACAGGAGCAGCCCCAAACCTCAAAGCTAAATTAATCCTAACCCACTCAGAATGCCAAAATCCTCAAGAAGAAATTAAATAAAATAAAAATCAGCGAATCTCTTGAGTGGTGATTTTTATTTAAGGAGGGCATATCATAAAATGAAATGAAAGCAGCCTGTCACAATCTTCTGCTGCAAAGAAGGACTGGAATCATTCAAATAGACAACAACCAAAAAAAGTAGTGGGGAGTTATTAGAGATTTCCTTTAGAGTTGCTCTGAGCAGATGACTTGCTCTAGAGGATTATGGGGAACAATCGTCCCGGTAAATGACTCAAAAAGTAATAGCAGGAGAGGGAAGCCCACATTTGTTAAGTGCTAACTTATATCAG
The DNA here is from genome assembly GCF_008692635.1 of Crocuta crocuta. Classification (NCBI taxonomy): domain Eukaryota; kingdom Metazoa; phylum Chordata; class Mammalia; order Carnivora; family Hyaenidae; genus Crocuta; species Crocuta crocuta. Next base: position 9,728,629 of record NW_027532203.1, on the reverse strand, counting down.
GGAGTATGTGACTACACAGATCATCTTATTTAATCCTTAAAACAGCCTTATTTAGTAAATTCTCAGTTCATAGGAATACTGGGACTCAGAAAATATTAAATTTAATATTTAATATGTCATATATAAGAACGGTGAACATTGGCTGAGCTTTGTCCTTTTTTGGCTCTCCAGCAAACAAACATTTTTAGTATTTGAAAGAGCCTTCCCAAGTGATTCTTGACGTTCCTATTAAAGTGGCCTCACCAAAGGAGCCAGATACTCCTCCTTCTTTCTAATGGCACAAAGGACACAGGAAAGTGGCAGGTCCATTTCAAAACCCCAGGACTTGCCTCCTGAGTGTTAGATGCAAAGGTCGCCCAATGGGAACATGAAAGTAAAATGAAAGAAGAAATCCTCACACCATATGTGGAGATCCATGTCTGCAGTAGAGTGGAAAGCCTGGTTGTAAGGTAGCACTGAAAGTTCAACAGCAGAAAAATTAACAATAAACACTGTGTATGATTAAATACCACGAGGACAGTACAGGCGATCGGTAGTAGGAATTCTGAAATAGAACTCCCTTTATGAGTTAGAACAGTCAGGGAGAGGTTAATGGAGTAGCTGGGGCTTTGATCACATCCTGGAGTGAATGTAGGATTTGGAAAGGGAAGATCATTACCGATTACAGGAAGACCATATGAAGATGAGCATTGGAATGCTCCAGGGAACTGCCTCCAAGCAGGAATGACACTGGGAAGGATAATCAGAGATTTCATCACCAGGGTAGAAAGTCCAAGAGGTGCTATGGAAGGTCGTTCAGGCAGGGGGCACATAAAGGGAAGGGGTGCTTTCAAAAGACTGAGCAGTGTCAAATGTCAGGCAACAGGAATTTAAGGAAAGAGGCTTGTGCTTTGGGAAGCAGAACTCCTGGCCAGACTCTATTTGGAACAAGAGGCTGGTTCTAGACCTTCAGTGAAGATCCAATGAAGAAGCCGCTGTCGGCAGGGATGGCTTGAGAGAAGAACCACCGAGGTGAAGGGTCAGGAAGAGGCAGGAGCTGAGGAACTCTTTCTCTTTATCCCTTTCACAGGGAGCCCTCCGAGGGCCCCAGACTCGGTGACTGGTCCTGTTCAATAATCCGGAGGCACTCCCCACACCACCACCCCAGGGTCCCAAAGCTGAAATGAAGTCTCTGCTCCCAAACCCTGGGATCCATTTAGTACCTCACTAAATATGGCAACCATTCAGTTAGCCTGTTCACGATCATCCTGTCTGCCCTTGTATTTTTCTTTGGAATTGGCTAAGATGGTTATAATTTCCCAACTTCTCACTGTGGGAGGGACTTCGGGATCCAGAAAACTAAATTACTCTCACATGCCAGATATGAGACATTTGTCCAAGGAAGATCCTGAGGACGATACTGGTGATGTCAGGGGCCAGGACTGGGAGAGATGGAGGATTTAAGATTTCAAAAGCCAGGTAGGCAATTGTACACCAGTTATGTAAAATATAACCATTAGGGAAAATGGGTAAAGGGTACAATGGAACTTCCTGGACTTTTTTCACAACGTTCTGTTAATAATTATTTTAAAATAAAAAAGTTTAAAAAAGAAAGCATGTTTAGATGTTAAAGAAGGGGAAAGGGAGGGAGGAAGGAGGGGAGGTTAGCTAAGAAAGAGGCCCAGAGTAGAAGACCACCAGGTCAGAGGCCCAGGCAAATCTCTCTCCAACTCTTCTTGGGGCGCCCCTCTCCTGGCATCTCCAGCCACTGGCCTTTCCCCCACTCTGCATCCCCCTCCCTAGACCTTACAGGGCTGTCTTCTCCCTTTGGGGCCCAAGTGCAGATTTGGAAGGAGTCGCTGTAGAGCTGGACTGCTCAGTGCTTTCTGTCCCTCTTCATGCATCAGTTGCAATGAACAGCAGAGGGAATCCACCGAGGGCCACCTCAGCCCTTCTCCAGGCTCATGAGCCAAGTCCCTGATGGAGTCTCTGAGCCACACTGGGCTGGTTTCTATGGGGGGCACAGTAGAGAGGGGAAGGAGGACCCAGGTGGGGGAGGGAGGGTGGAGTTCTACTCTCGGCTCAGGAAGGTCCCTGGCTTGAAGAACATCATCTCTTGGGGCTTCCAGCTCCATCTCTATAAAGTAGGTGTGTTCAATTACTCCTGAAGGGCTCTGTCCACGAATTCCATGGATGTTATGAGTTCCATGCCTGACATGCCCCACCTAACCTGGAAAGCTAACACGAGTAGTGGAATTCCAAAGAAATATATGGCACTGGAGGAATTTATATGTCCCTCTGTGAGTAAACAGTGAACCAACCTCTCTGACTTCACGTCCAAGTCCGGCTTCCCCTTCACACTCATATTCAGTCCACACCCCCACGATGTCTTCCCTGATCATCACAACCAAGGCACTTTGCCTGAGCCTCCCCTTGGCGTCAGTCTGTGCCACGAAGGTCATTTTCACACATGCCTTTCTCCTCAGGCCAAATGGCAAACTCCTTGAGAGCAGAGTTCTTATTCATGTACATGTTCCCATAGATGGCTATAGTGGGTGCTCATTAAAAGTAAGCTGAATGAAGAAATGAATGAATGAGCGATGCCAAAGAATTAAAACCAAAAGGAGGCGAAAGGTTGCTTCAGTACCTTATGTGCAAATTTCCATTTTTGTGCAGGGAAGAAGCAATCTTATCAGAGGAAGACAAATTTCTGGGTAAGTAATCAGAGATGCGCATTACACTTCACACGAATCATTTTGCCAAATGAAAGATGAAAGCCGCATGAAATAGACAATTATGGCAAGCCCTAGTCTCTGGACTAGAAGACGAAGCTAAAGCAACATCTGCCAATCCTGACAAACGAGTCCACTCAACCCGAGCAGGGTCTCTGTCTGAGGCCCTGTGCTTAGGTGCAGCTGATCCACTTTAGGGTTCTTTAGGAAAGAATGTCGGTTTTCTGCTCTGTTTGTGGCATACCAACAGATCACAAAAACCAGTGTCTACTTCTATCCGGCAAGCACAGCTCAGACCTGCATATATGCTTATATAAGTCACATGAAACCAGAGAGAGAGGGAAAAAAAATAGCTACAAGAATATTGCAGAGGGGCACCTGGGTGGTTGAGTCAGTTAAGTGGGCAACTTCCGCTCAGGTCATGATTTCGTGGTTTGTGAGTTTGAGCCCTGCATTAGTCTCTTTGCTGACAGCTCAGAGCCTGGAGCCTGCTTCAGATTCTGTGTCTCCCTCTCTCTCTGCCCCTCCTCCACTCTCTCTCTCTCTCAAAAATAAAACAAACAAACAAAACCCAGACTGTTGCAGAATGCATTAGAAAATCCAAAATTATTCTAAATTTGTCAATGCTACCCTCATTTGGGCAGATAATTGAAAGTTGACTGGGTCGTAAAAGAAACATAAAGTATCGAGCACCATCTGTTGCTCTTCCTGGCCAGGCTGAGGGCTTGTGAACTCTAAAAGGAACCTCCTTCCTTCTTCTATCTTTCCTGTCCCCTTCCTTTCTTCCTTACTAATGAGACATGGTAAGTACACATAGTGTGTGGTTCTGAACCGGATCCTGTTGCTGTGAAGAACATCCATGGTTAGGACAATTGGAAAAACCTGAAGGGGGTCTCAGGCTCTGACCTTAGTAATGAATCAGCGTGAACTTCCTGATGGTGGTGGTTGTATCATATAACACTGGAGAATGTCCTGGTTTTGTGTGTCGGAGTTACACACGGACGTGTCTGGAAGTGATAGAACATCAAGTTGGCAGCTTGCTCTCCCAGGGTTTGGGATAAAAAAGTGCTTTATACGATTCATGCAGCTTTTGTTTAAGGTGGAAATTATTGTAAAGAAGATAGAAAACAAATCTAAAAGCAGTGCTGATAAGAATCGGGAGGAGGAAAAAGAGAAGGAAGAGGAGGAGGAGAAGAAGCAGTTGACCTGTGAGATCCTCTGAGTCTGCCTGGCTCTCTAGGGCTTCTATGCATATTGGTGTCAGTCCCTAAGGTGTCAGAGCAAGGCAGCTGGCCCAACAGCTGCCTGGACTGTCCCCGAGGCCCTTCCACCGTAGCCTGCCTGTCCCTCTCCCCTCCCCACTGAGCCCGGTCCCTCCCCCACCTGTCAGAATTCCAGCTCAACCACAGGGTCTTACTCGGAGGCCTGGCCCTCATGCGAAGTCATGGCGTCTTCTCCTGGTGACCACTGGGCCCTTCCTCTTCCTTCTTCATGACAGTTTTCAAACCTGTGCATTCATAGGCCTCCCCTTTCAGGCAGCAAAGTCTTCCTGCAAACTACCTCAACAAACTTCTCTATCTCTCCTGGCCCCTCCTCCTTGACAAATCCTGGGTGCCAGCAAAATGCTCCCTTCCTGCCCTGAAGACAGACCTTGGAAACTTCTACCTTCCCCTGTCTGGAATGCCCTGCCCTCAGAATCCTCCCATCTCTCAAGGTACATATCAAGGGCCACCTCCTCTGCGAAGCCTCCCCGGACCTTCCCAGCCTCCTCTGGATTCCCAACTGCTTATTGTGTCTCATTTGGCTCTAAACCCACAAAAAATCACCTTTCTCTCTCAACATCTTGGCTCCTCTATTAAGTGAAAGTTTTTTAGAGAGTAGGGATCATTTCTCACACGTCTATGACTCCCCCACCCATAACAAGCACTGGCTCACTACCCGGCTGACTCAGTTTCCCATCCTTGTTCACATCTCCTTCCTCAGATGACCCATGTCAATTGTCATCACTTATTATGGGACACACACACACTTCAGCAAAAACAGAAATCAACAGATACACCCTTCACCCCTCTTAGTTCTCAAACTGACCCAATTAGATTCAATTTGTCCTTTTCATAGAAAACAAAGCACCCCTGAATCCTTCTCTCCCATTCAATCTGGAAACTTAGGAACAAGTGAAAATGTTTTGGAATCTTTCTGCCACCAATATCATCACTCTTTTTTTTTTTTTTTGAAAGAGATAGAGTGCAAGCAGGGGACAGCCAGAGACAGAATCCCAAGCATACTCTGCACAGCATGGGGCCACCGTGAACTGTGAGATCACTACCTGAGCGGAAGCCACGAGTCCAGAGGTCAATCCACTGAGCCACCCAGGTGCCCCTCCCTAGAGGATCCATTCCAATCCAGGTCACTCCTGGAGCTTGCCCCCCTTGCTGGTCCACTACTGTGTCAGCAGCTGGCTACAGCATTAGTACTTGGTGAGGTGATCAGCTCCCAGGAGAGTTTCATGATAAGAGAAAACTGAAAAATGAGGGGCACCTGGGTGTCTCAGTCTGTGAAATGTCTGCCTTTTGATCTTGGCTCGGGTCATTATCTCATGGTTCGTCAGTCTGAGCACTGCATCGGGCTCTGCACTGATGGTGTGGAGCCTGCTTGGATTTCTCTCTTCCTCTCTCTCTCCCCCTCCCCCACTTGTGCATGCTCTCTCTCACTCTCTCTCAGAATAAATAAGTAAAACTTGAAAGGGCAAACTAAAGGATGAAAAATCTACAAAGCCCCATAAACAGGGGCTGTCAGACAAAGAAGCAGATAGCTACTTAAGACAACTGTTGATTCCTTTTTTTTTTAATGTTTTATTTATTTATAGGAGAGAGAGAGAGAGAGAGAGCGCGTGAGTAGGGGAGGGTCAGAGAGAGAGGGAGTCACAGACTGAAACAGGCTCCAGGCTCTGAGCTGGCAGTCCCCACAGAGCCCGACGCGGGACTCGAATCCACGAACCGCGAGATCATGACCTAAGTGAAAGTCGGACGCTTAACCGACTAAGCCACCCGGGCGCCCCAAGACAACTGTTGATTCTATTAGCTTCTTCCTATCCGTACGCTATACCCCAGAAATGGGGACTAGTTGAGGGCCAATTAACTAACAGAAAGACAGGAAAAGGAAAGGAATCTTTTCAGAAGGCAGAACAAGAATGAACCGCAAAACTGGGGGGCAATCTTTGTGCCTCTAAGAAAAAAGAATGGTTTCATAGTTTGGGGGTGTGGGGTGTATCATGAAGCCCAACCAAACTCCAAAAGCTACGTCACTGGGATAATCAGCGAAAGCAGAGGCAAAGATGAACTACTGGAGCACAACCCGCAGTGGGAGGGGGGAGGGGCAGGTGGGTGTGGAAAGCTCATAAGGACACAGCTGTCCCTCTTGGCAGAGGGCAGCATTAGCATACGCCATCTTCAATATCTATGATGCTAATTCAGGATCGCTCAAGGAAAACTGCCACGTTCGGACCCATCTGCTCTTTACATCCCAACGACTATACCCTTTGCAGATTTAAATACAATTTCCTATAAAAAAATTTTTTTTTGTTTTACTATATCAAGTCCATAAAACAGACTCTTAACTATACTCTAAGTTTATTGGATAGTATTTAATATGTCAGTGTCCAAATGGCACATTTAATGACCTGAGAAATGAGTTGGTCAGATTCTGATGTAGATTGTTCTTGGGGTACAGATCATGATCGTGAACTCATGAGCCTCCCATTATAGTTCAAAATCCTTCATAAAATTGATCATTTGATGACTGAAAAGAGTTCACACAGCCCCGCAGACACATTTTCAAAACTCCTTCTGCCCATCAGCCTTTGGAGCCTGTGCAAGTGGCATTTCGCAGTGGTCAGCACACCCACAGCTGTTCCTCTCTGATATTCTTGCCCCCTTTGTCTCACCCAAGGCAAAGTGTCTGTCTACTCCAGACCCGTCCGGTCAGGAATGGGTCCGCGTCAGACCACATCACTGCTCCAGCTGGCACAGAGATGCCTCTTCACAGACTACCTCCATCTACATGATCTCATTTGAGCCCTCAGTCGCTCTCCCGAGGGTTAAGGACACTGAATATTTAATGAACCATATGCAAAACACTGCGCTGAGTTAACACACATTTTCATTCATTTAATTTGCACAAAAGCCCACAAGGCAGGTGTTCAAATCCCCTTTATTACAGATGAGGAAACCGAGACTCGGAGAGGTGACATGTCTAACATGTCCCATAGCTAATAACGGTCAAGTTGGGATGCGGGGCTCAGTCATCAGGCTCCAGAGCCCACAGCTGCATCCCTGGGCCATGCGCAGTCGGCAGATAGCGTCAGATCTCTGCTGCCGTGCAGTCTTGCTCAGTCTTGATGGGGTCTTCCCCTAGGCCTTTGGTATAGACCGCACTGGTAGTTTGGTGGGAAAATGATCAGCTTTTGAAGAGCCGCAGGCTAAGTGTCCACTTTTATTTTTCTGGCCGGGGGAGGGTGGGGAGTGGAGGTGGTGGAAGTGCTGACCTAATACATAATGCTGAGTTTCGTGAACCTCTAATACCGTGAGGAAATAAATTTCCGCTGTTGGAGCACCGCCCATCTGTGATATTTTGTTATGGCTGCCCCGGCAGACTATACAAGATTTTTCCAAATGGTTATATTTGAATGATTCTGCTTAAAATGCAAAACTAAACAAACAAAAAAAATTGAAAACAAAATAAAACAAAAACACATTCTCAATCATGTGCATTAATCTGTCTAAACTTCTCCAGGGGGAGATCTGATTTCATTGGGGTAAAAGAAGAGGGAAGGTGGGCAGAGAAGTAGAATGTGGAGTATTCTGAGTACTCAGGTGAGGGGGGCGCAAGGGAGGTGAGCAGGTGGGACAGGAAAGCCTCTGTTGAGGTGCCAGCTTTAAATACACAGCTCACTGATCTTTTGAGTAAATTGATACAGTTGTGCAACTATCACCACAATCCTTTTTAAGAACATTTTTACCATCCCCAAAAGATCCCCTGTGCTGTACCTACATCTTAACCACTCAACCATTAAACTCACACCATAGTCGGGGACATCACAGAGTGGAAGACATTGGATGAAGCAACAGGGAGCTCCTCTAGACTGTGGGTGGACATTAAATTGGTGCCACCACTTTCAAGAGCAATTCAACCATATAACCTCCAAAACCCTTATATCTAATGGCCCAAGACTTCCCCTGCTGGATATTTTGCTCTAGAAACTCTCTCATATCCACACAGAGAATCGCATATAGAAATATTCACCACAGCATCACTGGTAAAGTAAACATTTGGAAACAACCCAAGTATCTATCAATGTGAATGGATAAACAAGTTGTAATATATTCAAATAACATGATACACTTAAACAGCCATTGAAGGAAATCAATATGGGGGCATCTGGGTGGCTCAGTCACTTAAGCGTCTGACTCTTGACTTTGGCCCAGGTCATGATCTCACAGTCATGAGATAAAGCTGCCATGTCAGGCTCTGGGCTGGGCATGGAGCCGGCTTGAGACTCAATCTCTCTTCTTTCTCTGCCCCTCCCCCACAATTCTCCCTCTCCTTAAGAGAGAGAAATGGGGGTGCCTCAGGTCACGTCTCACGGTTTGTGAGTTTAAGCCCCATGTCAGCCTCTGTGCTGACATCTCAGAGCCTGGAGCCTGGTTCAGATTCTGTGTCTCCTTCTCTCTCTCTGCCCCTCCTCTGTTTGCACTCTGTCTCTCTCGCAAAAAGAAACATTTAAAATATTAAAAAAAAAAAAAAAAAAGAATCAAGGGGTACCTGGGTGGCTCAGTTGATTGAACATTTGACCTCGGCTCAGGTCATGATCTTTGCAGTTCACAAGTTCAAGCCCTACGTGGGGCTCTCTGTGCTGACAGCTTGGAGGCTGGAACCAGCTTCAGATTCTGTGTCTCCCTCTGTCTCCTCCCCTCCCCCACTCACGCTCTGTGTCTTTCTCTCTCTCAAAAATAAATAAACATTAAAAAATTTTTAAAGAATCAATGTGAATAAATCTCATATAAGAATGTTGAATTTAAAATAAAGGAAGTTGCCACACAATGTATATGATAAAATACTACTTGTATCCACATTTAAAACCATAAACAACATAGATTTTTGTAGGTGCATCCTGTATTTAAGTTTTATTCCTTTAAATTTTTTTTAATGTTAATTGTTTTTGAGAGAGATTGAATGGGAGAGGGGCAGAGAGAGAGGAAGATTGAGGATCCAAAACGGACTTTGTACTCACAGCAGAGAGCCCGACGCAGGGCTCCAACTCACAAACCATAATATTGTGACCTGAGCCAAAGTCTGATGCTTAACCAGTTGAGCCCCCCAAGTACCCCTACGTTTTATTCCTTAAAAGAAATGTGACACAAATATGGCCAAATGCTGAGATTCTCATAAAAGCCCAGCATTAATATTCTATACTTGTCTTTATAATATTTCATAAGAATTTTGTAAGAAATCAAAGAAAAGCATTGCTTAAAATTACAGAAAGGAAAAGGGCACGGGATTCATACTTCATTGGGTTCACTATTTGTTAATTGATTCTTTAAACGTTCTCAGGCAGTTGTTACTCTGTGCTGTCCAGGTGCTGTGCACAGTGTTGGGCACTCTGTGCGCCCAATCTCATTTCACCTGCAGGTCAGTTCCTCAAGGATCCCATGTCTCCAGGGCACACGGTCACCTTCGCCAGCACATTGCACACCTCTATCCCCCCCCACTCCCACCCCCCATCACTCTTCCTTCGCTCCAATCCAACAGCCAAATGTCTACCCAAGACAGATGATGTCTTTTGAGCAATAGATACTAGGACTGTTGGGCTCATAAAAAGATAATTAAGTCTTTGACCATCATGGAATGTGGCAGGGGGGAAACACAGAGCACGTCCCCAGTCTTCTAGAGGCCACGCTGGGAGAACGAACAATTCTAAGAAACCTTAGGCCAGACAGGAATGGATTTAGACATCTTTACCTCTACGGACTTCTATGAAGAGAGAACCTTTTTCAATCTCGGCTTTTCACATCAACACATTCCCAAGTCTCTGATGAGGCCCCTTTTACACGATTAACACAAAATGTAGGACCCTCTAATGCAATTCAAGACCTGGACTCTCTGATCCTTTAACCCTTTGCTCCATGCAAATGGGGGTGAGGCCACCAGGAACGCCTGCTCTCTCTACTCCCCGTGCTCTCCTGCTGCCCTGTCTCTCTCTGTTCCCTCCAGTTTCAGTTCCCCTCCTGTTGCTTCCACACCTCAGTGTGTACGCTTCTCCCCGGTGGTCAGGGGCAGCTCAAACGTCCCTTCCTCCTCAAGGCCGCCCCCCCCAACCCACCCACCCAAAGAAATGCTGAGCTCTGGCTGCATTCGGCCTGTACATCTCTTGTGAATCAAAGCAGACTTTAGCATATACTGCCATTACTCATTTTTACATTTTTTATCTTTCCGATTATACTATGAAAACAGGGGGGATGATGTCTTCTTCATTTTTAAATCATTCACATCGCCTAAAACAGAGTATATCATACAAGCCGAATAAGCGTTTGTTCAATGAATTTTCTATCTTAACACACCTGCGTGTCAGGTCCATTTTCACTACAGCGGGTAGGATATGTTGACACATTTCCTACCCAGGGAATCAAGATGAACCTTTTGCTTCCTGGTGACCTAAATCTACTTGATTATAGAAATCAAAAGGTCCAGATAATGTAGTTTGTTAAGATATTCTCTGGACCAGTAATTCTCGGCCCTGGGAAGCTTTGAAAAAAATACCCATATCCAGACCCCTTCTTGAAGTAGTTGATCAGAGATAAGGCCTGGGTGTCTGGAATTCTGACCAGGAATTCTAATGTGCAGACGGGGCTGTGGGCCAGCGCTGCGTAGCCCTTTGAACTTGTGGGGTTTTAAAAGGGAGCTTGAACAATGTGGTAAGCAACTGGAATGTCAACCCCATTTGCATCAAAGACCACAAACTGCTTAAGCACCACCTTCCCAGCAGTTTTTATTCAAAGGATGGATGAGCTCATTCGAAGCACATCTTATCTGTTTGTTAAAGCCCTTACAGGATTCTCTTAAATGCATAGGCAACTTCCACTTTCCCACTTCCCCCTCGTCCTGTCAGCACTTATGCATGCATTTGAAAGTCTGAAAACTCCTTTCCCTAAATAAATGTTTTAAAAGTTCTATAAACTATGTATCTCCTAAAAAGAAAAGAGTGTTGGACCATGTAGCTCTAAGCAAATATGGATACAAAATCATGTCCAGTGAAAAGCGTAGAATATAAAATAGCCCAAAATGCAACTGTATACAAAGGCATGCAAATATTGTGTGCTTTCATTTACTGGACTTTTTTTTTTTTTTCATCAATCAGGTACAACCTACGATCAAGATTCAAAATTATTTTAGGAGTGTTATGTAATTCAGACATTTTCTGTAAGGTTGATTTGCCACCTAATTAGGGTGTATTTATCATCAGTGTTTTTACAGCCTTCTCCAAGCAAAAGCCACTCCGTGTTTGTGTGTCAGATGAGTTTCTATCTCAGTTGCTCCATTTTGGCGGTCTCCTGACTGGGTTCTTTCAAAGGTTTTTAGTTCTGTGATTGTTTCTTTATCTTTCTCTTGAAAGAAGACCTTCTCCCTCCAATGGTATCACATAATTGGACAAGTCTGGAACTACCTTCTTGCTGATCTGTCAGCCTGGAAGTTAATTCCCTGCAAATTTTGGTCAACTCACCATAGAAATGACACATGCTTTACCTTAAAAGTAAGTTCTTTTAGCTTGGAAAACAATTTTGTTTCCCCTTTGTCTTCCGAGGAAATGAAATAGCAACCTGCATTCTTCACGTCACAAAATGCGTGTTTTGTTTTTTTTTTTTTTTTGAAAAGCAGGCATCAATCTGGTTGCATTTAAAAATCTTCAAGCAACCTAGCTAGAAGCGTCAAGGTTAGTTCATTGGGAAGGGAATAAATCTTTTCTAAATTAAGTAACTGCCCTTAATTAACATGCAATAAATGTTATGTCTATTTGTTTCTACCTTTAAACTATAAACTTGTAACTGTATGCTAACCCTAACCCTAACATATAATTTATTTTAATTCAAGTGGAAATGTCAGTGTTTCCGTGTTGATCTTAATGTAAGACCTCTTCAAAGAAGTCATACAGCAATGGGAATGTCCCAATGTTCCTCACGTTTTCCTTTGCCAATGAGAAAATACAGTCAACATTCTGATATCTGCAAGGATTAATGAAAGCATTTCCAACCGCTCTTATGTGAGACTTTGAGATTTGTCTCAACTTCCTGAGTTCCCAAGAGCTTCGTAACCTTGCGTGACTAAAGTATCCACCTCACCAGTCCATCATGAACTAGATCAATTGCTATTGGCGTCCTGTCGTCATTGTTAACAGTAGGAATTAACTTATTCTGAGAGCAGAGAATGAACACTTACCATTGCAAGGCTCATAAAGATGAGGATCAAGATGCAGTTTCTCTCCTTAAGCTGTGCACAAATTGCTGGGGGCTGATGGGGAGGGATATGTTTGCGGGTTTCAGAAATTCAGTCATTTGTGACATACTGGTTGAGGCTGGTATTCTGATAGTTGCTAACGATACATTAATTAATGACATAGTATGCTCCCTGCTCTCCTGGAGTTTATTGAAAGAAATAGGTACTAAAGTACTAATCACAGAATTAAATAAAGTATTTGTGATTTGTAATATGGGGGAGAGTTCAATGTTCCCCAATATTTTGGGGTAAAGAGAGGCTGTGCAAGTGATCCAGCAATTCCTTCCATAAACTCATCATTTTCTAGATTTTTCTCCCTTTGATTCCTGCCATCAGCACAACTTTCTGATGTATCCTTGTCTTTCCTGAAAATCCTAGCCCAAGTATAAATAAAAATCTCCATTCTTCTATTATCTCAAGACTTCGCAGGCTATTTTACAGTTTATGATGAACTAAAGTGTGTGAGAAGAAGCATTACTAAATGGATTTGCTAATAGAATGAAAGAACAAGTTTCCAAAGTACAGGTTTCCAACCCTAATAATTCCCACGTCTCAGGAAAAAGGAAAAATAATAGAAAGTTGCTGAGACAATGAATGGCATCTGGAAGAAAATAAAGTTGGATCCTTAACCCCACACTGAGAACAAAATGAATTCCACACATATCAAAGATCAAGCATTTAAAAAGAAAGCATAAAAGTACCTGAAGAAAACATGGGAAAATTCGTTATACTCTTGAAGCAGGAAAAGGACTTTGTAAAAACAACACAGAAGCCATAAAGTGTAATAGATCAGTTCTCTTACTGCAAGATGGAAACATGTGTCTAGGGGAAAATAAAATCACCATGATCAGAACTCAAGACAATAACAAAGGGGAAAATACGATTTGCATCTCATATTACAGAAAACATGCTATTTACCTAATATAGGAAAGAATCTTTACAAATAAAACAGCTACAAATTCAATGGACAAAGGATATTGTCACAGTTCATAGTAAAGGAAATAAACAATGCTTATTAACAGATGAAAAGGTGCTCCAACTCATTTATGAAAAGAGGTATACAGAGAGAGGGAGAAAGGGAGATTAATGCCAAGTAGAAGTAAAGTGCTGATCATACACTGCGGTAGGGTGTTAGAGAGCAGACACTCTCATTCATAACAGCGGGAGAGGTGCTATTGGTGGAAATATAAAATGGAGCAGCAATGGAAAACAGGAAGGCAGTTCCTCAACAAATTAAGAACATCATTACCATATGACCCAAAAGTTCTGCTTCTGTGTATATACCAAAAGAACTGAAAGCAGGATCTCAAAGAGATGTTTGCACACCTAAGTTCACAGCACCAGTATTCACAAGAGCCGAGAAGTGGAAGAAAGTCGAGTTTGTTGACAGATGAATGGGTAAACATAATACGACATATCCATACAATGGAATACGATTCAGCATTAGAAAGGAATTCCGACAACATACATCACAGATGAGCCTTGAGGCCACTATGCAAAGTGAAATAAGCCAGTCACAAAAAGACAAATGCTGTATGATTCTTATATGAGGTCTCTAGAATATTCAAATTCATAGACACAGAAAGTAGAATGGTAGTTATTAATGGATAGGGACCACGGGGACTATATAATCCATAAAGAGTTCTGGTTTTGCAAGATGATGAAGTTCTGGAGATTGGTTGCACAGCACTGTGAATATACTTAACACTAATGAATTGTATATTTTGAGATGATTAAGATAGTTTTTATGTTTGATGGTTCTTTTACCACAATAACGTTTTTCAAGATTTTTTTAAAAGAGTAGGAGTGTAATTTGATGCAACTTCTGTGAAGAAAAAAATTAGCAAATATTTACTTATAGATACATAATATAGGTATCTATTTATAAATATATAACACCTACAAAAATTTTAAATCCACATACCTTTGACTCAGTAACTTATAGAAACTGAAAATACGAATATACTCACACATACACAAAAGATAGTATCTGAGAGGATGTAAGTTGCAATAGTGTTTAACAGCCAAAGACTGGAAACCACTGAAGAAGTCTTCCTTGGGGTCTTTAAACAATGAATTCAGAAAATGTATTTAAATAGCCTATGTTTGAAATCATTCCATAATAATGTATATAAACAATAGTACATCTATGGAATGTTAAAGGAAAAAAACGTAGTGACTCTATATGAGTTTTTATGAAATTAGCCCAATTAAATTGTTAAAAGGCAAACAGCAAGGTGCTGGTAGGTATTGACAGCATGCTATAATATATGGGGGAAAATAAAGATATAGTTGCATTTTGTATACACACATCTCTAGCAAGAGATGCAAGAAACTGACAATGCAGTGCCTGGAGTACATGAATCAGAGAAACATGCTTTTCGCTACGTATTTTCTGCGCCACTTTAGTTTTTTATTACGTATTTTGAATTTGTGCTCTAATAAGACATTGGGCCCCAAATATCCTAATCTTTTTGATATTTTAATGTTTTATTAAAATATCTTATATTTTAATAAAAGTCCTGCTTATTTTCTTACAATGAATATCATGGTTTATGAAAGCACTCTCTATTTACATAAACGCCCTTTTAATTTGGCTTGACAAAGTAAGTATCTAATTCAGGACAAAGTATCAGATCTTGTTATGTTCCTTTGGTCCCTTTTAACACAGTGCAGTCCCTTTTTCAGACACAAACTTGAAGGGACCTGGCCTGCTCACGTGCGGAAAGTATCTCATTTGTCATTTGGTTACATTTGTGACAATGCTCTTCTCTTCCCTGTATCCTGTGATGATCTGATGCTAGTAAAACTTTTTTGCCTTGAGTACATCATGGAGTTTATCTATTATATTTTACATCAAGTCAGGGACATATAATATCTGACTTACTACTGGATTACAATGAAAACAGTCTGATTCCTTTACTGCACAATTTCTGTTTTTCCTCTTGATTAAAAAATTATGTGTGTGGCTGTACCTTGCCATGATAAAATTATCCAGCTCCCCATAAACCAATTCATTAAAATATTGTTGACCCTTGTCTGAATCAATAATTTCATTTGGATGCTTTTGTTCATTTCAGTTAGTTTTTTGATCACGTATATTTGTTTATATTTAAACAGGAAGAGATCTACTTAGGCCAGCCATTTTCCTCACATAGGAGTTAATCACTTGAGGTCAGCAACTTCAATTGTTAGTTTTAAACTTGAATTTTAACTTGATGGGCCAGGTTTATTAGCTCAATCTTCACAGCTAGCAGGGATTCATTACCTTCAAAGCCTAAACTAAGGACAAACAATAGCAGTGGTAACTCTATCCAATGCTTACTACATGTACAAAATACCAGACTTAATTCTTTTTTTTTTTTTGACATATTAAGAGCATTTATTTTTATTATTTTTATTTTTTAAAATAGTTTATTGTCAAGTTGGTTTCCATATAACACCCAGTGCTCATCCCCACAAGTGCCCTCCTCCATGCCCATCTCCCCCCTCCCCCCCACCTCCATCAGTCCTCAGTTTGTTCTCAGCATTTAAGAGTCTCTCACGGTTTGCCTCCCTTCCTCTCCCCAACTATTTCCTCCCTTCTTCTCCCCCATGGTCCTCTGTTAAGTTCCTCCTAATCCTCCTATACATGCAAACATATGGTATCTGTCCTTCTCTGCCTCTTAAGAAAAATTTTGCCATCAAAATTTGCCTACCTGCCTTCCCCCTGGTCCCTCACAGACACCATCCTGTCTCACTGAGTCTCAGCACTTTTTCCGTCCTTTCTGTTCCTCTCCAGAATCAGGTGAGTCCTTTCAGTGGTAATTGACTTAAATTCAGCACACAGTAATAATGGCTCATGCAAAAGACTAGCCTTTCAGTGTAACAGTATTATGTTATAATCCCTTAGCTCTGTATAATGGGATAGAAGAATGTACACTAAATTATAAGTATTTGTAATGGAAAAAATCATTATGTTTTGAAAATATTTCATTTTTAACAATTTCACAAGCATCTGTAGTAATAAGACCAATTGCTTTTCAATTATTTTGGATGCCATGGGAGAGCTAGGCTTTATATGGGATATGTGTATTTATATGGGATACACACACACACATATTTACATATGTTCTTTCATATACTCATAATACAATGAAAGGGAATTGTTAATGCTTAGCCAAGTTGTTACCAGCTCAAAGTCTCTCCCATTAAGTGATCAGTTATATACTAATTTATATATTTTTTTAAATTTTTTAAAATGTTTTATTTATTTCTAGGAGAGAGAGAGAGACAGCGTGAGCAGGGGAGGGTCAGAGAGAGAGGGAGTCACAGACTGAAACAGGCTCCAGGCTCCGAGCTGGCAGTCAGCACAGAGCCCGACATGGGGCTCAAACCCACGAACCGCGAGATCATGACCCAAGCAAAAGTCGGACGCTTAACCGACTAAGCCACCCAGGTGCCCCACTAATTTATATTTTAAAATTAAAGGGACAGAAGATAGAGGAATAACTATAATGCTCAAATTTACAAGGACAACCAAAAGACCCAAAATAAGAAATATAAATGTCAAACACTGGGAGGAAGGAATTAGTAAAAATGAAGCAAATTCTTAATTTTCACAGAGGAGAGTCAATATTATTGTTGAAGCTGATAAAGCAAGAAATAGCTCCATAAGCAGACCATCAAGACCACAGCTACTGAGAGAATGACCAGCAGAAGTAAAGGCTGAAACTGGGAACAGAGGTAGAGCAAGACACGGTTCCTTTCTGTCATTAGCTCTTCTTCATGATTTGATGTATTCTCATATGCATATTTTTCTTTAATCCATGGTTTGAAGCAGTCACTACATTTTTATTCCCATAAAGTGTATTATGAGCCTACAGCTAAGTCAACCATAAAGATAGTCCTCAAATAGAGAAATAAAATTAATCTAAAGGAGGTCATGTCTTCATCGGGTCAATATCTGAACACAGGTTTATATAGATCCACGTACATACACATACGTCTATATGTGGATACGCATGTATGTGTTTGGGACTATACATGAGGACTAACATGGAATGTTGGCTGGGGGTGAGGAGACCGAGGGAGGGGTTGGGAGTGGTCAAGGAGGACATCCCAGGATGGCTGGGCCCTGAAGGCTATGGACAGGGAGGGAGAGGAGATGACGGTTATTGCAGGCAGGAAGTTATGGTACAAAGAATACCATGCAACTAGAAAAGAAGAAGGTAGGTGGTGAGTTGTTGAGGTGCTGGGTGGGGGGCGAGGTTGGTCGAACAGAGTGGAGAGGAGGCTTCCACGGACAGAGGAGGGTCCAGGGTGCAGGTGGAAGTGGGTGTGAACTGACGATGATCTAGGAAAACGGAGAAGGGAGAGAACTAGAGACACTTCCCTTTCCTCCCTGACCTGCTGTCAGTAGAGCCGGTCAGTTTCAACAGAGCTAAATTGCAGAGGTTGTAATACCAGCAAAGGGGATACTCCCCACCCTTCCTACAGACGGATGCTTCAGCATCTTCCTGGGTAGGGAGAAAAAAATGGAAAACAGCAAACAACTGAGGAAGATTTGGTTAGATGATCAGTCAGGCCTGGTTTTTGATGCTGGCTGGATGCATGAAGGAAACTGACAGAGTCTGTAGGCGCAGGCGCAAACCTCTCTCTGCCACTTGCTAATCTTTATCCTCTCACGTGTTACTTAGCTTCTCTAAGTTTACGTATTTACAGGATGGCGGAAGTAATGACTTCCTCATAGGAAAGATGCGTGAGGAAACCAACAAAGCACCTAGCACATGGCATCTACAAACTGTAGCTTCCCTGCCCTGGTGCCCATTGCTGTCCACTACAGCTCCCAGTCTGCTCTCAGGTCTTTCTGCTTCTCTGGATCTGACTCCACCTCCTACTGCAGCGCAGCCATGTGACCCAGGCCTAAGCCAATTAGCATATTTCAATCTCCTGGCTGCTGTGATTAGTTCAAGGATGCGCATGTGACCTAACTCAGGTCAAGGAAAATTAGACCCAAGACTTTTTTGTTCAACTGGTGGAGGGGAAGAAGCTATTTTGTACCAGCATACAGAAATCTGGAATGATATCAGTTTGGAGGCACAGACAGCCATTGTACCAACATGTCAAGTTCAAGAATGAAGCAAGGGTGGAGGTGGGCAGAATGGAGAGCTAGAAAGATCCATCCCATTATTGAGGTCCTGGCTAGAGCTATGCTTGTGGCCAGCCTGCCCAGGGACTTTTCCATAAGGGAGCCCAAAAATTCCTTTTTTTTTTTTTTTAACCAGTTTGGGTCAGGTTTTCTGGCACTTGCAACTCAATGGGTGCTAAATGGTATGTCTTCTTTCCCATCTCCTGCCCTTCAATAACTGCAGGCTCCCAAATGGAAGTTCTTCTGTGGGAAAAGAAGAGGAGCTTTTCTCTTTGTCTTCCCCCTTTCCAGCAATAGAGCAATACAAAGAAACAGCTTGCCAAATGGCTCAGACTTCCCTTCCCAAAGGAACACCTTAAGGTCACGTTGGAAACAAGTCCATCTCGAGTCAGAAATAACCACCTGCTTTTCTGTTCACCATCTTGGAAGGGGTAGTCACATTTCTCATTCTTTTCCCATCGTGTTTCTCCATTGCATCCCTCCCCCTCCGGTTTCGCAGTCAATGAAGGTCGCCATATGGGTACAGTGATTCTAACACCATCCTTCCTGTGCGGTCTCTCATACTGGTGTCTGCGGCCTCAGTTGCTACAGCCATACGTTTCCTCTCCTCCTCCATATTTCAGGGCCGGAAAATGCTTGTTTAAACATTTGCTCCCAACACTTACCAGTGGATCTTCTTCTATTAAGGAGGGAGATCTGTGTGGTGGCGAGATGGTTTCACTCAACCTTGAATTTATAAATAGCTAACACTCCAATTGGTTGCGAGCCTGGCAGAACGGGTAACATATGCATGCCCCCATTTGAGTGGGCCCAGCTTATGTTATGTTGAGCAATTTTTTCTAGAAATGAATAAAAATTAAATTATGACAAAATGCTTTAATTCCCTATCTCAGATGCTAGTTTTTAATCCTGCAGTCCATGGCTTTAATCAAAATCCCCCATCATTTGAAGACTCATAGCAACTCTTTTCATAGGAGGGAACTGCAAAGTATACATGTGTGGCCTCTGGTTTCTTACAATGTACGAGAACTGTAGTTTGGGTTTGCATTTCCCCTAAAGCCCTGAAATAAAAACAGGATGACAAAACATAAAGCAAAATGAACCCTCAAGAACTGAGAAAAATTTTGCCAAATTTATTTTCTCTTTACTTTCCTTAAAAATATCATAAATCCTTTGGGAAGTTCAGCCAACCTTGCTGTAATCTCCGGTAATTAGGAACAGAAAGAGGCTGAACAAATAAGATTCACCAATCCACGTCACCTTATCTGTCAGTTTTAACCTCCACTCATGCAAAAAAAGAAAAAAGAAAGAAAACGTAATGCCTAGGAGTAGCCAAATTGACTGACACTGGGTTCCCCCCCTCCATCTAGTCTCAACACCTCAGGTCATGAGGACGAGTTGACACCAAGCAAAGAACAGGAAAGAAAGGATGAAGGAGTTTTGGTGATAGGCTAGGATAATCTGCTGAGTCTCTAAACTGAAAAATTGGTTCCCAGACAGTTGACCTCGCTGAACTTAGTAGTTAATTAGCCCGAGGAAGACATACATGCAGCCCTAGAGAGAAGCCACGAGCAAGCCAAAAAGCTTCTATGCCAACAGAAGGAAAATTCACCACTGAGAGGAGAAATTTTTCCTTTAAAGAAAAATGGTTCCATTTCATACTCACAGAGTGTTTTTATAACTACCTAAAAGCTAGTTATTCTTATGGTCATGAAATGCTAACTACCTAGGGTCACCCAGCTCGTTAGTGACCATGCTGAGACAAGAGTCTGGACTCCTGAGCTTGTGAGTGGGTCCCTCTGTGATCCCACTCTCCTTTCTCCATAGGAAACATCTGCAGTGTTTCCAGAGATTCTGTCTGGGGTGGTGTGTTCTTGCCATTTACATCTCTCTCTCTTTCATAAGAGTCTTCAAATTTGATTAAAATGAGAGAAGAGAGGATAATGAGTCTTCCAGAAAGATCACTGGCTCAGGAGTCCCTGGACCCCGCTCAACCGTGGTTCTATAAGGTTCACTGAGCAACACATTCGCCTTGCTCTGCTTTGTTAAGCTTTAAAATTTGGATTCTAAGGGTGCCAGGATGGCTCAGTCAGTTAATCTTCTGACTTTGGCTTGGGTCATGATCTCACAGTTCCTGGCTTTGATTGAGCCCTGCGTCAGGCTCTACACTAGTGGTGTAGATCTGGCTTGGGATTCTCTCTCTCTCTCTCTCTCTCTCTCTCTACTGCTCCCTCGTTCATGCATTCTCTCTTTCTCAAAAATAAATAAATAAACATTTTAAAATAATAACTAACTAACTAACTAAATAAAATTAGGATTCTATTTTCTCTTCTCTATCTCAAAAATGGCCAAAGGGCAAAGGATGCAACANAGGATTCCCAGAGTCATTATATTATTATAATTATTATTATTATTAAGATACAATTAATATATAACATTGTATTCATTCTAAATGTACAACACAATGATTTGATGTGTGTTCACTGTGAAACGATTACCACAATAAGTTTAGTTAACATCCATCACTTCACATAGTTATAATTTTTTTTATGTGTTGAGAACTTCTAAGATCTACTCTCAGCAACTTTTTAAAAAAAGTTTAGATTTATTTTGAGAGAGAGGGTGTGTATAGTGTGCATGCAGGAGAAGCAGAGAGAGAGAGAGAATCCCAAGCAGGCTATGTGCAGACATGGGGCTTGATCCCACAAACTGGGAGATCATGATGTAAGCTGAATTCACGAGTTAGACGCTTTACCTAATGACCCACCAAGGCACCTCTCTCATAGCAACTTTCAAATATATGATACAGCATTGTTAACTAGAATGACGATGCTGTACATGACATCCCCAGGATTTATTTATTTTATAAATGAAAATCATACTCAAAGCCATTCTTTGACCATTATTAACTATAGCTTAGCAGCCATTCCCAAATCAAAGGACCATCTTTACATGCAAGAACATAAAAATAAAGTTCAAATAGAAGTTTGCAGTGTAACTACTTATGAAAATATAATTTTAAGCCTTCCAACTATCAAGAGAAAGCTATATTTTGGGCTCATATATTTTAATGCTAAAACCAATCAATGTCCAAGCAGATGATACACTTTCTAGTTATTCTTAACCAGACTTGTGTTTATTCCTGTTCTCATTAGTACTCATTTGCTTAATCAAGTCTCCTACCTCAGAACTCTTAGCATAAATGCAAAATTTGTGAAATCTAAATATGATCAAACTATAATCACTCTTAAATGTACCTATGGCCAAGTAATAGAATAGACTCTCAATAAGCCCTAAAAATAGTCATATGTTTAGAAAAAAAAGTCATAGGTACCAGGATGCAATCTGTGACTGTGCCAGGTTGTAAAAATTAGTACTGCGCACTGTGTACCTTGTACTGTGTGGCCTTGCTCAAGTTGCATAACCTTTTAGGTCTCTATTGTCTATCAAGTAGAGATAATAACAGCATTTATCTCATACAACCATTGCAAAAAGAGGTGCAGATCATAGTTCCTGATGAGAGAAAGGATCTGGTAAATTCTAATTCTTGCGGCAACAGTGCTGGTTTGCGCTTAGACTCTTCCCCGGCGTCCGTCCCTCAGACTCTACCGATCCCTGTCCCATCGAGCAAGTGGCAGCATAGGTGCAAGGGGACCAGCTAAACTGCCTGCGGGCCATCTCATCTCCCTGGAGACACAGACACTGAATCATGGAGGATCCCAAGCTGCCAAAGAACACTGGAGTAGCTGCCAGGGCAGAGCTGAGGAGCAAAGGAACCCGAGCCCATCTCCCTCTTCCCAGCCTACCTCTGGCCCATGCTTCTCCGGCCCCACCTCAGGACTGTGGACCAGGGCTGGCTGCACAGCCATCAGCCAGCCCTCCACACCACCTTATTCACTTGCTCTTGGTAGAGAAGAGCTTTTCAGGAGGCATTTTACAATTGGATTCGAATATGAGCTCTCTATTCAGAAGTCTACAAAATGTATATTGCGGCCCCTTCCAGAGCAAGGTTTCTTCTAATCTGTTATTTTATGCTTCTAAGAAGCCATTTTCCCAGAAGACAGTGCCATAGATTGACAGAGCCCAAACACGTGCTGGAGATGACCTCCTGTGACCCTCTCTTTGGAGATGAGGGGACTCAGGCTGTCTACAAGGTTATGATGCTCTTGGGGTCATGGTGACTGAACCCATGAACAGCCCATCTGATGGTCTTTCACACACAGACATGGGTCTGTGTTGGTTGATGCCCAGGCAGTCAGTGTCTTGTATGAGAATTCTCACCACTTTTATAGAATAGCAATTATAAAATAAGGCTCTACCTTTATCTTTTATTCTCTCGTTGGCGGTCTTATTTCTTTGTGCTTTAAATAGACTTATAGGGTCTGACAAATACTACAAAATTATGCTTACTGGTCATTGTAACATTTCTCTATTATTGCTGTTTTTTTTCACTCTTAAAGCTATAATACTTCTTCTGCCTTGTGAATATGCGTATAAAAATATTTTTAAATGGGGGCGCCTGGGTGGCTCAGTCGGTTAAGCATCCAACTTTGGCTCAGGCCATGATCTCTTTGTGAGTCTGAGCCCCTCATTGGGCTCTGTGCTGACAGCTCAGAGCCTGGAGCCTGCTTTCAGATTCTGTGTCTCCCTCCCTCTCTCTCTCTCTGCTACTCCCCTGCTTGCACTCCATCTCTCTCTCTCTCTCTCTTAAAGATAAATAAACCTTTTTTAAAAATTAAATAATTTTTAAGTGGGCTGCATATTTTATATGTTTTATATATATTATATAGATTTTATATATTTATATATTTTATACAGGAAGGTATTTATACCATAGCACTGAGTGAAAAGAGTTTATAAAGTAACATGTATCCTTTGATCTCATATTCATTTTTTTTTACATTATAAAATCTGAAACATCAGTCATTAGAATGCCAGTCATAGTTATTTCTAGAAGGGTAAGATTCTAGGCAGGGTTTTTTTTTCTCCTTATTTCAAATAAAGTTATACATATTTTTTGATTACTTACATAAGTAAATACATTTATGCCTCTCATTTGAAATAAACATGAAAAGAATCTTCCTAAAGCACATTTCGTACCACTTCTCTCTTGTTCATTTCTCCCTAAAATCGGTTTGGAAGTATGAGTTTTGCCCATGCCACAGAAGACCTCAGGAAGCCCACTGATGTCAAGAAATCTGTGATAAAACCCTGCCACCGAGAACACCACCTTCTTTTCAAGTCTCTTAAAGGGAAACTTGGTAACATATTTGTCTGACTTAATCACTTCATGCTTTCTGCCTGTAGGCTGTCCCTGCAGTGCTTTCCTCTGAAGAAGCAAAAGCCTTTCTGACTCTGATGGGCAGGGACTGTCACTCACTCCTGCAAGGCTTCCCAGCCCACAGCTGCATTCTCTGCCCAAGCGGAATTAATCACCCTCTTCCAGGTCTGCCCACATCCCGAGGGATAGTCTGTCTCCCCCATTCAAATAGAAGCCCTCTGAGGACAAGGCCTGGGTGCTTAGGCTGAGTTGCTTTTCACCGTCCCTCCCAGCATACAGTGTGGCTATTATATCAGCGCAGTACCTGCCAGCTAAATAAATGCACTAGATTGATGGATCCACCTAGCAGACCTTTCTTGGCTCCCCAGAGCAACCCTAGTTAGAGGTGAGTGGCATCAGAAGGCAGGGAAAGATTACGAGGCACCTGGGTGGTTCAGTCTGTTAAGCATCGGACTTTGGCTTGGGTCATAATCTTGCAGTTCGTGAGTTCAAGCCCCATATCGGGATCTCTGCAGTCAGCATGGAGCCTACTTCAGATCCTCTCTCTGCCCTTCCCTTGCTCATGCTCTCTCTCTCTTTCTCAAAAATAAACATTAAAAAAAAAAAAGGAAGAAGAAAGGGAAGGGTTAGATTCATCAGGCTGGAATCACAAATACTTAAAATCACCCTTCAGGGACGCCTGGGAGGCTCAGTCAGTTAAGTGTCCAACTTCAGCTCAGGTCATGATCTCACATTTCGTGGGTTTGAGTCACTCTGTGCTGACAGCTAGTTCAGAGCCTGGGGCCTGCTTCACATTCTGTATCTCTCTCTCTCTCTGACCCTCCCCTGCTCACGCTGTCTCTCTCTCTCTCAAAAATAAATAAAACATAAAAAAAAAAAATCACCCTTCAAAATCTCCAAAATCTCCCATGAAGTTTTAGTACATAGAGTTTTGACTCAAACCCACTTTTATAATGCACAGTATAAATTTATAAACTATATAACATATAATATATAATCAAATACATATGAAGATAGAGCTGTCCAGCAAATTTGAGGAAGACAAAGCAGACTATGCTTAATCCAACTTGTGAAAATTAAGTGTCACTCCATTACACGAATTCCTGTGTCCTTGTAGCACCTTGAGCTTTCTATGGTGGCCTGTATCACACTGTTTTATAATTGTTTGTCTACATATCTGTCACTCCCATGTTTTCCTTTTTGTCCTCAAGAGCTGAGCACAGTGCCTACTGCAGCTCAGTAATGATACCTAAAGCTTATTAAGCACTTGTCAAGTGTCAGGCACTGTACGAGGTGTTTGTACATTATTTCACGTTATACTTCAACAACCCTAAGAGGATTATTATCCTAATTTTACAGAGTGCCTAATTAACTTACATAAGGTGACCCAAGTAGTCTGGGAAGGGTTAGGAGCCAAACGCAGGTCTTTGCTGCCTCCAAATCCCATTCTGTGACCATTGCACTATTCTTTGTCTCCATTATAAAAAATGCAATGTAATGAACATTTAATGAGCATTTACTCATTCATAATCATTTAATAGAGAAGCTTGGTGTAATAACATGCTAAAAAATTAATAACAAAGTTGATCAAACTGACAAGAGTAAGAAGACCTTATTAGTGTCTAATCAGAGGGGCACTTGGGTGGCTCAGTAGGTTAAGTGTCTGACTTTGGCCCAGGTCATGATCTCATGGTTCTTGAGTTCAAGCCCCACATCAGGTTCTGTGCTGACAGCTCAGAGCCTGGAGCCTGCCTCAGATTCTGTCTCTCTCTCTCTCTGACTCTCTCCCACTCACACTGTGTCTATCTCTCTCTAAAATAAATAAACATTTTACAAAGTCTTTTAATAAATAAAAATAAAGTCCAATCAGAAATTTTGTATTAGCATCAGGGGCACCTGAGTGGCTCAGCAAGTTGAGCATCTGACTCTTGATTTCAGCTCAGGTCATGAGCCCAGGGTCATGGGATGGAGCCCCTTGTTGGGCTTCATGCTGGGCATGGAACCTGCTGGGATTTTCTCCCTTGCTCACACTCTCTCTCTGTCTCTCTCTCTCTCTCAAAAAAAAAAAAAAAAAGAACAGCATCAGAAAATATAATTCAGGGAGAAGATAGCCAAACTTAAAAAAAACCAAGTAAGGTAACACATCCACTACTTGAAGCAGAGGCATTGTATGTGTAGAAATAATAGCTACTTGGGGCGCCTGGGTGGCTCAGTTGGTTAAATGTCCGACTTCAGCTCAGGTCATGATCTTGTGGTTCGTGAGTTTGAGCCCCGTGTCGGGCTCTGTGCTGACAGCCTGGATCCTGCTTCGGATTTGGTGTCTCCCTCTCTCTCTGCCCCTCTCCTGCTCCCACTTGGTCTCTGTCTCTCTCAAAAAATAAACAAACATTTAAAAAGAAGAAACAACAGCTACTATATGAAAAAAGCACAAACTCAAATGGATAAGGTACTAAGGTATACTGGGATCAGCCGAGTGGTGTAGGTATATTTTGTTTATGTCCCACTTGATAGGAAGATGGTAGGTGACATCAATCGGGACAGAGAGGAATGCATCAGATGTTATTACTGTAGTTTATTTTGGAGGGGGAAGGACCCCGCCAAAGCTTGGAAATCAGAGCCCCCAGGTCCTTTCTGCCTCTCCCATAGTTAACTCCATGGACTTGGGTGCATCCTTGAAACTTGTGTTACCCATCTGGGAACATGGGATAAATTCAAAGTTTCAGAGTCGTTTGTAGGCGGCCATATGCTACTTTCCTCATATGCATCTCCAGGGGTCCTATCCCGGGAACCACAGTCCACGGCGGAACACGGTCGAAGGCAGCCCAGCTCCCCCCAGCCACAGCTCACCTGCATGAAATATATGCAGGAGTAATTGAGTTTCTCCAGAATAGAATGTTGGTGAGGGGACCGGCATGCTTGCTAAGAGGACTCAGACGCAAAGCATGGTGCATATGTGCGCACCCAAAAGTGAGGACCCTTTGAAACAAATACTCACATACTCCATGCATGTGCATTTCCCCATTTATTAAATACATGTATATATATCATACCCCTCAGCACTGCTCTGAGGTAAGCAAAATTCACAGCTTTACGTATTGCACGCTCTGTGCTTGGGTGAATTGGCTAAACATAGAAAATGTTCAAAAATAACTTCTGGATCCACTTGAAAGGCACTAGAGGTTTGTACTTGCGCCGGGCAGTGACTAGAATACAGAAACCTGCTAAGGGGGCAGGGTTAAGGAGCAGCCAAGAGAGGGAAGTATTCCTCAATCCCAGGATCTCACCAAGGCTGAGAATCCAGTCTGTGCGTGTGTCTTTCTTTGCTTCTGTCCCTTTCTCTTCTGCACCCTCTGCTTTAACTACTGGACTCCTTCACAGCACAGCAGGAAGAGGGAAGGAAAGAAAGAAATTGAAAACCACTTTGATTAGTGTTGTTTCTTGTTAGCAGTTGTGAGACAACATTTAAGAAGAAAGAAAAAGAAGTTGGAAGCTCTAAAGATATATAAGGATTCACAGATGGCTGGAGAATTTAGGTACCTATGCTGCTCCTGACGCTGTCAACCCAGACTCCGTATGGCAAAATGGTAACTAAGACATCAGAATCAACCCCACAGCCTCCTATATCCATGGGGTTCCCTGGCTGTGTGCTGGTTTAATGCCACTTCTTTAAGGCAGCCTATAAATCAGTTCCCAGAAGTGGCAGGTATTTGAAAACACACTGACAGTCAAGAACGGTTGTGAATCAGAAGCACAGCTGAATGAACTGATTTAAACTAGTCGCTCTACAGCTGTGTCCCTGACTAGTAACTAGACTCAACTCTCTGCATCTGCGGACGTATCGCACATTCACTGACTCCGTTCCAACGGTATTTGTCAAGCAAGCACATTATGCTAGTGCACCACCATCACGTGGCACCTTCCATACACCCCCTAGTCAGACAAATAGCTCAGAAGAGCCTAGAAACCTGGGGTCATCCTTGTACACAAAGAAGGGCAGGAGACTCTCCACGCCAAAAGTAGAAAAAGAGTCAATAAAATGGATGACAGCAGTGGAGACACAACGGGTGACCTGGATTAGCAGAATGAGCTCTGGGAACAGCCCCCACTCTGGTGCTTTAAGTCGGGTTTCCTTTCTGTCTTAGCTTCTCTCTATGTAAAACCAGAGGGTTCATTTTATGTATTTTATTTTTGCCGATTATTTATCCCAGACTTACTAAGAACAATGTTCTGCATTAGTTGGTGGCAGAGATTCTATAAAATGATGTGAAAGCACTCAGAAATGTATAGGAAGGTGCTGTTACAACTGTTAAATATTTTGACAGTTAATGTTTCCAGGGCACTCTGTGAAACCTGCAGACATAAGGAATAGACGCTCGTAGCAAGGGAGAAGGTGTTATCATGGCAGAGAATCAGTGACAACCACCCAGAATTTTCCAGTCCTTGGCAATGGAGGAGCTACCGAGGTGTCTCAGTTGGGCACATGGATCAGGGGAAAGAAGAGAATTAAAGTTTACAAGCTGACAAAGGACAGAACACGGGAAATTTCAGCACAAGAGCCTGAGAGAGCTTCCTGTCAATTCACAGAGCTTTTGAGAGTTGGAAGAAATTTTAAACGCTGAAATATTCCAACCCTCTCACCTAATGGATGAGGAAACTGGAGACCAGAGAAATGCAGTGACTCACCAGCGGAGTGGCTGCAGGCACGGGACTAGGCTTCTGTCATGTTTCTTGACTCTTCATGCATCTTCTCCTCAAGCCACAAAAGCCTCATGTTTTGAGAGAGATGGTTGTCATTTTTATTATACATTGCTGAGCTAGCATATTGCCTAAGCCAGAAAGGCAGTTATTTTGAAGTTTAAAAAAAGACAGGAGGCACCTGGGTGGCTCTGTCGGTTAAGCATCAGACTTGATTTTCGGCTCAGGTCATGATCTGGTGGTTTGTGAGATTAGGCCCCACGTCAGGCTCTGCACTGACAACGCGGAGCCTGCTTGGGATTCGCTCCCTCCCTCCCTCTCTCTCTGCCCCTCCCCCTCTCCCTGCTCACATGTGCTCCCTCTCTCTGTATCTCAAAATAAAGAGATAAACTTAAAAAGAGAGAGAGAATGAACAGGGGCACCTGGCTGTCTCAGTTGGTGGAGCATGCAACTCTTGATCTCAGAATGTGAGTTTGAGCCCCACGTTGGGTGGAATTAAAATCTTTAATAAAAAAAAAAAGGAACAAATTCTGAAAGCTATCAATAGAGCCATACAAATTATACAGTAGATGACTAAAGAAACATTTTTTTTTTTTTACAAATAGTTTATTGTCAAGTTGGTTTCCATATAACACCCAGTGCTCATTCCCACAAGTGCCCTCCTTTTAAATCATGGAAGTTTCTTAAAAATCACTTAGATGAAAAACAGGAGATTTATAGAAAGCTTTTTGGCAATAGGAAGGAAAAACCAGTATTCTATCTACTATAAATGCCACTGCTGCACTTAAAAAAAAACAAAACGAGACGGGGCACCTGGGTGGCTCAGTCGGTTGCACGTCCAGCTTCAGCTCAGGTCACGATCTCACAGTTTGTGGGTTCAAGCCCGATGTTGGGCTCTGTGCTTGTGGCTTGGAGCCGGGAGCCTGCTCTGGATTCTGTCCCCCTCTCTCTCTCTGCTCCTCTGCTGTTCACGCTCTGTCTGTCTCTATCTCTCTCAAAAATAAATAGACATTAAAAAAATTTTTTTTAAATACAAGACAACAAATTTTGGTACTAGAAGGCTGGAACTCAGATTTTCTAACCTGCCTCTAGTGATTTATGATGCACTTGGGCAAACTGTGGTCACCACAATGGAAACCAGAGAAACAGGGAAGCTGGTCAAATGCTCAAAGGTAACCTGGAAGGTAAATCCAGTGCCTTCAGTGAAACTGAGGGGAGAGAGGAACAGAGCGACAGCACAGTGGCCTTGGCAATGACCCTTCTGCCTGCTGGCCCAAGTAGTAGGAACAGAGCAGGCCCCTCCCCAGCTTCTTTGAGCATCCCAGGAGGGATTGTAGCATCTCCAGGGTCCTTCTGTGAGAAGGAGTTCAAGTACAGGCTCCCACGTCCACGCCCCAGCCCTGCCACGTAAGCTGTCTGACTTTAGGTGCATTGCCTCAGTTTCCTCAACAATGAAATAACGATGATGGTTTTGTCTACCTCATACAGTTGACATGAGTTTTTTCAGTTACTGTGCATAAAGCGCTTAGGACAGGGCTTGGCATATAGAAAACATTCCATCGACGGGAACTGCTGTTATTAGCTAGTGCCCAGGCCTGAGCATCGCTACTCTAAACAATAACCATTTACAGCTGTTAAGCCAGAGTGTGATTGAGTCACAGAGGGAAGACGTAACCATAACTAGATGGTACTCAACAGTGAAACTGCACAGTGAATTGCAGGATTCTCTACCTGTGGGCTGCATTGAGTCCCGATTCCTTGGGGCAAAGATGAGTCTCCCGTCTCACACCACTTCTCCCCATGTGCGTGCTTGGGCCTGATCCCTGCGTCACTGGGCAGGCTGCTGAGGAGGCCACCTTAATCCCTGTGCTCTTGGAGAAACATGTACACAACTGCCAATCCCCGACCACCAGGACCTCCTACGTTTCTTGTGAACGCTCATCACCTCAACCCCCAGCCCCCCCCATGCTGCTGCTGCAGCTACTCCATCTACCGTGCCAGGAAACAGAGACTGTTTCTGAGCATCTCAATTCCCCTGGCCCGCCCCAAAGAAGAGAGTCCTAGGGGCAGATGGAAGAGCTATCCTGGCATGTCTCTACTGCATTCTAGCACCTTGGACTCCCGATGCCTGGGGTCAGTCACACGTGTTAGGTACAGGATTCTGGGATCAACAAGATAGGTCTGGTGCTGGCGCTCTTGGAGCTTTGGTCTAGTTGGGGGTCGAGATGTGAGGACGAAGCAGGCAACTGCAGTGACACATGCTGAGTGCCACAGTGCTCGATCTGGGGGAGGCTTAGGAGCACAGGGAAGGCTTCCAGAAGGAGGTGATTACTAAGCTGGGATTGAAAGCAGCGAAAAGAATTAGCAAGCCCATCAATTTCTGTCCATTGCCTCTGGCTTTCTTGCATCCCCCTGCCCCCTTTTGCTTTGGGCTGAAAAGAAGTGGTTGGGGACAGCAACATGGTGAGGGGATTTCACTGGGGGAGGGGGGTCCAAGGGACACCCTACCCTGTCCCCTCAGTGCTCTGTCATTCTCCTTCTCCTCCTAAAAGCAAAGCAGCAGAACCTCATGGCTGCGAGCAGAGAGTGGGCCCGGTGCTTCTTTCTAAGCCATGAGTGTCCCCTGCCCGTACACTAGACAAGCAGTGTAACTTGACGAAAGTCAGTTTGACTGTGTTAGGAAGGCAGTCTGATAAGGCTCAGTTCCCCTTATTGCCACCATGTGGTCCCCGGGCCCCTGGCAGCCCGTCGGCCCCTCCCGGCCCCTGGCCACACACTCCCACAGCTCCCACGGGGGCTGCAGATGCTGCTGCTCTAATTTAGGCTGCGGCCCGAGGAAGTGAATTTGAACCAACGGGCCCCATATCTCATGGGACAGCACAGGGACCTTGGGTCAGAGTCCTTGCAAATCTTTACAGCACTTTACAGTTTCCAAGATGTGGGTGGCTCTTGCTCTCTCATAGTCTGAGGAGCCGGGGGCCTGGAGAGCTTGAATTGAACCGTCAAAGATCACACAGCAGGGAAGAGACGGTCTGGACTGGGACCCAGCTCCTCTCGCCTCCATCCACGCAGAGGGCCCAGCTGCTGCCCAACTGGAGAGCGAGGGCTTGGGGGTCTATTTTAAAGGCACAAACTCTAAAAGGCTGTGGTTTCTGAAGCAAAAGACATATGTTATGCATTCTATTTTTTTTTTGCATCCTTAGGAGTTTGGGGGACAGAGATAGAGAAAATAGTAGAGAATGGTGGAGAAAGAGAAAATTTAACATTTGTTTGATCCCCAGTGAGAGGTATGCCCTTCCTGACGCTTGACACATCACGGACGCTCAATAAATATTCGCTGAATGAACAAATCCATTAAACACTTGCCGCAGATAATGGTTGAATTAGTAGAAGACATTTTGGTTGCGGCTTGACTATTAGGTAATGACAACAGCAAGAAAAACAGTCAAAAGCCCATGAAGTAACTCTACTTCTGTGTTTATAGTTCAGTTTCACAAACTGTATTTCTATGCCACTCTATACTTTCTCCTACTATAGTTCAAATTTGAAAGTACCATCTGGGACACACTTCCCAGTGGTATATATGACCCAAGAAATCAAACGGTCTCCCTAATTACTACTGTGCTTTTCATACAGGAGAGGTCACTTTTGGTTTATGATCAACACAGAACTTTGTTAGATAAACAGAAAGTTACCTGCTTTGCTTGACGTTTAAGTGTAAGCTAACAAATCAAATGATTATTTGTTCTCCGTTGCTGTCAGCATTTGGTCTTTCGCTCCGATCTATATTAAAATCTTTTGTGTGAATGGTACACGCACATATGTGTGCACTTGTATTTGTGTGTGAACATATACAGTTCTTACACACACTGCACAGACACATGCAATGCATGCAGAAAGCTGCAATTCCTGGGAGCAGTCGGCACCATCTTCTTACACAGCTATTGAGATGAAACACACATACTCTCCAATTTGTACAGCTTCTCAGTAGGGGAAAGCTCCGAAAAGTCACCCCAGTTGCTGATGAGGAAGCTGCCTGGGCTTTGAAACACTGCCGCAATTGGCCTAATAGCTCTGATATCATGTCATTAATAAAAGTCTTATCACCTCATCCTGGTGCATCTGAATCTCATTTTTTAAATGTGCTTTTAATTTTTGTCCCCAGACTAATCTGCATCTCCCAGACCTTGTTGAATTCCGGGTAGAAAGTTAGAGAAGAGACGGGCCCTGCCCCCCAACCCCTCATGGGCCCACAGGCCTGGAGCACTTAGCAGGCATACGAGCTACCTAAGGAAAAGCCTGGAATGTTCCAGATCGTAACAAATGATAACATTTTATAGATTGGGGGGGAGGGGAAGGAAGAAACAGGAAAATCCCCAAAATGTAATCAGCCCAGGTTTTGATGTGTGCAGTTTACTTTTCTTTTACTGGCAACTAAAACCCGTCTCATATTTAAGAACATTTTGAAATTTGTCCCCGTAATGTTTTCAATTAGGAGCTTTCTTGCATGTGACGCATCAAGGGAAAAACAACACTTCGAGTTAGAACGAAGGTACTCCCAGAGATGAGTATGATTAATGGGATAATCTTGTAGATTACAATAGTTAGAGGCAGTTCCTGCCATTCCCCGCTCTCCAAGGACTGGGACTATTCACTCTGATACGAACAGCTGCACATTCCTCAGTCCCATTATTATCCAATGCAAGGCCGCGTTCAGCATGTTCAAATTCCTATAATATCCACATTTGGCAATTTCCTATTGTGCAACTTCGGTTTCAGAAGTTAAAGCTTCAAGTTCCGAGTGATTACTTGATAGAATTTACAAACGGAATTGATTTTCTAAAGCATCATTAAAGGTTGCTCTGTGAGAAACCAGACAAAACAGTGCCCCAAACAAGCCAAAAAGCTTTTATGTGGCACATTGGAAACATAAAGGACAGCCCTGTCACCTGACAGTCAGTCCCCCGGCGTAGCCCTGAGGGGCAGGTGAATGTTTTTATTCCGGGCTGATGGGGAAGAAACAGCCACAGAGGAGTTAGGAGTCCTGGCCCGGGGCTTGCTGAAGGATGAGAGTTTGGATTAAGGATGCCGGGTTCCCTGTCTCTGATTTCCATGCTTAGCCCACGGGGCAAGCCATCACTTTCTGGGACCTCAGCTCAGCCGCGCAGTGAGAGTCAGTGAAGAAAACATAAATTCCCCTGTGTCTCCGTAGCAGATGCAGGCTATAGTGATATTGGTTGAAATTTGATTATAACTTTTCTTTTTTCTAGAAGAGATGGTGGAGATAAAACCTGCGAAGGATCCTGAGTAAAAACATCTAGACAGATGATAATTACCTCTTGTATTTGTCTCACTCCATTTTCCGAATTGGATTCTCTTCCTCATTGTTAATATTTTGGGACACGTTGACTAATCTTCAATTTTTCACCTCTAAGCAAAGGCGCTTCTTCCCTGTTTAATATGCTGCATCCTTCAATATTTTTGATGGTTGCCCACGAGCTCTTTAGTCTTTGGACGTTCCTCCTCAAATTGTCTCAGATGAGGAAGACATAAAGCTCACACTGAGTAAAGTCTTAACTCAGAGGGAGTTTTACGCGGGGCCGGTCTCCCTCCTGGTTGCACTATTTTCCTCTCAAAGGCTGGAGAGATCTCACCCCACCTGAAGGTCAGCATCTTGATTCTGTTTTTCTATAAAAAGAGAATAATATGAAACTGTTCATACTACGACATAAATAGCTGATGGCAGCTTAAAATGCTTGTAGCCATGTGTATCTTGCAGGATCCAAAGCTTTAAACTACAGAGAGAGATGTTAGTCCAANCGGGGGTGGGGAGGGGGGCAGAGGCGGAGGTGACTGCAGCTCCTGAAATCATCACGCCTACCAGTGGTTCTTAATCTTGAGCGTGGATCAGCAATACCTGAAGGGCTTGCTACACCACAGATTGCTGGCCCCATCCGCAGAGGTACTGATTCATTAGGTGTGGGATGGGGCCCAAGAATCTGTGAGTTCAACAAACTCCCAGGTGCTGTGGCTCATTGAGAACCACACTTCGAGTTGCACAGGCATGGACGCTACGTGCTCCGTGGACCCCAGAAGGCAGTCCCAGCACCAGATTCTGGTGCCCAGAATCGAATGAATCAAGCTTTTAAAGAAAGGGCTAGGACCCCAACCTGAGTCGGTACAATGACCTAAGAGAAGGTGAGAGGGTGGGATGGGGATCTTGGCTAAATGGCCTTGCTTTGCAATTCTTTCTGACGCAGGCCATCCAGGGAAGGAGACTCGGGAGCTGGAGGTACTTTATCAAGGACAGCTTTTCAGGGTGTTTGGAAATGAGGATTGTTAGCCAGCACTCTAATTGACCTCAGCTGTCACAATGGTAAACAAAGAGATGTAGCTTGGTACCCAGGGATCAACCATCGGGGGTTTATAGATCAATATCCACACCTTGAACTGCACTTGAAAGCAAATTAAAAGCCAGTGTGGACTGCACAGTATACGACCCAAGGTGTAAGCAATGATTTGCAAAAATTCTTTAATTGGAGTCAATAGGAAATGTCTCTGGCTTCTTTTTTTACCTTCCATTCCACCTAGTGATTTTGCTAGTGATTTTATTTTTCTTCCAGACATCACAGATGTTGGTTAGTGGATGGTGCAACACTGACAATTAAACCCTTGAACTTCATTAATTTATACAGTTTAGAACCTACTGCCACATAGAAAACATTATGTCAACTTATGTACTTATTATAA
Source organism: Crocuta crocuta (assembly GCF_008692635.1). Classification (NCBI taxonomy): domain Eukaryota; kingdom Metazoa; phylum Chordata; class Mammalia; order Carnivora; family Hyaenidae; genus Crocuta; species Crocuta crocuta. Next base: position 9,693,516 of record NW_027532203.1, on the reverse strand, counting down.
GACCTAAAAAAGAGAAAACCATTACTAAAATCCAACAGGTCTCCAACATGAGTGTTAGTGATGTCGCTCTATGTCGATATTGTAAGTAATGAGAGAGAAAGAGACTATATATGTGTAATATATCTATGCACATGCGGACTGCTTTCTTCCCTCTCCACCTGGAAGAAAAGTAACTCAAGAACATGTTGTTTCCGTTGTGTACAGTAAAAATTTTAAAAAGAAATGTGAGACTGATTTTCAATGTCTACGGTATGTCTTTTGGTATAAAATACAATTACATTAAATTTTTGTCCCCCCTGGGAGACAAATCTCCCCTCGGAGAGTACACCAGAGGTTGTTTTTTAGGTTTAGAAGGACACAGTTTGTCCCTGCTCCTCTCCCTTCAAAAGAGAACTTCCTCAGGACCTCTTGAAAAACAGGCTTGGCTTATAACTTCTGTTTAAATACATATGGAGACTTTTGAATGAATATAAACATCTTCATTACATGTTTTCCTCTTTTTTTTCCTAGCTATGTCCGCTGTGGTTTGGGGCTTCTCAATGCCAAGTTGTGGGCAATCATCTTCTAAGTCAGTTAAAAGGCCTTTAGGTTAAGCAGTAATTCAGACTATAATAGTCTGTGGTGGTTTCCCAATACAGCCCTGCGGAAGGAAAGAAAACACATCAGTTCTCTGAAAGTTGGCTTCTCTTTCTCCAGAGCTCAAGTGCACTTTAGGTGCCTTAAACCATGAATATCCCAGAATTACACAATTGGGTGGAAAATTAGATCAATTTCTTTTTTTGTATATTGCTCATATTTCGGAAAATGAATAACTTCCCCTTTCGAAGCTGGGAAGTGCAAAAACGAATGGATGCGTCAGTGTGCTCTCGGCGAAAATGTTTAAGTTTCCTGAGTCTGTTTAGATGTACAAATAAAAGTCAAGACCATCGCCTTCAACTCACCCTTGTAAAAATCCTGAAACGGAAGCTTCTCTACTCCACTGACTTCTCTAATCAAATATTCATTTGCCGTTTAGGGAACTGGGGGAAGGGTTTTAAGAAGACTCCCCCCAAATGGCGATGCAGTCATTTAATAGCATTCAGAAAACTGAATTCATTTTACCAAACAAGTAATTGAGAACCCATCACATGATAGGTGCTGTGGGAGATGTTAGGTAGTATGGAGTTAAGTACTAGTGTGTGTTAGGTACTATGGAATTTCAAAGCCTTTAAAAAAACCAGATTGGGGCTCCTGGGTGGCTCAGTCAGTTAAGTGCCAACTTCCACTCGGATTATGATCTTGCAGTTTGTGAGTTCGAGCCCCAATTCAGCCTCTCTGCTTTCAGCACAGGGCCTGCTCTGGATCCTCTGTCTGCCCCCTCTCTCTCTGCCCCTCCCCTGCTTGCACACACTCTCTCAAAAATAAACAAACATTTGGAACGAGAGAGAGAGACAAGATTAACACAAATTCAAAGACTGGAGAATGAAGAAAGATGGTATATCATTAGGTACTACGCTGTGAAATGCTGATTATAAGGAAGAAAATGAGAGATTAACCTTATAAAAATTCCAGATTTTGCCTCTAGAATCCAGATTCAGCTTTCTTTCTTTCTTGGCTAAGAGTGAATGGAAAGCACAGGTGCAGGTGGAAAGGAGACAGGTTTAATATCACAGGCGCTAGATTGTGGACATGTGCTCAAATTCTGTAACTTCCCTAAGCCTCAATATTTTGACCCATAAAACAGGGATCATAACCCCTACCTCAGAGTGTAGTAAGGATTAATTAACTCCATTAAAATCCAGAGTATGGAGCTCATAATAGAAAGTGAAGTAAGTGGTAGCTATTATTATTAAAGTAAGTGGGGGTGCCTGGGTGGCTCAGTCGGTTAAGCGTCCAACTTAGGCTCAGGTCATGATCTCACAGTTTGTGGGTTCAAGCCCCGCATCGTATCTTTGCTGTCAGCACAGAGCCCACTTCAGATCCCCGCCCCCGTCCCTCCCCTGCCCTCTCCCTCTCAAAAATAAACATTTCAAAAACATAATAAAGCAAGTGATCATTATTACAACAGGAATCAATCCTTCTCATCAGTTAGCCTAAAATACTTTGGGCGAAGAAAAATTTACCTCCCCAGGCACTGCTGTGGCTCCCTGGTGTGGGTTGAAAGACACAGACATTCAACACCCTCTGTCTTCTCCCAAATTATTTCTGTTTGGGGTTTTATATACTGAGCGTTCCATGCCCTTACCTTCACTCCTTTCCAGATTCAGAAGCTCCCTTCAATCCTTCTCTCTTGACCACCCACTTAATCTTTTTTTAAAAATTTTTAAATGTGTTTATTTATTTCTGAGAGAGAGAGAGAGAGAAACTGTATGAGCAGAAGAGGGTCAGAGACAGAGGGAGACGCACATTCCGAAACAGCCTCCAGGCTCTGAGCTAGCTGTCAGCACAAAGCCTGACACGGGGCTTGAGGCCACTAACTGTGAGATCATGACCTGAGCTGAAGTCTGACGCTCAACCGCTCAACCGACTGAGCCACCCAGGCGCCCCCCGATTAATCTTTGAAAGAGGAACAATCTCTTCCTGCTGAATGGGATGCCTGATTTTCAAAGTGCTTGTATGCTTTCTCTCGTTTTATTCCTATAAAACCTTGTGAGAGAGTTAAGACCAGTATTAGTTTTCTTATCTGTAAGTTAGGAATAGTGGGGCGCCTCGGTGGCTTGGCCTGTTAAGGATTTGACTCTTGATCTCAACTCAGGCCATGATTTCATGGTTCATGAGATTGAGCCCCGCATGGGGCTCTGCACAGACAGCTCAGAGCCTGTTTGGGATTCTCTCTCCCCCTCTCTCTCTCTGCTCCTCCCTTGCACTTTCTCTCTCTCAAAATAAATAAATAAGCATTTTAAACAAATTTAAAAAATTTATTAAGCAGGAATAGTACAGCATAGAGAGGTTAACCAACTGGCCTGCAGCCACACAGTGAGACCCTAGCTGAGCCTATATGACACCCAGCCCCTCCCACCCACAGTTCTGTGTGATTTCCCCGAGAATTTACACCCAGAGCTTTGCCTGATCATTGCCCCATGTTGTATGGAGCACGGTGAGATGGTTTGTGTCCCTCTGTAAATACGAACTGGTGCTAACTGCGTGCCAAGCACTCTTCCAGGCACCAGGCACTGCAGGAAACAAAAAGAGACATGATTTCCATTCTCATGAAGCCTACACCCTACTGGGAGAGACAGATAATAGACAAGAAAAATATTTCGTTTCTTAGATTGATAAGGAGAGAAATGAAGCGGGGAAGAGGAGTGGAAAGTGGGGGAATTGGTGTTGGGGGGTTGGGAGTGGGGGGTTGCGATTTCAGGT